>NC_064835.1:63659393-63962424 GCF_024166365.1 Elephas maximus indicus
TCTGATCCTGATGCCCCGTTCTTCTTCATATAGTCCAGCTTCTCGGATTATTTGTTCAGCATACAGATTGAATAGGTATGGTGAAAGGATACAACCCTGATGCACAGCTTTCCCAACTTTAAACCGTGCAGTATCCCCTTGTTCTGTCCGAACAACTGCCTCTTGATCCATGTCCAGATTCCTCATGAGCACAATTAAGTGTTCCGGAATTCCCATTCTCCGCAATGTTATCCATAATTTTTTATGATCCACATAGTCAAATACCTTAGCACAGGTAAAAATTTTTCTGGTATTCTCTCCTTTCAGCCAGGATCCATCTGACATCAGCAGTGATATCCCTGGTTCCATGTCCTCTTCTAAATCTGGCTGGAATTTCTGGCAGTTCCCTGTCGATGTATTATTGCAGCCATTTTTGAATGCTCTTCAGCAAAATTTTGCTCACATATGATATTAATGATACTGTTTGATAATTTCCTTATTTATACTTATTTGTATTTGTTGGAAGAGAATACTCCAAACCTTGTAATTAGCTGTTCTGTATTTTTCAAGGCCAGTGGCTGATTTTCTGAAGATGTGGCTCCTTTCCTTTAAGTTCTCTTAAATAGTTATGTGTTGGTTTGTTCAACTTCATGGAAGTAGGTAAGAAAAATAAAAAAAGGTCTGGGTAGGATTGGTGAGTTGAGACAAGGGGCTGGTATTTCACAAGCCATCTTTACCTAATTTTTACTGATTTCTAAAGAGCAGAGAAGGCTTTTATCCTGTTTTGAAAACAATGAAATATGAACTGGAATTAAATGAGAGGATAGGATAAAGACAACCCTCTGTAATTGTAGTAAAAAGTAGTTACATGAAGATCATATGACAGCATAACCAATTTTCCCATTTCAAAGGAAGACAAGTATTTTGTCCCCAGTATTACAGGGCTCTGAAGATTGGCAGTTTGATAACACCTAAAGAAGAATCCCAGAATTATTCTTACCTACTCTCACAAGCCTTTTCACACAATACATTTCTACATTTTTCATCTTCACCTGGCTAGAGAAACAATCTTGGAACCCCAATTTGGGAGTTTGACCAGAATTCTCACCCCTGATTTAGTATGGCTACTCTTAGAACAAGGAGCCCTGGCAGTGCAGTGGCTAAGTGCTTAGCTACTAACTGAAAGGCCAGTGGTTCAAACCCAGCAGACACTCCATGGGAGAAAGATGTGGTGTAGTCTGCTTCTGTAAAGGTTTACAGCCTTGGAAACCCTATAAGACTGCTCTACTCTGTTGTATAGGGTCACTCACAGTTACTTGATGGCAGTGAGTTTGGGTTTGGGTTTCTGGACTCTTAGAACCAGTTTTATAGTTCAAATCCATATCTTTTGGATGAGAGATCTTAGTGGAATGTAAAATCTTCTTAGAGTGTTTGACCTATTTGAAATGCCAACAAAAAGAGTCTAAATTCATTCCTTAAGAAAGTAATAATAAATTGAATCCAGCAGCATTTTAAAAAGGTTCAAAAATGTTTTCACTAGTGATGTCAATGAAAATGGCAGAGTACATAGCTCCAAGGGCCTGTCTTTTTGCAGAAACACACGCACATACACAAAAGCAAAAACAGTCAGAATCAACTTTGTCAGAACTCTGGAAAATAGTCAAAAGTTTACAGTAACCAAGCAAATGCTGAATCAAGAAAAAAGCAATTTCAAAATGGTGGGAAAGCTTTGCAGTGTTTTCACTTGCTTTTCCCCCACTCTGGTCCCCATCTTGGTGGTTGTCTTGAAGATAGTAGCCTTTGTTCCCAGTATGGGACCCTGGTCCATAGTTCTAGAGGGGGAGTACAGCATACCTTATTCTCAACAAATTGTCTTTGTCTATTCTAACATACCTGGGGGTTACCCAAAAGACTGATGCAAGGCACTTGCCTTTATTTCACCTAAATGGAAACATAGGGCAGAAAAACAGTGGGCACTCCTCAAAAACAATGTAAGGTAAATGAACAACCTGCTGCCGCCAGGTGCAAAAGGATTGTGACAAACAATAGGCACACCAGAAGCCTGAGAGGAAAAGCTGGGAGAGAGTTCCTTTGGGAAATTAGGACATTCAAAAGTGCCTGTGTATACTGGGAGATTTAGAAATCCATGTTAATGCCCAGAGAAAGATGTGTGCTCAAAAAACAGAAGATCCTAAACTTTTAGCTCGGACAGATCTTTATGCTCAGCACAGGGAGGAAATGAAGGCTAAGGGAGAGGTGTAAAGACTAGGAGAGTTTTTTTTTTTTCCTTTTTCTTTTCCCTCCCTCCTTTCCTTTTTCCCTCTCTCCTTCCCTTTTCTTTCCCTTCTTTCCTTGTCTCTTTCTTTCTTACCTTCTTTCTTTTACCTCCTGATGTTCAAGAAAATTCTTGTCAAAACACTAGCTCAGCACAAGCTAAAGGAATAGGAAATCCCTATACAAATGACAAAGAATACATACTTTTCAGAAATAGTTTAGATATAGAATAGCTAAAACACACAGCCAACAACAAAAACAAACTCCGAGTAAGAGGATAAATCTGATTCCCAGAGGTACTACATTATAATATTTAAATATCCAGTTTTTAATATATATATATATAATTCCACGAAACAAGAAAGTATGGCCCGTTCTCAAAAGAAATTAACAAAAACTGTCCCAGAGGAAACACAGATAAGTGACTTACTAGATAAATACTTTAAATCAACTGTCTTAAATACCTTCAGAGAGCTAAAGGAAACCATGGACCAATAGCTAAAGGAAATCAGGAGAATGATGTATGAAAAAATTAAGAATCTCAATAAAGAGATAAAAATTTAGAAAAGTAACCAAAGTCTGGAGCTGAAAAGTACAATAACCAAAAGGAAAAATTCACTAGAGGGGTTCAACAGCAGATTTGAGCAGGCAGAAGAAAGGATCAGTGAACTTGAAGATTGGTCAATTGAAATTATCCAGTCAGAGGAGCAGAAAGAAAAAAGAATGAAAAAAAAAAAAAAAAAGAGCAGAGCCTTAGAGACCTGTGAGACGGAAGTATAACACCATATGTATAATGGGAGTGACAAAAGGAGAGGAACTAGAGAAAGGGACAGAAAGAATATCTGGACATATAATGGCCATAAACTTGCTGAATTTTATGAAATACATGAATCTGCACGTTTAAAAAACTCAACAAACTTCAATTAGAATACATTTAAAAAGATCCACACTGAGACGCGTTATACTCAAATTGTCAAAAGACAAAGAAAAAAAAATCTTTTAATCAAGAGAGAAGTAACTTATCACATACAAAGGATCCTCAATAAGATTAACAGCTGATTTCTCATCAGAAACCATGGAGACCAGAAGGCAATGAAATGACATATTTAAATAGCTGAAAGAAAAATACTGTCAACCGAGAATTATCTATGCAGCAAAATTATTCTTCAGAATCAAGGAGAAATTTAGATATTCTCAGATTAGTAAAAGCTGAGGAAGTTTGTCACTAGTAGTCTTGCCCTTTAAGAAATACAAAGGGAATCCTTTGGGCCAAAATAAAAGGACACTAGGCAGTACCTTGAAGCCATGTGAAGAAAAAAGGAACAGTGATAAAGGTAATCACATAGTAAATATAAAAACCAGTATTGTATTTTTTTTTGTTTGTAGCTCCTCTTTTTGTTTTCTATATGACTTAAAAGACAGATATATAAAACAATCATTGTAAACCATGTTAATGGTTGCCCAGTGAATAAAGATGTAATTTTGACAAAAACATTAAAAAGGGAGAAGACAGAGCTGTACAGGAGCAGAATTTCTTTTGTTTTTTTGAGATTTGTCTATGCTTTCTTTGTAGTTTTGGTTATTCATTTTCATTGCCGTTTGGTATCTCATTATAAAAATGTATCACAATTTGTCTGTTCTACCATTGATGGACATTTGGCTGTTTTTAATAAAGCTGCTATATATTCATTCTTGTGCACTCTTGACACATATGTGCACACATTTCTGGTACACACACAGAAAAATACACACACACCAGTAAACCAGTTGCCATTGTGTCGATTCTGACTCATGGAGACCCTGTGGGTGCCAGAGTAGAACTGTGAGAAGCAGAGTTTTTGCATGCTATTGAAGTTGACGTCAATTCAGACTAGATAGTTATAAATTTAGGATGCTAATGGTAAACCTGTAGTAACAACAGTATCTAAAAATTATATAGATAATGATATGAGAAGACAATCAAAACAGCATACTACAAAGAAGTCAACTAAACATAAAAGAAGACAGTAATGGAGAAATGAGGAACAAAAAGCGTAAAGACATACAGAAAACAAATAGTTAAATGAAAGAAGTAAATCCTTATCAGTACTTACTTTAAATGTAAATGAATTAAACTCTTCAATCAAAAAGTAAAGTTTGGCAGAATGAATAAAAAAGCCTAATATACTGTCTACAAGAGACTCGCCTTAGATCCAAAGACACAAAAGGGTTGGAAAGAAAAAAAAAACATTCCATGCAAATAGTAACCTACAGTGAGCTAGAGTGGCTGTACTAATAGACAAAATAGGCTTTAAGTCAAAAACGTTACAATACAGAAAGAAGGGCATTATATATTGATAAAAGAGTCAATTCACCAAGAAGATATACAGAGTACAGAGTTCCTTTTGGGATAATGAAAATGTTTTGGTGGTTTCATAACACTGTGAATGTACTCAATACCACTGAGTAGTATACTTTAAAATGATTAATTTTCTGTTATATGAATTTCAACTCAAAAAAAAAATTGTATGCTGAAAACTACAAACCACTGATGGAAAAAAAATCAAAGACCTACATAAATGAAGAGGAGATATACCATATTCATGAATTGGAAGATTCAATATTAATATGATTCTTCCTAACCTGACCAATAGATTCAATACAGTGTTAATCAAAATTCCGTCAGGATTTTTTTTTAGAAATCATCAAGCTAATTCTAAAATTTATAAGGAAAGGTACAGGATCTAGATGAGCTAAAACAATTTTTAAAAAACAAAGTTGGAGTACTGACACTATCTGACTTCAAGACTTGCTATAAAGCTACAGTAATCGTGGTATTGGTGAAAGGATAGATACATAGGTCAGTGAACTAGAATAGACTCCAGATGTAGACCCACACATATATGGTAAACTTATTTTTGGCACAGGCATAGAAGTAATTCAGTGGAGAAACAATCTTTTTTTTTAAACAAAGGGTGCTGGAACAATTGGATTGCCGTATGCAAAAAAAAAAAAAAAAGAACCCTCAGTCTATACTTTAACCATACACAAAAATTAACACAAAGTGGATCACAGACCAAAATGTAAAACCTAACACTACAAAATTTCTGGGAGGGGGGGAGGGGAACAGAAGAAAATCTCTATGAGCTTGAGTAGGCATGATCCACAAAAAGAAATATTGATAATTGGACTTCAACAAAATGAAAATTTTCTGCTTTTCAAAAGACACTGTTAAGAATATAAGACAAGCCACAGATTAGGAGAAAATATTTCCAAACCACATATATGACAAAGGTCATGTGTCCAGAATATGTTAACCCCCCCCACCAAAAAAAAAAAACCAAACCCATTGCCATTGGGTCAATTCCAACTCATAGCAACCCTATAGGACAGAGTAGAACTCCCACATAGGGTTTCCAAGGAGCAGCTGATGGATTCGAGCAGGCAACCTTTTAGATAGCAGTTACAGCTCCTAGCCACTGTGCCACCAGGACTCCAGAATATGTAAAGAACTCTCAAAAGTCAATACAGGTAGTTCTGACTCATGACAGCGTTCCCTTTCAACCACTCCATCATAAGTCAGTTCTGATGTAAGTGGAATACCTAATTTTTATTTATTTTTTTAGTTTTCATTATTATTGCCTTTTATTATCAGTATCTTTATAAATCCAATCTTTATTTGGGGATTGGAAACATTACATACAGTTTACAGATATGATGACATCAGTAAGTTACACACTGCAACATTGTGCGTAGCCCACATTATTAATGATAGGATATACAAAAAAAAAAAAAAGACGGTCATAAGTGCAGTTCGTTGTAACTCGAATACATTCTAAGTCAGGGATTACCTATAATAAAAAACCATACAAAAAAAAATGGGCAAAAATTTTGAACAAATACTTCGAAGAAGATGTAAGGATGATAAATTAACACATGAAAAAATGCTCAACACCGTTAGCTACTAGAGAAATGCAGTAAGATACCACGGTACACCTATTGGAAGGAGCCCTAGTGGTGCGGTGGTTAAGAGCTACGGCTGCTAATGGAAAGGTCGGTGATTCGAAACCACCAGCAGCTCCATGAGATGCGACAATCTGCTTCTGTAGAGATTTACAGCCTTGGAAACCCTGTGGGGCAGCTATGAGTCAGAATCGACTCAATGGCAGTACGTTTGGTTTTTGGTTATATACCAATTGGATCCCTGGTGGCACAGTGGTTAAGAGCTATGTCTGCTAACTAAAAGATCAGCAGTTGAAATCTACCAGCAGCTCCTTGGAAACCCTAAGGGGTGGTTCTCTGTTCTGTAGGGTCCCTATGAATCAGAATCGACTCAAAAGCGATGGGTTTGGTTTTTTGTTTCCTTATAGTCAGGATCGACTCGACGGCACTGGGTTTTTGGTGGGTGGGTATACACCTATTAAGAAGCACTGGTGATACAATGGCTAAAGTGCACAGCTGCTAACCAAAAGGCTGGTGATTCAAACCCCCAGCTGCTCCAGGGTGGAAAAGACCAGGCGATCTGCTCCTGTAAAGATTACAGCCTAGGAAACCCTATGGGGCAGTTCTGCCCAGTCCTAAAGGGTTGTATGAGTTGGAATTGACTTGATGGCACATTACAATGACATACACCTATTAGAATGGCTAAAATGAGGGAAAAGAAAACTGACTTACAATACCAAGTGTCATTGAGGATGTAGAGCACTGGAACTTGTGGACATCGACTTAAAATATGACCCAAAAGTCCCACTGCTAAGTATCTATCCAAGTGAAATGAAAACTTAGGTTCACAGAAAAACCTGTAAGGGAATGGTTATAGCAACTTTATTCATAATTGCCAAAAACTGCAAACACTCAAGTTCTCCTTGACACTAACCAATGAATTTAATGGAATATCAATTGAAGTCACTGTGGAGTTTTTTTTTTTTTTTTTTTTATGAAACTTGACAATCTAATTCTCAACCTTATCAGGAAGATATAATATGAGAATAACCAAGAAAAAATTTAATAATAGCAACTAACATTTTAGTGTTTATCATGAATTAGTACTATTTTAAGTACTTTACATGCATTTATTCATTTAATCCTAGCGACTTTATCTAAGAACTGTTTGTATCACCATTTTTCAGATAAAATCCACTAGAAGAGCACAGAGAAATTAAGTAACTTGCCCAACGTCACCCAACTAGTAATTGACAGAGCTGGGATTAAAACAGCTGATTCCAGAGCCCCTGTTCTTAACCACTATGCTACCACCTGTAGGGAGAATTTGTACTACTCAATATTGAAATATTATGTAAAGCCATAAATTAAAATTATGATTTTGAAGCAAGAATGAAGTAGCGCAATGGAAAAAGAATAGTTTATCCAGAAATAGACACATGGGAACTTAACTCATGATAAAGGGGCAACTTCAGATCAGTCAGAAAGTTGTAGTAAATTATGCCAAGACAATTCATTATCTCTTGCAGGGAAAATTTAAGTTAGATCACTGCCTCAGACTATGCACATAAATAAATTCCGAATGTATTAAAGAACTAAACTTAAAAAACATTAAAAGAAAAATAGAAGAATATTTTTATATTCTCAGAGTTGGGAATGCCTTTCTAACAAAAATATAAAATCTAAAGCCATAATATAAAAGATTAACAAAACTTAGGACTTCAATATGATAGAAGACATCATAACAAAATCTATGAGAGAATATCGACAATGCTTATAATGGAACAATGGTTAATATCCAGAATATGTAAAGAATTCCAAGGACTCAATAAGACCAAAAAAAAAAAAGGCTAACAGTCCAGTAGGAAAATGATCAAAGAATGTCAACAGTTGGTTCATAAAATAAGAACTAAAAATGTCCCCCCAAAATGAAAGATACCTTCACTAATAATGCAAATTAACATAATAACAAAGTATCATTTTTAAACTATCAGATTGGTAAAAAAAAATTTTTTTTTAATTTATAGTATCTAGTACATTTTTTAGTACAAAAAAAATTTTTTTTTTCCTTAGGGCAAGCTATGAGTCGGAATTGACTCGATGACACTGGGTTTGGTTTGGGTTTTGAGTAGGGCAAGGGAGTGAAAAACTATTTGAAGCCATTCCAAAACCAAACCTATTGCCATCCAATCAGTTCTAATTGATAGCAACCCTGTAGGACAGAGTAGAACTGCCCCACAGGGTTTTCAAGGAGCGTTGGTGGATTCAAACTGCTGACCTTCTTTTCACATGACTGACTCATAGCTACCCCACAGGGTTTCCAAGGCTGTAAATCTCTACAGAAGCAGATTGCCGCATCTCATGGAGCCGCTGGTGGTTTCAAATCACTGACCTTTCCGTTAGCAGCCATCACTCTTAACCACTGTGCCACCAGGGCTCCATTTGAAACCATTAGTAAGGGTATAATTTGGGGTGGTATATTTTAGGAGTTTTGGCTGTAATTATTACCTTTTTTAATTAGACTTTCCGTTTCATCTCTAGTAATCTTACCTCTAAGAACCTGTTCTAAAGAAAGATTCTCATATGTGTACAATAACATAAAAACATTTATTATAGTATTATGCATAAGAGTGAAGAACAGAACAAACTTAAATATCTATTAGTAGAATGGCTAAATTATGGAGCAGTCGTACTGTGGAATACTATATATCCTTTAAAAAGAATGAGACAGATGTATGTACTGACATGAAAAGATCTCCAAGACAAATTAATTTTACAAAGGTAAATCACTGAATAATAACTAAAGTAAAATTCCATCTGTACCTCAGAATGTATGTCTGTATGTACATGTCTGTGTATGTTCACATAACAATTAAATTATCCTTTCCTCTGAATAGTAATGAGGGTTTAGGAGGGAAAGGGGGACTTTCAACTTTTACTGGATAACCTTCTGTATTACTTAACCTCTAAGAATGTGTTCGCATATTACTTGCATACTTTTTCAAAATATAATAAATTATAGAGGATAAATTGCTGGTAGAAATCCCTGTTAGATAATTTTGTTCATCCTTTGTCTTCCTTCCTTCTGCAGACTTAGCCTCTGTAGAATAGTACTAAGAAGAATAGCCTTCTTTTCACATGACTGCAACCAATTTTCCTCAGGGAGTTAAGATCATAAGTAGAAACTGAGGGAAAAAAACAGAAAAGCATTCTGTTTATCCTGCGTTTTCCTTTGCCTAATTTCATCCCATTACACCTAGTTAGTTCTAGTCTCTTGAGATGTTTTCCTCCTCTCTCCTCCTTGATAGTCACGTTCCTTAAATACCTAGAGAATGGTCATATGATCGTGTCTTTTCTATTTCCATTTTAAAATCACTGTTGTACACGTATCTTTTATTGTAAAATACTTTTGGAAGCAGGCAAAATAGAAAGAAAAATAATTGTTACAAAGCATGACATCTTCATCTGCTCCACTCTCTACCTGTCCACAATAAATACTAAAGGAATTATCTTTCTTTATATGTTTGAGAGGTTCCTTATAGTGCCCCTTCTTCCCTGTCCACGTGTGTCTTGAAGAGAGCAGTGGTCATGGCATTAGAAAGGCCAAAGAATTGAACCCTCTTGCCTTTGGCAGCTCAGAAAGTTTTTCCCTTGGAAGAATCTGAAACACCTGTTTCTTCCCCCCAAACACATCAAGGCGTCATTTCAGCAAGCTTAAACTATACTGCATTAGAAACCACCAGAAGTAAATCTATTTTTAACATATTTTTTATTTAATACCATTTAAAATTGAGGCATACATGTTCAGGATTCTGTTATAATCCGCTTGCCATATGCCCTTGGACAAATCCGTAACTACTCTATTCCTTGAGTTCTTCATCTGTAAGGGGATTTTGTTTTATTTATTTTACAGGGAAATTATGAGGCATGACTCTTATAAGAAGGACTTTTAGTAAATATTTAACTTTCACCTCCTGTAGGTATAATCTCTTTCACTATATGCTGAAAAACAATACATACTTTAAGTCTGCTTTGCTTTTCTTAATTTATTTTATGTTTAATCATCTGATCTGCTATAAAATAAATATATTGGAAGGGGCTTTAAGGTGTCTTCTGATCTAATGGTCAGGCTTAGGCAGGCAGATGCTTCAGGAGCTCAGGACAGAGTGGTCTTTTCTCTGCTTGAAAATCTAGAAAGACATATACTTCACATTTCACTTTTTTTCAGTCGTTCAGCATGAGACCCCTGATATCCAGGAAACTCTTCTTCAAGTCCTGTTCCTGTTTTTACTGTTCTTTTAAGCCCCATGTTTAAGCTAACTGTGGTGCTCCTTGAACATGGAGAATAGCTCAGCATCTATCCATGTGAACACTTCTTAGACTTGAGGAGTAGTTTTAACTTACCCATTATTTGTATTAGTTATCTATTGGTTACTCCAAAACTTCATGGCATAAAACAACACATATTTATTATTTACATTTCTGTGGGTCAGGAATCTGGGTGCAGCTTAGCTGGGCTCTCTGACGCCGGGGTCTCTCACAGTCTGCAGTCATTTCAGGGTTCTACTAGAAGGATCCGCTTCCTAGCTTTTCACGTGGTTGTTGGACGATTCTGTTCCTTACAGGTTTTTGGATTAAGGCTTCAGTTCCTCAAAGAGCTGTTAGCCAGAAACCTCCCTCAGTTCCTTGCCACATGAGCTTCTCCACAGAGCCTCTCACATCATGGCAGCTTGCTTTGTCAGAGCAACCAAATGGGCAAGAGGGAGTATGATAGCAAAATGAAAGCCACAGTCACTGGAATGCTGTTCTACCACATTTGCATTCTTTCTAGACAGGCTTTAAGGAAGATGCTAATGCCCAAGCTGCTGACAGGTCCAGATAGGTGATGGCAAATATCCAACTGGATTTTATCAAAATAAAAACTTTCACCTACAAGTAGCTTTAGAGATTTAAGATCCACACCAATCTATAATCAGCTGAATTCACACTTAGGACCAGGATTCAAACTAGGGATTTATTCAGTGAGTCATCTGACAGGATCCTGAAATGAAATATTCCCTCAGGTCTTTCTTTTTTGTCTGGATGCCTAAAAGGTTGGAATCAAAGAGAACTTGAGGCACATCTGTCTGAGAAGTTCTGGCTTACAGAGATGATAAACCATCTTTGTTGCAGACTAAATTGATACATGTTTAAGGCTAGGCATATTTCCTTCCAGCACGAGATATCACCTGTAATGACAAGCCAGCCAGTGATAGGTTTAGTCATTACCATTACAACACTAAATGGGGTGATGTATATATAAAACAAGGCAGCAAATCTTTAGGTAACAAATTAGCAAAGCAAGGGAATTCCTTCCCTATAGGTCACACTAAAGCTTACCCATTTTAGGGGATTTAGGTGGCAGTTTGTTAGAGAGGTAAATGATCTTAACTGTCTTTTTGAGAAAGGAGGTTCAACAGTCTCCAGGGAACTTCATTCCATATTATCAACCCTTTACCTGAAGCCTGGTCTTTTTATCCTGGCCTTCTTTGAGCTCACAAACCATTCAGAACCATTACTACCTGTCGTGGATTGAATTATATCCTCCAAAAAAGTATTTATCAACTTGGTTAGGCCATGATTCCCAGTATTGTATAGTTGTCCTCTATTTTGTGATTGATATGATTTTCCTATGTGTTGTAAATCCTAATCTCTGCTTGTGGTTAGTGAGGCAAGATTATATTATGTTAAAGAGGATTAGGGTGGAATGTAACACCCTTACCCAGGTCACACCCCTGACCCAGTGTAAAGGGAGTTGCCCTGGAGTGTGGCGTGCACCACCTTTTATTTCTTAAGAGATAAAAGGAAAGGGAAGGGAGCAGAGGGGGCCAGGCAGGGGGACCTCATACCACCAAGAAAGCAGCACTGGGAGCAGAGTGCATCTTTTGGACCTGGGGTCCCTGCATCTGAGAAGCTCCTAGTCCAGGGGAAGATTGATGACAAGGACCTTCCTCCAGAGCAGACAGAGAGAGAAAGCATTCCCCTGGAGCCAACTCCTTGAATTTGGACTTGCATCCTACTAGACTGTGAGAGGATAAATTTCTCTTCGTTAAAGCCATCCACTTATGGTATTTCTGTTATAGCAGCACTAGGTAACTAAGACACTACTCAAAAATTAAGCCCAGCTCATTACCATTGAGTCAATTCCAACTCATAGCAACACTATAGGGCAGAGTAGAACTGCCACATAGAGTTTCCAAGACTGTAGATCTTGACGGAAATAGAGCACAGATGGGAGTTGGTGTTCAAAACGCCAGCCTTTCGCAGCTGAGTGTTTAACCACTGTGCTACCATGGCTCCTAAACCATTACTACATTATACTTATTAGATCATGATTGGAATTGTATATACGTAGACATCATTGTGTAGACATAGATATCACCGTATATACATAGACATGTACTGACACTATTAAGGAATTTTTTTTTTAGTCTTCTTCTCAAGGTTAACTCTGTTAGCTTCTTCTAGCACCTGTTTGCTGTCCCTTACACCTTGTAGTTTAAGGCATTCTTTTAATTTTCGGTAGACTTTTTCTAACATCATTCTTCTGATAGACTTAATTTCAGGTATTTTAATAGATATTTTATATAAAAGTAAATTTTGGTGCTTGTTTGCATGCCTTCTCATCCACCCCCTCACTCTAATCTCTTTTGGCAAATGGAATAGGGATTATAGGATTATGGTTTTAGGATACAGATCTTAGAAATTCCCTCAAATAGATAAATAGATATATTTAAGATCATTTATTCCCCCAAAATATCCTAACCTTTTGTAGCAAATACATTTTTTCTTTCCTTTTTTAAATTTAGTTCTTATGATTTAAAAAAAAAAAAAAGACCATTAATACCTAATAGTGTCACTTATTCTGGGAAGTCTGTAGTAAACTTAGGAGAGACAAAGAGGCAAGCAATCTTCAAAACAAAGAACGTCTAATCTGAAAATCAAGAGATTTTTGTCCCTATTTTAAATGGTAAATTGAAGCTCTGAGATTGATGGATTTGTCCTGGCTGAACGAGTTTGGTTTTTTTTTTTTTTTGGTACCTATAGTTGCAATTGGGCACTGGTTCCACTAGATTATGCTGTGTCTTGTCTGGGCTTATTCGGAGTTCCATTACCTTACTTCCCTGGTAACTGGTGCTGTCTTTCCCCCTTTCTCCTCCTACCTCCTGGATGACACGTACCTACTGATACTTCCCTTATAGTTTCAGTTTGGTGAAAATGAGAACCCTGCCCATTAGACTCCTTGAACGCTTTATCCATGTCGTTATAAGATAATCACAAATCTTCCTGTATTGCTTCTCCAGTCAAGTCCTGGAAGCAGACAAGATTGAAGTTATTACTCTCCATTGTGTACTGCAGCCTGGGTTTATCATAGTAACTCAAAAGGAGTAACAGCACCTTTGGGATTTGCTCTAAAGTGAGTCCCCACTGTTGCCACGTTCACCAGAGCCCCATAGGACATGGGACAAACTCTTAGGCTTGCTTTCATATTATAGGAGATACCAAGTGTTCTGCTTGATAGAATAAACTTGCTCAAAGAAATTAAATACACTCAGAGATTATGGTCTTTACTGAGCAGATTTGGGTCATTCTGGTTTTAAAATACTAATTGAAGCTGTCGTTATACCTTTTTTTTTTTTTTTTGTCATCATCATAATGACTGAGTATCTACTAGATAAATGGCCCAGTCTCTTATAAGAGGAATACCAGAGTAGAGAACATGGATTTGTGCTTGTCATTTCATATAATATCATCTAACATTGGACAAGAATTTAACTCCTGGGAAAAATAAATTAGGCTGGCCCCAGATGTTTTCTCTATAGAAGGGATCAGCAAACTATGGCCTACTGCCTGTTTTTGTAAATAAAGTTTTATTGGAACATAGTCATGCCCAGTCATTTACCTATTGTCTGTGACTGCTTTTGCACTACAGCAGCAAAGCTGAGTAGTCACGATGGCTAACATATGACCCACAAAGCCTAAACTGTTTTTTCTCTGACTCTTTACAGAAAAGGCCTGCGAACTCCTGCTCTACAGCATTAAGTTCAAGAAGATAGTGAAAACCATATACAAACTTTTAAGAAAAAAAGTCTCTTGATATAATCAAGTTGTTGTTCATGTTTGAAGGCAATAGAAATACATTTTTAAAATAATTAAAAGGATGTGGTGGTATAAAAGGACTGGTAGGCCATTAAAAATCTTTACACATGTTGAAGATGAGTAATTTTTGAGAGACATGTATTTAGTATTTAAAATATTTTTATACTTAAATATTCTAAATACTTAAAAATAAGGAAGTGGGTCTGAAATCTCTAATCATATCAATCATATTATGGGATGAGAAGAAGTCAGGTAAATAGGTGCTTTTATTCTTTTTTTATTGCTATATTGTAGAGATAGATAGATATATAAGTAACAAAACATTTACCAATTCTACATTTTTTACAGTAACATTGTGTTCATCATGTGCAAATACACCACTATTTCCAAATCATTCCACTACCAGTAACAGAAATTCTGTTTCCCCTAAATAAAGACTTCCCTTTTCCCCCTCCCACTACTCCTGGTAACCAGTCATAAGTTCTAGTCTTATACATTTGCCTATTTCATATAAGTGGAATCATATAATATTTGTCCTTTTGTGACTGAATTATTTCATTTGACATAATGTTTTCAAGATTTATCCATATTGTAGCATATATCAAGAATTCATTTCTCTTTATGGCTGGGTAATATTCCATTGTATGTATATACCACATTTTGTGTATCCATTCCTCTGTTGATGGAAATTTTGGTTGTTTCCATGTTTGGCTATTGTGAACACTGCTTCAGTAAACATTGGTGTACAATGTGCTCTTTTATTTTTGACAGTGGTAATTGCAGAATAGAAATTCATATTTTAAAAATTCAGTTGAGATCAGGTTATATACATTCTAAATCATTAACAAAAAACAAAATCAAAGAAAATATCTATGTAGCAAATGAAGAAAGCAAAGGGAACAACAAACAATACAAAGCAGAAAGCATAAAACTGGATGACACAAGACGAAACAAAGAATCCAGATATCAAAAAGAGACTCTGAAATGTTAAAACAAAAGAAAAATAAATGAAAGTCAAAGACATTCAAGTACATAAAATTAAAAGGAAGTAGAGGTTGTAATATTAAAATTAGTGAGCATGTTAGATGTTTGCGTATTGATTTTCAGTTAGAGATTGAAGTGCAGCTGCATTTAATTTCATTGAACATTAGGTTATTGAGTTATCGATCAAGCAAGATCATTCAAGCCTGTAATTATAGAAAACATGTTATATAAAAAAAAACCTATAGAGATTGTAGTCTTAGCTGTGGGTTTTGTGTATATGCATGTGAAAGGAGAAGAAAACTTGGTTAGGAGCGCCTCTCCTGTTGCTTATAAAAGACGACATCACAGAATGCAGTCAGGTTTCTGAGGAAAGAAACACAGATGTAGGTAATTGTTGCCTGTCCTCAACATGTGCCTTCCTGATTTTGGATGCCTTAAAATTAGAGCCACATTGGTCAAACTTCTAGAGCTAAGCAATTGTATTTGATTCTGAACAGTCTGTTTCGGTTGTGAAGAGTCAATCTGAGGATGAAAGAGAAGAGTGACTATAATAAATGTTTTTTTTTTTTTGGAGAGTAGGTTCTACTGTGTCCTATTGGGTTGCTATAGTTGGAATCCACTTGACAGCAATGGATTTGGTTTTGTTTTTTTGGTGAGTAAACAGTAAATAATTGTTGATTCAATTCCTAGGTCTTCTCTCCCCATAAAAACCATCTTTTCTTTCCTTTTATCCAGTTTTTTCATCTCAGCTTTCCTATGAAAGTTATTCAGGCTTGTCCTTTATATCTACTATTTAAGTTGCTGAAGTTGTGATCACTGCTACCTGTGATGTTTACTGCAATTCTACTATTACTTTTTTTTTTTTTGCGTTATTTGTTTCTGCTGTCTCCTTTATCATGGCTACTTCTTTCATTATGGATTTCTGCTTTCTTTCTATTGGAATGCAAAGCAGTTTTTGTTTTTTGATTCCCTTCTAGTTTCTATAGTAAATATTTTTCAGAAATATATTTTTCCTTTGTAACTTTAAGGATGATGATCCCTTGCTATGATCCTAGACTATTTTTCCATAGGTTTTTTTTTTTCCGCCTCCCTGATTATTCATCACAGAAGAAATATTTAAATTTGTGTATTCTAACAGAAAAGGAGTGTGGTTCACCATGGTCCTGCTTACTTGGGTTTAGTGCATCCCTAGAAATATCAGAATGTTGATGCTCTTATATCCAAGTAGAGAATTGGCACAGCAGCTTGTATTACAAGCCTAAAGAATGAGCAAGAATGTTGGCACGCATACCATATCACAGCATATCAAATACCAGACTTTCATTTTTAAAAACCAGACACCTGTTAACTCCATTCTTGAGTTAGATAGCCATGTCTCAGATCCACAGCTAGAGAACATGTTGATATGCGCAATTCCTATCTGAGTGTCCCACCTTTAGCCATCTTTCATCTAATGCGACATTAATGGTTTACAGTTTTTCATAATTCTATCCCCATTGTCTTTCTCTGACATTAATCAGTAATATAAATGGAAAATCTGTTGCCCCCACATGGTAGCTTCTACTTTCTGCCCACATTTGCATCATTTCAACGCCTCTTGCCTTCCGCCATGTTATAAAATGATAGGTATTAGGTAGGGGCTGAGAAGAAGGATACCTAGCTTTGTGTACCTTGAAAAGCAGCAACTGATATACCAGGTGCTGATGAGGATATAGAGCACCTGGGTCTCAAACATACATTGCTGGTGGGGATATAAAATGGTAATGTCACTCTGCAAAGCAACTTGGCAATTCCTTATAAAATTAAATACACACCATAAAACCCAACAATCGCACACCTGGGAATATATTGTAGAGAAATGAAAGCGTAGTGTTATAAAATCCTGTATAGGAATGTTCATGGCAGCTTTATTCATAATAACCAAAAGCTAGAAAAAATCCAAATATCCTTCAAAGGCCGAATGGATAAACAAACTGTAGTAATCCATGTAATGGAATACTACATGGCAATAAAAAGGATCAAGCTTGATATATGCGAAAACTTGGACGGCTGTCAAGGGCATTAATGCTGAATGAAAAAGAGCCAGTCTTTAAGGGCTGCATACTGTCTGTTTCAATTCATATAACATTCTCTAAGTGACAAAATTACAGTGATGGGAAACAGATCAGTAGTTGCCAGAGGTTGGATTGAGGGGAGAGTATGACTATTAAGAGGTAGAATGAATAAGGTTCTTTGTGATGGTAGAAGAGTTCTGCATTCTGATTGCAGTGATGGTTACACTAATCTACACATGTGACAAAATTTCGGAGAACTGTATATACACCACACACACATACATGCACACACAAGTGCATGTGAAAATTGGTGAAATCCAAATAAGATCTGTACCAGGGTAATAGTACTGTACCAACATCAGTTTTCTGTTTTCACATTGTACTGTGGTTATGAATGGTATTATCATTGGGGGGAGCTGGTTGAAGGGTATACAGAAACTTTTTGTACTATTTTTGTAACTGTATGTTTATTTCAAAATAAAAAGTTTACATATTTAAAGAAAAGAAAGCAGCAGCTATGCACCAGACAGTCAGCCACCCAATTGTCTGATTGGTGTAGGCCAGTAGTTCTCACGCCTCGCAGATCATCAGATTCCCTTAAAGAGCTTTATAAAAAAAATATTCACTTCTGAACTGTCCCACCACAGAATCAGAATCTCTGAAAACAGAGCCAAAGCATCGGTATTTTCAGAAACTTTTGGAAACACTGTTATAGGGCCTGTTTCTGATCCAGGAATAAAACCGTAAGAAAAAACCCAAACCCGTTGACATCAAGTTAATTCCAACTCACAGTGACCCTAAAGGACAGAGTGGAACTTCCCTATAGTGTTTCCAAGGTTGTAATCTTTATGGAGGCAGATTGCTACATCTTTCTCCCACAAAGCAGGTGGTGGTTTTGAACTGCTGACCTTTTTTGGTTAGCAGCCAAGCACTTAAGCATTGTGCCACCAGGGCTCCTTGATCCACGAGAAAGAGTAGAGAAAATTGATGGATTGCTGTGTATGAAAAGATTTGTGATTCTCCTTTGCTCCAATTTTGTTGGTGTGAAAATCCTTCTGAATTCTGGCATTCCACCTGTTGTAGATTTTAACATTGTTAAGAGTTTAAACTTTTTTTTTTTTTAGTTTTATAGTTATTTCAGTGGGTGGTTTCGTGAGACTGCATCGCTAGCTATTAATCAGCTGCCAATTTAAATCAGAAGCAGGGCAGTAGTACTCTTACAGATGAGCCTTGTCTTTGCCCCATCCACGTGTGAGTGGTGACTTGCTTCCAGCTCTCTCAGAGTTCTGCTTTTCTTGATCAGGTTTTCATATTGGTGTGGCATCACCATAACTCACTGCTAGTGAGTGGAAGGCAGCCAAGGCACACCACAGTGAAGACATCAGTTGGGAAAATTACATTCAAAACCTGAAAGCGGCTGTCACTGAAGTTTTTGTTTATGAAAACTGGAAAAGCTCTCCCCTCTCAGCCACTGACATTTTTGATTTATTGTTTCTCTGCTGAAAATTGTCCAAAGATGTTTCCAGGCATTAGCCGGTGAAAGCCAAATTTATTGAAGGTGGAGGAGAATGTAAAGAGCCATGATATTTGTGAATTTTTCTGTAGGACATGGCAACATTTTTAATAGCTGTAGTTGATCAGGTTCTTTCTGTGCATATGAAAAATCAGTTGTGGAGCTAAGAATATGACCCGTAGTACTAAAAGGTATAAATAGCTTACGCTGTTGTTAGGTCCTGCCAAGTCCACTCCAACTCATAGCGGCCCCGTGTATGACAGAACAAAACGCTGCCCAGTCCTGTGCCATCCTCACAGTCATTGCTATGCTCGAGCCTATCGTTGCAGCCACTATGTCAGCCCATCTCAGTGAAGGCCTCCCTCTCTTTTCTTGACCTTCTACTTTACCAAGCATGATGTCCTTCTCCAGGGACTGGTCCCTCCTGACAACATGTCTAAAGAATGTGAGACAAAGTCTTGCCATCCTCTATTGTAAGGAGCATTCTGGCTGTACTTCTTCCAAGACAGATTTGTTCGTTCTTCTGGCAGTCCATGGCACATTCGTATTCTTCGCCAATACCATAATTCAGAGGCATCAGTTCTTCTTCAGTTTTCGTTATTCATTGTCCAGCTTTCACATGCATACGAGGCGATGGAAACTGCCATGGCTTGGGCCAGGCACACCTTAGTCCTGCATATCGCACGTTGTCAATATCTTCTGCTGTGGTGCAAAGATCACTGAAGCAACGATCAGAAAGCCTGAGTGTTTCGCCTGACTCTGCCACTAACTAAAAATATGTCCTTGGTCCAGTCACTTAACTATTTTGGGCCTAGGTTTTTTTATCTGTAAAAACTGAAGATAGAGCTTAGACTAAATTAGCATTTTCAAACATTTATTGACTTGTGGAATTTATAGCAAACATAATTGTATTATCACTGCTCTTCCCCCACATCAGAATTTTTAAATAATGTCATTTTTTTCATGCCATATGATAAAGAAGCCAATTAAATTAAAATTTATATTTTGCATATTATTAAAGATTATAAAATTCATTTCAATGTAATATTTATAAATATTAACTCAATAAGTTTCACCTTTTCCCATATAAAAAGTTGCATATTATTAAATTTCTTTTAAATTGTGTAAGACAAACATAATTTATTGACTAGTTCAAATGTAATATTTTATCAAATTGGGTTTGGACATCAAATATATATTAAGATACAGACCCAAAGAGCAAAAATCTACTTATATGACCTGTTTGAAATTTTTTAATTTGAATATTACCAACTGATTTGTTTTTATAATTTTCAAGCTTTGTTTCTAAATTAAATAATGGTATATCATGCTAGTAAGTTCAAGTATTTCTCTAAAAATAAGTGTCAATATGAATAATCTTAAACTCTAATGAATATAAAGTCAAATTGAATATAAACATATTTCATCTTTGTAAATACCAGTCTTTAGAGTAAAAGTAATTTTATGTACATTATGAGGATTTTGATCAATGAATAGAAATATAAATCTGGTGAAGATATGAAATTCATTTTCAAAATTATAGTAATTTTTATGCTCTTCATTTATTTTTATTTTTCAGTATTCCTTATGCTTTCTGTCTTTTTAACCAACAGTCTATTATGGGTAAAAATTAAGCAATATATGAGTAAAAATGAAATTATTTTCAGGTAGTATGAAGGTTAAATACGCACACATCACAACACCTAGCTGTATTCAGCTGAGTGGAAAACCAACTAAGTGGCTGTCAAGCACACCCTTCTCAAGTCCACTGGCTGCTACTCACAGCTTAGTCTGTACCCTCTTAGAAGATCTCACGCAGGGGGAAAGTATTTGATTTATTGGTATTTTAGAATAAACCTTTTATTGTAGTACATAAAAATCTATAATCATAAATGTACCACTTGATGCATTTTAAAAATATGAATGTACCCATAAAACTACTACCCAGATCAAAAACCACATGACCAACATCCCTCAGAAGCTCCACTTGTACCTTCTTCCAGTCCCTAAAGCCTCCCAACCAAAAGTAATTACTGTCCTGATTTCTGTCACCATTGGTTAGTTTGACCCATTTTGAATTTTATATGAATGAGATCGTACAGTATATACTCCTTTGTATCTGGCTTCTTTCATTAAACATTTGATTTATGAACTTCATCCTAATTGTAGCATAAAACAGTAGTTTATCCTTTCCCATTGCTATAAAGTGTACCATTATGTGAATATAACAAAATTTACTTATTATCTGTTTGACTGTTGATGAACATTTGAATTGTTCCCAAGTAGGGGTTATTACAAATAGTGCTGCCTTGAACAGTCTTGTACATGTTTTTCGATGTAATACATATTGTACCCATTTCTGTTGGTTCTATACCTGGGATATGAATTGCTGGTCATAGGGCACATGTATGTCAGCTTTAGTAGATCCTACCAATTTTTCAAAGTAATTGTAACCAGTTTATACCAAGAGTAGTGATAACTGAAGTGGCTCCACTTCCTCAACAACGCATGGTGTATTGTCTTTTTAATTTTAGTCATTTGACTGGGTGTGCAGTGGTATCTTATTGTGGCATTATTTCCTGTTTACCTAATACTAGTGATATTGAGGAGTCCCTGGATGGTGCAAATGGTTAGTGCACTCAGTGGCTAACTGAAAGGCTGGAGGGTGGAGTCCACCCAGAGGCACCTTGAAAGAAAGGCCTGGTGATCTACTTCCAAAAAAGTCAGCCATTGAAAACCTCACGGAGTGTGGTTCTACTCTTCACACGTGGGGTCACCATGAGTTAGAGCCAGCTCTGTGGCAACTGTTTTTTTAATAATGTTGAACAACCTTTTTGTATGAAAATTGGCCACTTTGATATCTTTTGTGAGGTGCCAGTTCAAGTCTTTTGCCCAGTTTTCTATTGAATTGTCTGTCTGATTCTTATCATTTTGTAGTAGTTTTAAATATATTCTTATATATCTGTATAGCAAATAGCTTCTCCTATTCTCTGGCTTGCGTTTTCACTCTAATAATTATATACTTTGATAAATAGAAGCTTTTAATCTTAATATAATCTAGATCATCTATATTTTGATTGTAAATTAGTGTTCTTTGTGTCCTGTTTAAAAAATCTTCATCCACCTAAGGATCTTAAAGATATTCTTCTGGTTTTTTTGCAGTGTGATGAATTACTGAGTGTGGCCTTTCTTGCCATGATCTTGTAACTTCCACCCAGGTGATTGGGCAGGGCTTTGAAAACAAGATAATTGTGGCTCACCAAGAGAAATGGTCAATTTTGCTTTAAAAGAGAGCCAATTCCAGAGCAGAGAGAAGAGGCCCCACCACCAAGGAAGGACGGACCTGCTAGAGACAGCTCAGTGGGCTTCTGGGCCCATGGATGGAGAAAGCTGAGTGCTTTTGGGCAGAGACTGAGGGCCAGGGAGAAGCCTACATGTAACCCATGAATTTGGGACTTGGCAGTCTCCACAACCATGTGAACGATTTCCTTTATACCTTCATGAGTTCTGTGAGACACAGTGAATTAGGGAACCCAAAGATGGGAGGGGGAGTACTGAGGGGAGAGAGAGTAGTTGATGTTAGAGATGATGGAATGGTACAGCAGCTTGGAAAAGTTGGACATTAGGGACATCTTTAACCTCTGCCTCATAGGAACCAACTTTGTGCTTATCCTTATCAAAGAAATTATTCATTTAGTTTTCTTCTAGATACTTTATTATTTTAACTTCTGCATTTTGACATTAAGTTGCACATGCAGGCTGCCTTAAAGGCTGTCTCCAGATTCCAAGTACCCACCAGAGTACCGGGATGAGAATTTCACCCGTGATACTATCTTAGGCTGGGTTTTCTAGAGAAGCAAAGCCAGTAAAGAGTAAAAAATATATATAGAGAGAGAAATTTATATCAAGGAAATGGCTCGCATGGTTGTAGAGGCTACAATGTCCCAAGTCCGTGGGTCAAGCTGGAGGCTTTTTCTGATTCATGTAGGCATAGGGGCCAGTGAACCCAAGATTGGCAGGTCAGACAGCAGGGCTCTTGCTCCTAGGCTGTGAAGACCAATGAATCCCAACATCAGCCGGCAAGATGGCAGGTAAACTGCTAGCTCAAGTCTCAAGAACAGGAGGTCAGACAAGCAAGAGCCAGCTGCATGATCCAGAGTGAGCAAAAGCCCGCCAGCCTTGCCAGAAATTCCACATATATTGGATGCAGGCCACACCCCCAAGGAAACACCGTTTCAACTGATTGGCTACTCAAAGCATATCCCATCATGGAGGTGATCAAAATGTCACACGACTGCAAAACCACATCATAACTGCCAAACCACTGAGAATCATGGCCCGTTCAAGTTGACATACAACCTTGATGACGGCAGGTACCAACCACTCCATGGGTGTTATGTCCATTTATCTTGATCAAGTTGTACACCTAGACTTACACATGGTGTTGGCAATAGTGAAAGTCATTTTAATTACTCAAAAACAACAGGCGATGTACAACAGGAAAAGTTCCATCATAAGCTGTTCTCCCTGGCTCAAAAGCTGTCCAGGTAGGATGGAAAACTTCCACAGGGGCCCTCTTTGCACAATGGACAAAGGATTCTAAGAATCTTCTCCCACCCAATTTTATATTCCAGGGGTTGTGTATTCCACTGCACAGAGTGCAATGCAAACTTTTCCATCTGTAGAAATGTTGTGACAGAGGCATCTGACCTCCTCTGACTTCACAAGAAGGAAGGAGAATCAATGCCCAATGCTGATGTCTCTGAGACGGAGATCGGACATGCCTCCTGTCTCCACCATCTTTACCAATTCTGACACCAACCGTCCCTCTCGTGGCACTCTCTACTTCTATGCAGGGTTTGATAATTCCTTGCAATGGCCACACAGAACTCAGATAATACTCATGATTATGGAGTTCATTAGGAGAGTAACAGGTTGCAATTCAGGTTCAGGAATGCTCAGGATGCAGTCCTTAACGTCAGGACGACCTCTTCTTAGCTGTGCCCGCAAGCAAGCTTCTCTCTGGCCCTGGGCCTCTGCCCTGCAAATGTTACAAAGCTCTTTTAGTTCTGCCAATAAATGCCCTGAGGCAGGCACCCCACTGTGCCTGTAAACCTCTGCCTGAAAGCACTCAGCACTAGATCTGTGAGTTAGCAAACCTAGCTCCACCAAGTGTTCAGAGGCACCTTCCTCTGCCAGCCAGCCTCCTGCCCCAAGATGCTCAGCTCTAACTTTGTGGGCAAGTGTTACAAAGCCTCTGTCTGGCCCTCGACCTGGACAAGTATTAGGAAACTCTTTTAGCTCTGCCGATAAGTACCCCAAGGCACCCTACTCTGCCAGCAAGTATCCTGCCCAAAGGTGCTCAGCTTTCTCATTCTCTGGGCTCCCAGCCCACGGTGCCATCTCCTGCCAGTTTCCTGCCTCCGCTACTGCTGCTTCTCTGCCACCGCTTTTCACTGTCTGCAGTGTTAGAGCTCTCTCTCAGCCTCCTGGTTCCAGAAGCTTCTCAGTATACAGATCCCTGGTCCAAAGGTTGAGCTCTGCTCCTGGCTCTCTTCCTTTGTTGTGACGAGATCCTCTCCTCCCTCCCAGATGAGCCTCTGGGACAGCTCATTTTAAGTCCAGCAGGGTGGCAAAACTGACCAATCCCTACGTTAGGGTTCCATAGAACTTATTTGCATGGTTCCACCCAGTCACTTGGGTGAGAGTTACAAGACCATGGTGAGAAAGGCCATGTAAAAGTGGTCCATCCCACTGAAACATCTGATCATCCAAAGAGGAGGAGTTGTCAGACATTGGGGTGCCAGCCCAGAATTGTTAACCTGGAATTGTATCTCTTTAGTCCTGCTGCTTATTTAAACAAATTCTTGGGCTTCAGAGGGGGAGGTGCAGTGGCTTGTTCCAAAGCCCAAAGATTCTAGCAGGGGGGAAGGAAGGGAGAATAACTAGCCGTTTGTGCCATCTGAAGGACTGACTGCCTCCTCTGAGATATATAATCCATCTATAATTTGTTTTGTGTGTGCATGGTGTGAATGTGGAGTCAAAAATTGTTTGTTTTCAGATGGCTGTCCCGTTGACCCAACACCACTTATTGATAAGGTCATCCTTTATGTACCGCATTGCAGTGTTACCTTTGATATAAATTGGGTAACTGTATATGTATGAGCCTGTTTCTGGCCTTTTATTCTGTTCCGTTTGGTACATAGACCTGTTCCAGATAGGTCTGTTTGGCTATCCTTGTGCCAAACCCTTTATTAAGTCTTGGGATTTGATGATGTAGTGCTTGAACTTTGTTCTTCATTTTCGAAATTGTATTGGTTATTCTTTACAATGGGGTCATTGCTGATTCACTGGTAGAATTTTTGCCTTCCATGCAGGAGATTCAGGTTCGGTTCCTGGCAAATGCACGTTCTATTGTCAGTGGAGGTTTGAGTTGCTATGATACTGAACAGGTTTCAGCAGAGTTTTCCAGACCAAAATGGACTAGGAAGAAAGGCCTGGCAATCTACTTCAGAAAAATCACCCAGTAAAAACCCTGTGGATCACAACAGTGGATGGATCCATGGGGATGGTGCAGGGCCAGGCAGCATTTCATTCTTTTGTGCGTGCGGTCTCCATGAGTTGGGGGCTGACTTGACAGCAACTAACAGCAACAACAACAATATAACTTTTAAAATCATCTTATCAGTTTACATGGACACCACACACAAAGACACACACACACACAAACACACAGAAAAGCTGTTGGGATATTTGATCTAGTTTGCACTGAATCTATGTGTTAATTTGGGGAGAATGTACAGTGTTTTAATGTCAAGTCTTCCGATGCGTAAGACTGAATTTTCTCCGTTTATTTGCATCTTAGTTTATTTATCTCAATAATGTTTTAGTAGTTTTCTCTGTAGATTTATTCCTAAGAATTTTATTTTTATGCTATATTGGAGCCCTGATGGCACAGTGGTTAAGGGCTCCACTGCTAACCAGCCACTCTTCGGAAACCCTGTGGGGGAGTTCTACTCTGTCTTATAGGGTCACTATGAGTTGGAATCGACTTGACAGCAACAGATTTGGGTGGTTTCTTTTTCGGTTTTTAAAGCTATATCGGAGCCTGATGGTGCAGTGGTTAAGAGCTTGGCAGCTAACCAAAAGGCCAGCAGTTCGAATCCTTGGAAACCCTATGGGGCAGTTTTACTCTGTTCTTTAGGGCCTCTATAAGCCAGAATCAACTTGATGGCAACAGGTTCAGTTTCGGTTTTATAACTATATCACTATATAAATATACAATTGACTTTTTTTATTCAGTGATCTTGCTAAATTTATTTATTCAAAGAGTTGTCTGATGAGTCTTTTGAATCCATTCTGCAAATAAAATTATCTTATGTAAAATAATGACAGTTTTATTTCTTCCTTTACAATCCTTAAAAAGAAAAAGTTTCCTTGCCTTATTACACTGACTAGGACCTCTAGTGCAGGGATACATAAAAGTGGGGATACTGACATCCTTTTTTCATTATCGGGAAAATCATTCTGTATTTCACCAGTGAGTGTGATGTTTCCTGTAGGCTTTTTTGTATATGCTCTTTTAGAGATTAAGGGACTTCCCTTCTAAGCCTAGTTTGCTAATATTTTTTTATCATGAATTTATAAAATTTATGATTTTTCCAGCATCTATTGATGATCATATGATTTTTCTCTTTTATTCTGTTAATGCAGTGAACCACAATGATTGATTTTCAGTTGTTAAAGCAATCTTATATTCCTGGAATAAATCTAACTTGTTCATTATGTCTATTTTGTATATTGCTGGATTTGATTTAGTAAGGTTTGAGAAGTTTGAATCTCTGTCTGCGAGAGAAACTGGCTTATATTTTTCTTTCTTATGATGCCTTTCCAGGTTTTGGTATCGAGGTTATACCACTCTCACAAAACAAATTGGGAAGTCATCCCTCATTTTGTTTCTCAGGAAGAATTTGTGTAAGATTGGTGTCATTTTTTCCTTGAATGTTGTAAAGGTTTCACCAGGGAAATCATATGGAACAGAAAATTTCTTTGTGGAAAAGATATTAATTATAAATTCAGTTTCTTTAGTAAATAAGTAACTAGTCAGATCTGTTCTTGTGTCAGTTTTGATAAATTATGTTTTTCTAGGAATTTGTCTATTTCACCTAATTTTCCAAATCTATTGGCATAAAGTTGTTCATAATATTCTCTCTTATTTTCCATATCTGTAGGATCTATGGAAACCCTGGTGGCATAGTGGTTAAGTGCTACAGCTGCTAACGAAAGGGCAGCAGTTCGAATCCACCAGGCGCTCTTTGGAAACTCTATGGGGCAGTTCTACTCTGTCCTATAGAGTCTCTATGAGTCGGAATCGACTCGACGGCAACAGGTTAATGGTTTTAGATGATGATATCTTACTCCAGAAAGATTTACCTGTCCTCTGGCAAGCACCTGGAATGAGAGCACATCAGCTCAATCCATTCAGGATTTTTGCTGACATGTGGTTGGGATGCATTTTTACATTCCGCATAATTATGGATAGGTATGAGTTTAGTGCTGTCATTTTGATGTCTTTTTTTGTGTGTTGTTGACAGTTTCTTTTTTCCACTTAATTTTTTGTGCTGAATAGTTTTTCTTCATGTATTGTCTTCCATTTTATTGTTGATTTTGTTTTTGCTGAGTCTTTATGTTTTTCTTGTATGTTATTTTGATGTGTAGGATCGTTAGTCTCCTTTGTGGTTACCTTAATATTTACCCCTGTTTTTCTAAGTTTAAACCAAACTTTTGTCTCTTTATACCGCCTTAACTTCCTCTCCATATGAAAGATCTATGACTATTTTTTAGTTCCTCTTTATTGATTTAATGTCATCATCTTTTACGTAATGACATTGCTTTTTCCCTATTTTGAGCATTTTTTATCTTGATTTATTTTTGTGATTTCCCTATGTAGGTTGAGATCTGGTCACTCTGCCCTGTGTTCTAGTCTTGGGTTGTTATCTGATGTTATTGATTTTCTAACCAGAGGACTCCCTTTAGTATTTCTTGTAGTTTTGGTTTGGTTTTTGCAAATTCCCTAAACTTCTTTTTATCTGGAAACGTCCTAATTTTGCCTTCATTTTGAGAGATAGTTTTGCTGGATATGTGATGCTTGGCTGGCAATTTTTTTACTTGAAGGCTTTATATAAGTCATCCCATTGCCTTCTTGCCTGCATGATTTCTGCTGAGTACTCTGAGCTTATTCTTACTGACTCTCCTTTGTAGGTGACTTTTCATTTATCCCTAGCATCTCTTAAAATTCTCTCTTTATCTTTGGTTTTGGAAAGGTTGATTATGATATGTCTTGGTGGCTTTCTTTTGGGATCTACCTTGTGTGGGGTTCGATGAGCATCATGGGTAGATATATTCTTCTCGTCTTTCACAATATCAGGGAAGTTTTCTGCCAACAAATCTTCAACAATTCTCTCTGTATTTTCTGTTCTCCCTCCCTGTTCTGGTACTCAAGTCACTCGTAGGTTATTTGTCTTGATAGAGTCCCACATGATTCTTAGGGTTTCTTCATTTTTTTCTAATTCTTTTATCTGATTTTTCTTTGAATATATTGGTGCCAAGTGTTTTATCTTTAGTCTCACTAATTCTGCCTTCCGCTTGCTCAGTTCTTTTCCTCTGACTTTCTATTAAGTTGTCTAATTCTGAAATTGTATTGTTAGTCTTCTGAATTTCTGTTTGCTGTCTCTGTATGGATTCTTGCAGCCTATTAAATTTATCATTATGCTCTTGAATAACTTTTTTAATTTCTTCAACTGCTTTATCTGTGTGTTCCTTGGCTTGTTCTACGTTTTGCCTGATCTGTTGAAGAGTTCTGTGTATTAATCTTTTGTATTCTACCTCTGGTAATTCTAGGAACATATCTTCATCTGGAAGATTCCTTGATTCTTTGTTTTGGGAGCTTGTTGAAGCGATCATGACCTGCTTCTTTATGTGATTTGATATTGACTGTTGTCTCTGAACCATCTATAAGTAATTGTATTAATTTATTTTGTTTGCTTACTATGTCCCAGCTTCTTGCTTTGTTTGGCCTTGATATGCCCAAATAGGCTGCTCGAGTGAGCTAGTTTGATTATTGGTTCCTTTGAAGCTCTAACTTCCTGTCACCAGATGTCTAGAGCTGTTACCAGGTATATGAGCCCAGGATTCCATTCCCTTTTCTTGTATGGATTCAGCTCAGGTGCCCAGAAAGTCAGTCACCAAGTGTGTGGTGCAGACTCTCACCTACCGTCTTAGAGGAGCAGGGACAGTTGGTGTAGGCCCAGGTATCTGGCTGTAGCAGGGAGCCATGCTCTGAGCAAGGCAGGGGCTGACAACTGTCCCCCAAGTGTCTGTGAGGAAAACACGTTCCTGTTTCCTAGAGTGCACAGATGGGTGGGCTCTGCAGCCGGATCTTGGGCACCCAGTGCTTTTGGCTGTAAGGACTGGGAGGCACCACTTATCCTTGGACCCCTGTCGTGGGTGGCTATGTGGCACGGGTGGAGCCACCAGTCCTCAGGCCCCTGATGTGGGTAGATGAAGACCCTGCTTAATAGGTAGAATGGTGTCAAACATCAAGAACCCACCTCTCCACCACACAGCTGCAACAGTTGAAGTCAGACCTCAGGCACATATACTGTCGCACTGTGCCAACAAGGGCCTAAAGTGCTGAAATGGGCCCACGAGTTCCATGCAGGGGTGAAAGACATTCAAAGTCTGTGAACCGCCTGTGCTTGTGCCCACGGAATGGAGCCACTTCTGCCCTTAGTTCCCAGCTTAGGGGAGCCAGCATGTTATTTTCTCCCCAGTTTGTTAATTTGTTCCTTCTCCAAGGCCAGGAGAGTGGCTCAGGGTGTGCAGCAGGACCTATCTCATGCCCAGGGAAAGTGACTGCCACTGGAGCCAGCTCAGGGGTTGGAGCAGAGGGAGGAGGATCAGATAAATGGGAGACAGTTCTTTTGAAAGGGGTGCTTTTTGGTCCGTGTGGCAAATTACATGCAAGTACTTTTGCCGAGAGCACTGTTCTTTGCTGATTCCAGAGGTGTGAGTAGACTCTGTGCTACTCACTCTCTCTCGCTGGGGAAACTGCATCACAAATGCTACCACCAGCCCCACCACAGTCACTACAGGGAATTGGGCCTATAGGGCGCCAGTTCCCGCCGAAGTCAGGCCCAGCAACTCCTCACTGCCTCTGAACCATCTCTCCCTCCCCTGTCACTCAGTCTGATTTCTTAACTTTGCCTTTGATGTTCAGGGCTCCTAGCGTGTCATATATATAATCAATTCACTTGTTTGTTCAGGTCTTCGTTATAAGAGGGACCACTGCAAGCGTCTGACTACTCTACCATCTTGGCCCTACCTCCTGTCTGGGATGCAGTTTTATAAGGTTCAGTCTATACTTTGCCCACACCCACTATTATATGTTTCTCTCAAGGGGTCCCAACTGAAAGCCTGATATGTTTTACCAAGGCCCCACCTAGGAGGGACCTAGGCTAATTTTGACCTCCCTAGTACCAAGACTGTGCAGGAAACTCTGCTGTACTTTTTAGCCATTTTCTACTTGGCATCACAGCCCCTGCCCTCTACAGCTTAGCATTGGCAGTACATGCCATAGACTCAATTTTCTCTTCTTCTCTGTGCAATCTCATTTACTTAAATTCTTGCTCTCTTGGTAGCACCAAACTTCAGTTTTCATCCGTCCAGCCCCATGAATTTGCCTAAAATTCTCCTGGTTTTTCCACCTCTCTCCTGAAACTAAGAATCTATGGTATGCAGAATGTTGGGTTCATTTCAGTGAACTTCCCTTCTCTTTCAGGTCTTGGCCCCTCAACCCTGGGGTAACTTAGCAGTTCTCTGATGCTTTCAGGCTGCTATTTTTGTTTTGTTTTGCTTTGTTTTCTGGCTCTTCTCATTGTTCTTGGCAAAAGTGCTGATCTGCTACAAATTACTCCATCATACCCAAAAATCTGCTTATTGATTTAAAATGGAAATTCTGGCTGATGCCATTACCACTGTTAATACTTTGAAGCCTCAGAAATTCCCAACCATGATCTCTGAAGTTATAGTTAATTTTAATATCCAGTGATTCTTTTGGCCAACATCGTGGACTTTTATACCCATGATGGTGCACAGGGAAATGGTAATTTCTTTTTTGCTTAACTCTAATATCTGTTTTAGATATCTCAAGGCACTTTACTAGAAAAAGAGTTATGAGCCCAAGGAATGTGAAAAAAGACAAAAAATAATGAGTTACCATGGCTTAAACATAACCAAATTAATTTGTGAAGCAGTCACAGGTGATGTAAGCAAAGAGAGAGACTCTCAAAAAATAATCTGAGAAAGCAAAAGAGAAATAAAAGTACAGAAAGAAGTAAATGGCAAAATAGAACTGGAATCACACAAAGAGATTAAGAAGAGCAGCCATCTATGATACGACTATTGTTGGTTTCTTCCCATTCAGAGCAAAGAAAAGTGAAGAAAATCAAAGACTCAAGAAAACAATTAGTCCAAAGGACTCATAAATGGCAGTCTTTACTAGCCTGAGACCAGAAGAACTGGATGGTGCCTAGCTACCACTAATGACCACTCTGATCAGGATCACAATAGAAGGTCCTGGACAGAGTGGGAGAAAAATGTAGAACAAAATTTAAATTCATGATGAAGACCAGACTTACTAGTCTGATAGACATTGGTGGAACCCCTGAGATTATGACTCTTAGACACCCTTCAAACCTGGAACTGAACCCACTCCTGGAGATCACCTTTCAGCCAAACAATAGGCCTATAAAGAGAACAATAACAGCCTTGAGGAATGTGCTTCTCAGAACAATCAACCATATAAGACCAAAAGGGCAGCATTTGCCCAAAAACAAAGTTCAGAAAGCAGGAAGGTGCAGGAAAGATAGGTGAATAGAAACGAGGAACCCAGGGAGGAAGTAGGTAGAATGTTGTCACATTGAGAGATTGCAACTAATGTGATGAAACAAAATGTGTATAAGTTGTTAAATAGGAAAATAATTTACTCTGTAAACTTTGACCCAAACCACAATAAAATGTTCAAAAAGAAAAGAATGAGATTAATGAAGATCAGAGGTTGCAATGACTAAGACCCTATACAGTTTGAGACAACTCACTGAATGCTTGCTGTGAGACAAATGAAAAATGTATTTTTAGATAGCATTTCCTGGTTTTAGTAAAGCAAGTTTTTGATGTTGTTGTTGTTACTGCTGCTGCTTAGTTATCTGGTTGTTTCTAAATGATGCATTACCTTTACAAAAGTTAACCATACTTATTCAACTAGTTCACTAATGTTGATCCAAAAAGGAGGAGTAAATTTAGCAAAAGTTCCTTTACCATCATAATTTTGAGAGGAATAAAGAATTACCTCTAGCAACAGCCATGGAAGCAGCAGTCAAGAAATCAAAAGACGCACTGCATTGGGTAAATCTGCTGCAAAGGACCTCTTTAAAGTGTTGAAGAGCAAAGATGTCAGCTTGAAGACTAAGGTGCGCCTGACCCAAGCCATGGATTTTCAGTCGCATCACGTGCACGTGAAAGCTGGACAGTGAATAAGGAAGACCGAAGAAGAATTGACGCCTTTGAATTGTGGCGTTGGCGAAGAATATTGAATATATCACGGACTGCCAGAAGAACGAACAAATCTGTCTTAGAAGAAGTACCACCAGAATGCTCCTTAGAAGCAAGGATGGCGAGACTGCATCTTACATATTTCGGACATGTTGTCAGGAGGGATCAGTCCCTGGAGAAGGACATCATGCTTGGCAGAGTACAGGGTCAGCGGAAAGGAGGAAAATCTTCAGTGACGTGGATTGACACAGTGGCTGCAACAATGAGCTCAAGCATAACGATTGTGGGGATGGCTCAGGACCAGGCAGTGTTTCGTTCTGTTGTGCGTAGGGTCGCTATGAGTTGGAACCGACTCGACGGCACCTACCAACAACACAACAACAGGAACATATATTATCACATATATAAATCAATTCTTTAACATTTTAACCCTTATACAATTTTTGTATGGACCAAAGTACAGATTCGCAAAGCTGCCTAGTCCCTTACCCTAGCCATCTTACCCTAGCCATTTTTATTTTAATCTTATATAAAGACTAGACCAGATTATCCCTGCCAGAAAACTGAAGTGTGATTGCAATTCTAGAAAGCCTGACAGAGGAGTGATTACCTAAAAGAACAGATCTCATTTGGGAAATGGACCTTGACCACAAGATTCTTTACTTCTAAGAAGAGACCTATGACCACAAGATTCTTTACTTCTGAGAATATCAAGTCTCTGTTCTAGCTCCAGTTCAGCCCAGATTCAGGTACAAAAGAGAGGCAGGAGAAAGAGGTAGTGATGGGAAAAGATGTGTGGTGATTAGAACGAAGGTCCTTTTCATGCCATGGAACAACTATTAGTATGTTGCCCTACAAATTGAATTTGACTCCGTTTCTACCTTTAATCTTGATAGTGTTCTCAGTCCAGTTCTATTTGATATATCTTGAGCCTTGCTCTGAAGCAATCCCATTGCCCTGAGCCACTACGCCTCCCCCCCGCCCTCCCCCCCCCCCCCCCCCCACACACAACTTTAGTCCTCTAGAGCTAGGCTTGTACCCTTGAGCTCTGTGGGTATTAAAATATAAATTGCCTGGGTATTCACCTTATGGCAGTTGATTTGTAAAGTTACCAGTTTATTTCTATTGTATATCTCCTTTGAGTCGGAATAGACTTAGCAGCAGTGGGTTTGGTTTTGGTTTTCTTCTTTGACTCCACACAGGGTCCTGAGTCAAATATGCACCAGGAACCGAACCAAAAAAACCAAACCCGTGGCAATCAAGTCAATTCTGACTCATAGTGACCCTATAGGACAGAGTAGAACTGCCCCATAGAGTTCCCAAGGACCACCAGGTAGACTTGAACTGCTGACCTTTTGGTTGACAGCCGTAGCACTCAACCACTACGCCACCAAGTTTTCCAAACTACCGAGAACAATACTAGATATTTTCATAGATTTTATCCTTTTTGTCTTAAAAATAACCTCGTGAGGTAAGAACTATTATTCTACTTTTAGAGTTGAGGAAGCAGACATTCAGGGTGCTCTCAAGCAGTATCATACAGCCATGAAGTAGAATATCCTAAATTTGGGCTCCAGTGTTCTGACTCAAAGCTCAATTCTCAATCTGGGATCCAAAGGATATCAATAAATACTTGGTTGATTGTTGACTGAGAAGAAACAGTTTCTCTAAAATGAAAGGCAGACTTTAAATGACTTCCTTGCCTTGGTTCAACACTTACCATCTCCTTTTGAATGCTAAAAAAAAAAAAAACCCGCTGCCATCGAGTCAATTCCAACTCATAGTGACCCTATAGGACAGAGTAGAACTGCCCCATAGAGTTTCCAAGGAGCGCCTGGCGGATTTGGACTGCAAATGATCAGTTTGATTATGCCATTTGTAAGTGAGAAATTTAAGACCAAATAAGATTTATTGAAGTCGCAAATTTCAGTTGTCACTCTGCATTTCTCGTTAAGAAAAATTGAGATAAATGAAGATTGTCACCTCGTTGAAGGTCCGATTGAGTGTTTCTCTGATGACTAGTCTTAGGTGATCCCTGTGAAGAGTTAGGATTCCTGGGTGGATCTTGGGGCTAAGTAAGTGGGGTGGGAATGGAGAGGGATATCTTTCCTTTAAAATGACGAATTCCTCACCAAAAGTAATTTTTTCCACTCCCAGGGAAGTATGTTTGTTGAGTTTAATGCAACAAGCATTTATTGAATATCTAGGATGAGTGAGGCATTTGGGAGAATATACTATAAACAAGCCAGAGCTCCTGCCTTCAAGATATGATAATTTAATGGGGAAAAAAATGTTCTAACATAATCGTTCACATAGTTCTGGGTTAATTAAGTTTGGAGAAATGGTTTTCCACTTAGAAAAACTTACTTTATAATTACTGCTAACATCTATGTTCTAGTAGGTTTCAAGCTGTGTTGTGTGGAAGCTAGTGGTTTTATTGAGCTCCCTTGGGTGTGATTCTATGCTGTGGTGGTAGAAGTTGGGGAAATGGGAGGAGGTAGAAGGGCTGAGCTGATGGGTCTCTGGGTGGTTTATCCTAAATTTGCCTGAGCAGCTTTGATATTATTTGGCTTCTTTGTAAAAATCATTTGGGGAAAGAAAACAGACTCTGGAACTAAAAAAAATTTAAATGACTGAATTATGCAACAATAACAACACACGAACGTGGTCCACTCAGCTAAATGCTTTGTGGTCCTGCAAAAACCAGAAATTACCTCCCTGATATGAAAAGCAGTATTGAGATAATCTGTGGTTAAGATTTGAGAGTGAAAAGGGCTATTACACCACCCACTTGTTTGCCAAGAAAAGGGTCCTCTGAAGAGGGAATGAATGAACGTTTTAGAAATTATCATTTCATTTTGTCAAAGAGGGTTGGCAAGGCGGAACAGGCTGTAAGAAAGTAGATACAGCCTAGCTAGGTGGTGATTGAAGTTCCAGGGAAGACTTCTCCCAAGAAACTTGGGGCAGGTCACATGTTTCAGGGGAATAGATTGCAAAGAATGAAATATGTTAGTGGGATATATACTTATTTTGGGGCTCTTCAAGACTGTTTACAAAATGAACAATTTAATAATATGAACAGTTTATGTAGTTTGAAGAAAAAATAAGAGAATTCAAACAAAACAAACCCAACAAACAAAAACAATTAAGCTCCGTGAAATGGAAAATGAGGTTTCCAGAATGAGTGATGAGTTACACAGAAAGCATGCCTGAGCAAAAGCTTTGAGGGCACTTGATTTGGCTTTTGGTGGGTTTTAAATGGGAAAGTAGGACAGTTGGTCCTAGGGAACATCCCTACAAATCTTGTTCTGACATGTGATACAATATATGTGCAGGTGTTGAGAAAAATCACATGTGAAATGACTACCTTAGTCAGATCGTCTGTCATGGCTAATGTGGGTCAGATATTTCTCTTTTCATCCTTAACTCTTTTCATGGGTATTATCTGGGCCTTTTGGGGCCTAACTGATAAGAGAAAGAACTCTTGTCTACAGAAAACACCTACCCTCCACGAGAACTTCCTTTTCTGTTCTCACTCACTAAGGAAGCAGAAGGAAAACCAGCACTTGTCCAAGTTGCCTTTGGTCCAGAGTCAAACTTCCAATATTGTGATCCCTGTAGAACATAACACAAAGCTGCTTTTGAGCCAGTTTTGCTTCTGGCCATAAGGCAGTCATCAGGTAGGTATCTAGAAACTCCTATAAGGCTCCACCTCAAAAGTGCAGGACCTTCCCCCATAAGCCAGGATCAGCCCACTAAGATGGCCATTGGCACTGAACCTCTCAAAACTCGGGAAGTCAGGAGTTTTATCTCTCCTTCTCTTTTCCATGTTCCTCCTATCCCCATCCCCCACTCCCTACTTCCTTTGTAGCTTCTAAGTGCTCTCCCTGGAATGTTTGAAGGTGAGGACTTAGGTCTGGGCAACCTGTTAAAAATATGAATTGTTACCATGAACTCTGAGTGGCCTTTCAGCTTTGCTGACAGAAATTTACTCCATCTAGACCTGCCCTTCCCCCCAAAATTAAACAGGTAAGGTCATTTGGAGTTGAAACAAGCATGCAGTCGGTGTGTTTGAAAATGAAATTATAATTAACCTGCTGATGGCTGTGAGGTGTTACCTTGAACTCTGTGTGGCCTCTTGGCACAGCGGCTGAACTTGCTTTATTGAATACCCAGAGACCTGAACAGGTAAAATCAGGATATGTCCGGGGACAATTGTACTTCTAGAAAGATTATGTGTCTTTTAGTGCTGATTGTAAGAGAGTTGGGGATTAATTGAGCAGCACTAATCAGAAAATAAAAATGAGTCTTGACCATCCATGTCTATGGAAAGCATAAAATTTGTTAAAACTGCTGAGGAAAATGACTTTACTTGCCCACTTTGCGAATTGATTCCTGAAGTGATGAGGTTACCAGACTTGCTAGTTGCCTAAGAAGATTACTGCAATTTGGAAATCCTATATCATCTACATGTTTAGGAAAACATTGTAATTACCAGGCTATGAAATGTTGCCTGAACTCCAAGTGGTCCGTTGACACATGGGTTGGACAACTTTATGGAGCTATTCAAAATGAGGCAGGTAAAACTATACAGCAATAACAGCTTTCTTAATGGTAAGGAGGGTGCTGAGGTCATTTATGGTTTAGAATGAATGGATCTGAGATAAACTTTTAACTGTCTTGTCCATGACATATTATTTGAAGTAAGTGTGCAGCTTTCTACCTTTTATAATCAACAAAGCTGGATAATGGTGATGCAGTTATCAAGTGTGTGCCAGGTCAAGAGAATGTCATAAAAAATGGATTTATCTCTGGAGTCAGTCATGAGCTGCGCCTTGTCCCTGCTTAAGCCTGGCAAGAAATCCATTTCATTCCCTGCCACTCAGAATAAAAAGAGCTCTACTTCATTCTGTTGCCTCCATGTTCATGTCTCTTCCCTCTAATTATGTAACGTCACTCCGTGGTAAAGTCACATTTTATAAAAGCAAAAATTTTGGATCCCTCCTTGTTTTGGCTGAGAGCATCTATTGTTAGACTAAACAAACTGTTTAGTTTCACTTTGTGCTTTTGACAGGCTGGCTGGAATGAATCCTCTTGTTTATTTAATAAACAAAGAATAATAACCCAAAAGGGTTTTATTACTGGGTGGAATTATTCCATTCACAGGATTGGAATGATCTACTAATTGTTCATTTCTCTGCCTAGTTTAAGCACTAAATGTGTGACACTGAGGTTTTCCTGTTTCAGAAGAGGCTTCAGATAGGACACACACTTTGCCTTCCCAACTCCTCCTTTTGTAGCAGCCTGTGTGTCCTATAAGGAACACATAAATGAAGAGGAAACTTCACAAGTCTCCTTATCTCAAGTTAATGTCATATCACTTGGTTGGCGATTAAGGTTCAATATTACTAATAGCCAAATGAATCTATATCTTTTTGAAAGAAAATGCTTTCTATTTGCTCATTGTATTTCATCTCGATCAAATGCACAAAAGTGGATTAGACCCTCTACAGCAGTTACAGGCATGATCAAGTCAGCTCAGTGTCTCAGAGAATGGCCCATTTGAGGTCCCTTTTTTTTTTAACTTTGGTGGACTTCTGTGTTATACTTCTGTGTAACTTGGAATGCCTGCCTCAATGTATAGGGGCTCAGGTAATTTTATTTCCCTTGCATATAGAGCCATGTTGGCACAGTGGTTGAATGGTTGGCTGCTAACCAAAAGGTCAGCAGTTCGAATCCACCAGCCACTCCTTGGAAATCCTGTGGGGCAGTTCCTCTCTGTTCTGTAGGGTCGCTATGAGTCAGAATTGACTCGATGGCAACTGGTTTATCCTATCAGACTGATACGTTTTCTCTAGTTCACAGACACGTTATGTCTCTAGCCTGCAGTTAGAAGCATCACACTTTATTTATGCTGTTTCTTCAATCTGAGATGCTGTCTCTATCCTGGCCTCAGTTGTTCCTCAGTTCTTGTCTGCTCTTGTCATTCCATTCTAAACTCTGAATTCTTACTATGCTATTTTTCTAAAGCACTCATGGTGGCACATACATAATAAAACTTTTACATCAACATCAGCACCTATCGTAAACTTTATCGTAGTTATTTTTCCTATTTGTCTTAATGTTCCCACTGCTTCTGTATTGTAGAATCCCTCCTCTACATTGCTGCCAAAGGGACCTTTCTAAAATACAAGTTTGATTGTATTATTCTTCTGCTTAAAACTCTTTGAGGAGCTACCCCTCACTTCTAGGGAGGGGCCAAAGTCCTTGCATACAAGTACCTTCCCAAACCAGCTCCTTCCTGCCTTTCCAGCTGTTTGGTATACCCACACCAAATTTGTTACTGCTCCCCAAACATGACATAGCAAAGTTTCTTCCCCCTACCTAGGTGCTTATTCCCCTAGCAAACACTGACTCAACTTTTAAGACTTGGAAACTTTCCATGACTCTCCTAGGCAGGGATTGGCCTCTGCCCTCTGCACCTTTTTAACATCTTTCGTATACCTCTATTACAGCTTGTCATACTATGCTGTATTTTTTCCTGTATGTCTCATCTACGAGGCTGTGAACTGTTTAAGATGGAGACTGTTGTCCTACTTGTTTTATGTCCTTATTTCAGTTCCTGGTACACAGCAGCTGTTCAATAAATGTTTGTAGAATGAATGAAATAAAGAATACTTGATTGAATGAATGAATGAATTTAAAAATCTTTTTTTTTTAAAGTTGGAGTGAGAAGTAAGTCAAATAATTTCCAATGAGAGAGATACTTAGAAATTAAAGTATCCAGTGCATATTTATGTCCAGCCTATTTGAGCTACTTACTATGGGGCCTGGGGCACACCCTCTGTGTATTTCAGCAGAGAATTCAGTTCTTTGAGATGTGTCTTGGCCATGGATACCTTATTTGAGAAAGTCTTCCAGTTCCAGTAAAATTGATTAAAGTGTTAATAGATCAGTTAAATGTTTGACTCTAAGCAGGAGAGTAAGAGTTTCCATTTTCATATTTTACTTTCTCTTTAATGCAATTTAAGTTTCAGAAAATGAACACATTTCCTTAGTGTTCTATAATATTTTCAGCCAAGACCTTAAAACCAAACCAAACCAAACCCATTGCCGTCGAGTCGGACTCATAGTGACCCTATAGGACAGAGTAGAATTGCCTCATAGAGTTTCCAGGGAGTGCCCAGTGGATTTGAACTACCAACCTTTTTGGGTGGCAGCAGTAGCTCCTAACCGCTAAGCCACCAGGGTTTCCAACCAGGACCTTAATAGGAGAAAATTAGTACTCCCACCTCTTCGACTTTTAATCACTCTTTAGTAGGACCCAAGCAATGGCCAATTCTATCCTATATTATCATAAAACAACAATCAATTAACACCCTATTCAAGGCAAGCCATAGGGCTCACCTTGTCAGTCAGACCTCAGCCCCAAAATCCAGAAGCACAAACGCTTGAAACTTGATTTGTGTTTCTTTTTCTGTCACTGAGACTTAGCTGTTCTACTCTCCAGGGATCTTGAAGCATGTAATAGAAGCAGCTTAGAAATAAATAGTGAAGACAGCCATTTTATAGGAGAGGAAAAACAAGGCACGCCAAGGTTAAGTAGCTTGTGAGATGATTGTTGGGTAGGTTCAGGTACAGGTCCCGCAGGGGTGAGGAAAGCACCCAGGTATCCTTGACAGATAGTGCCCTGTGCTTAATACCCAACTCCTCCACCCTGTGTTATTCGACTTGTGCCAGGGATCCCAAGGATTTTCTGAATGAATTACCATAATTAGGTTTAATTCAGGAAGGGAATGTTTCCTATACACACTAAACAAGCTGCGTACTGGATTCTTTTGCCTAGATGACAAGGAGGAAGAAACCCAACAGGAAATACATCTTTGTAAATTAGAAAAGTTGATGAGCTAAGTCCTGCAAACATTGGGCTCTTATCCAAAGTGAACTCCTAGTGACCCCCTGGCACTTTGGCTCACCTCACTGTACTTCACAGCCAGAGGCATACCAGGTGGATTCACTTTCTTACCTCCCTGATAAGGCAAGAGGACCTTGCCACACCCAGACGCATATCCAGTCTCCTTTCCTACTTCCCCTGACCCCAGGTCTGATAAAAATCCAGGGTTATAATACTGTTGAGGTACAGGCTATAAACCCTATCAGTGTGTATGTAAGTGGAGGGAGGGGGAAGAGGGAAGGAAAAGCAAAAAAAAAAAAAAAAAAGGCGAAATGGAGAGTTCAGCCTCACCTCTAGGTGACCTTGGCAGCATGTGGAGTAAAAGGGAAATTGCCAGGAATTTTTTTTTTTTTTCAGCCCTTTTCTGAGCATTATTTTGACTTGGCTTTGCTACAGAGCAACTTTGGGGGACTGGGGCAAAATATAGGTCATTGTGAACTGCAGGTGCAGATTTGATCTTGAGCTATAATCTGTTGTGGTATATGTGCAAGCCCAAAAGTATTTCTCAAGATGAGAATGCAGCATTTCCCCATAGATACACAGCCCACTTTTTATTATATCAGCACCAGCATCATATCTTATGTTTCTTTTCCAAAAACCAAGGAATAGAACAGAGCTGTCTTTCTCTTCTCTCCCTGCTTCCCTCTCTTTGCTTCTTTACTTTCTCGTCTGTGATAAACCATCTTTCTCTTGTGAAAAACATTATCATTTGACAAACTAATTCTGACTCTGAAGGCACTCTTCTCAGGAGATAATGCTTAATGTAGGCAGAACCATTCGAGGATTCAGTGATAGGCAAGCTACTCAAGGGACTGGGATTTTAAATATTGCTCCCAATCAGAGCATTTACCTTGATTTTTACCTACTTAATTTAAACTCTCGAGAGAATGCAGACAAGCACACAGAAAGAATATATCCCAACAAATTAAACGTGAAGAGTTTTTAAAAAGCCTTATTCTTGGCCTTAATCATGTCACTTAACTCCTCCCACCATCTGTTCCCTCATTTTCTAAATGTAATAGCAAACATGTCAAAGTACCTGGCTGCTGAGGTGATAGGCGTTGCCTCTGGATGAGAAGAAAATCTGGAGAGAGTATTTCTCAAGCAATCTTATACTTGAGAGCTGCTAAAAACATTGCTTGGGTTGCTGATCTCTTCCTTCCACAATGTTTGGTACACACAAAAATGATCAGGAGACCACAGGTTGAAATTTCCACAAGAAACATTTGGATTAGGAAAATTGTCTAGGGAAGGAACCATTTAGGTAAGGCTTACACAAAGGAAAATCAATTTTATTCATTTTCTGATCATTATAATTCTTGAAAATAAATAACAAGGGAAGAATGGGTATCTGCTACTGATACCTTTTTAATTAGATTGGTTTAGTTGACAGAAATGCTGTTGAGAAACACAAACAGCTAAGAAAAACAGTTTTATTATGTCTTCAACAGAGACTTCTACAGTCTAGATAATAAAGGTAGGGAGATAGGGGTGGGGAATGGGTAGAAGGATGGACTTCACTTGAGGTTCCTTCAAAGTTTGTGACTTAACACGACTGAAGAGTTCAAATTTTGTATCTTTTATTCTAAATCCTTCTTGATATTTGGAGGAGAGTGACACATAACGTTGTCTTCATTTAAGAGAGAACTGAGACCTAGAATGGGTAGATTTTTCAAGACAACCTGTTGGCCTTTGTTTGGGACCCCTGCCTTCTGATTCAGGATGGGGCCCCCTGAAACCACTAATCCTGCTTCCAGCCTGCTTAGAAGACTAGCCACCATCACCTTCCAGTGCCCCAGAACTTTGTCCACCCAGCAATTTCAGGATGTCTCATATTACCGTAATCTCTGGAACCCAGGCTCCCGTGGGAGCCGTGATTTAGAGTTGCTACCAGCTACAGCTCTGCAGTTCTGGGAGCCTAAAATACAGGCTTTGGTTCTGCTAGTCCAGAACGGTGGTTCTAAGTTGTGATGAAAAGGCATAGGGTTTAGGGGCACATCTAGAGGGCTTCCTGTCCCTTTACCACTTCCGATCCTGTCCCTCTTTACCCCCTCACATCTCCCACTGTTAGGATGGGAATGTGCCATATTCATCATGTATGTTGAATTGACAAAAGAATGATTAACCTGAAAAGCCCTGAATAAATACTTCCTCATCTTTTTCATGAATATTTGCTGTGTGCTAGGCAAAATCTAAGCAGTATATTTATACATTATCTCAGGTAATTCTCCAAACACCATGTGAGATAAAATTACTTCCATTTTTTACATGCGGAAACTGAACTTCAAAGAGATCAAGCAGCCTGGCCAAAGTCACACTAATTAGTGGCTGTTATGGACTGAATTTGTGTCCCCCCAAATGTATGTCAACTTGACTAGGCCATGATTCCCAGTATTGTGTGGTTGTCCACCATTTTGTGATCTGATGTGATTATCCCATGTGTTGTAAATCCTACCTCTATGATGCTAATGAGGCAGGATTAAAGGCAATTACATAAATTAGGCAGGATGCAATCTACAGAATTAGGTTGTATTTTGAGTCAATCTCTTTTGAGATATAAAAGAGAGAAGCAAGCAGAGAGAAGGGGGGACCTTCTACCACCAAGAAAGCAGAGCCAGAAGCCAAACGTGTCCTTTGGACCCGGGATCCCTGCGCTGAGAAACTGCTAGACTTGGAAAGATTGATGACAAGCACCTTCACCCAGAGCCAACAGAGAAAACCTTTCCCTGGAGCTGGCACTCAGAATTCACACTTCTAGCCACCTAAACTGTGAGAGAATAAATACCTGTTTTTTTAAAACCATCCACTTGTGGTATTTCTGTTATAGCTACACTAAATAACTAAGACGGTGGTTAAACCAGGAGTCGAACCCAGATCTGTATGATACCAAAGCTATGTAAGTTGTTATTCTGCACTACCTCCTCTCTCCAGTGGCCTTGCTTAGAACTAGTGTAACTGAATGTCCGGCCCATATCTAATCTAGCAAGTACTCTTTCAAATAGCCATGATCTCTCTGCCTTGAAGTTTCACAGGAAACTTTAGGCAATACTGAGTCTTTACTTATGTTTAGAATTCCTTACCCTCGATACGTGCATTTTTCAGTGTAAATGCAGACACATGATTGGCTCATCTGAGACCTGATTTTTTTTTTCTTTTAGAAATTTAAAAAACAACTACAGAGAATACCATAACAAATACTATGTTTCCACTGTCCAGACTTGAAAATTAATGTTTTATGTTTGTTTCATCTTCAGTTTTAAAAATCTATACAATTAGTAGAAAGAAATGTAATAAGAAAGAACACATAGTTAAATGTAAGGAAATTTTAAAAAAAACAAAACATATAGATAACATCCTCTTTGATCTCCAGGCCCATTTCTGACATGAATTTGGTATTTATCCTTTCAGTGCATTTTTTTATACTCTAAAGTCATATATGAGTATCTATGAACATACGTAATACTGCTTTGTGTGTTTTCTAAATTTACGTGCATGAATCAGACTACGTATTATTGTACATTTTTATCATTCAATATTATTTTCAAGATTTCTCCATGTTAATTTATTCTATTTTGTTTTGTCTGCTGAATACTATTTTATTATATTAATATGCCACATTTTATTATATTTTCTTCTATTGCCCAATGTGGTTCTATTTTTGTTGTTGTTACAAATAACATTTCATGGAACGGAGAAGAACACATACTTTTGTGATTACGAGGGTGGGAGGGAGGGAGGGTGGGAGAGGGTTTTTTTATTGATTAATCAGTAGATAAGAACTGCTTTAGGTGAAAGGAAAGACAACACTCAATACATGGAAGGTCAGCTCAATTGGACTGGACCAAAAGCAGAGAAGTTTCCGGGATAAAATGAATGCTTCAAAGGTCAGCGGAGCAAGCGCGGGGGTCTGGGGAACATGGTTTGCGGGGACTTCTAAGTCAATTGGCAAAATAATTCTATTATGAAATCATTCTGCATCCCACTTTGAAATGTGGCATCTGGGGTCTTAAATGCTAACAAGCAGCCATCTAAGATGCATCAATTGGTCTCAACCCACCTGGAGCAAAGGAAAATGAAGAACACCAAGGCCACACGACAACTAAGAGCCCAAGAGACAAAAAGGGCCACGTGAACCAGAGACCTACATCATCCTGAGACCAGAAGAACTAGTTGGTGCCCGGCCACAACCGATGACTGCCCTGACAGGGAGCACAGCAGAGGACCCCTGAGGGAGCAGGAGATCAGTGGGATACAGACCCCAAATTCTCATAAAAAGACCAAACTTAATGGTCTGACTGAGACTAGGGGAATCCCGGCGGCCATGCTCCCCAGACCTTCCGTTGGCACAGGACAGGAGCCATCCCCGAAGACAACTCATCAGACATGAAAGGGACTGGTCAGCGGGTGGGAGAGAGACGCTGATGAAGAGTGAGCTAATTATGTCAGGTGGACACTTGAGATTGTGTTGGCAACTCTTGTCTGGAGGGGGGATGGGAGGATAGAGGGAGAGGGAAGCTGGCAAAATTGTCAAGAAAGGAGAGACTGAAAGGGCTGACTCAAGAGGGGGAGAGCAAATGGGAGTAGGGAGTGAGATGTATGTAAACTTATATGTGACAGACTGATTGGATTTGTAAACGTTCACTTGAAGCTTAATAAAAGTTATTAAAAAAAAAATAATAACATTTCATGGAACATTCTTATGCTGTTTCTTGGGCTCACATATGAATGTTTCTTGAGGGTTTTTACCTAACCCAGAAGTATACCTGAAAGTAAAATGACCGGCTGTATTGAATCATCTTGTTTTGATGCTCATAAGATTTTTATTTGGTGAGAAGAGCCCAAGTGAAACTAGATGTATGTTTATGGGGATTGCTGGGTCTCTTGACTGCTTATGACATTGTTCCTATTCAACAGATAAAATGTCAGTCTTCAGCTCTATAGTCAGGAGAGATTAACATGGTTTAGTATATGTGGCGTCTGTTCTTGTGCATTATCCTTTCTTATACACCCAGGGACAGACACATTTTCTTAATTCAGAAAAAAGAAAATAAAACTTATTATACTCAGAAGTCAAACACCAGCCGACTCTGAGATGTCCTAAGCAGACTAATCTCAGGGTCTTCATATCATTCTGACCATCAGAATGCTTTATTGTAGTGCCTGCAGCAGAACCTGAAAGAGAGAATTCCTTTTTGCTAGAGCTGCTGGGAACTGTGAGATTGCGTTATCTGGGCATTCTGCTGTATGTATAAAGTATTTGTTTACTTTATGTAGTGGCTGTAGCTGTGGCTTTATCTTCTTCTAGCTCATTTTCCAGTGTAACAGGATAAGACCACTCCTGCCATTATGATGTACCGTGCAGTAAACAGTGAGGGCTTTTGGATTGCATTTTATGGAATTGCTTTATTCAGCCTCCCCTTCCAGTTCCTTTGGGAAAGGATTGACAGTTGATATGTCTCTTTTGGATTTCTTAGTGAATTCAGCATTCCTAGATTTGGTTTCTATTTGTTATTTGGCTTATAAAATTAATTGCTTTGGGGATAAGAATGGCTTATGTCCAACATAAAAGTTTTCTGCTTAATAGTCTACCCTGTGGCAGGAGGGGAAGGACAGTGTGGCTTGTCCAGGCCCTATCTCAGTTGGATTTTTTATATACTGCCCCAAACATAGCAGTGCCCCCCTCCCAAACAAACAAGGATTGAGTACCACTTTTGACCATGGAGCAGTCTCTTCTAGCAGCCAATCTTCAGTCATGAAAAGTTCAGGAATGTCAGAGTCAAAGCACTGCCCAACTGACCATACTGGAATGTGCAGGCTAGGTCTGGCACGGCTATCCAACTGTCATCCTGCTCCAGCAGGCTGTTGTTATCCAGGTCTACTCGTCCTAGAAGCCAGTTAATTTGATAAGGCAAATTTATTCTGCTGACAGAAGAGTTCCTGAGGTCTTTTGTGAGGATTACATGAAATTTTCAATCTGATGTCGAATGTAAATTAGTCTCAGCTCTCAACTATCCCCCAACTTGACCTTGCTTTTGGAGGAGAAGCTTGCAGTCTATGTGTGTTGATACCCTGTACATCCACTTTCTCTAATAGCATTGTAGCTTGTATATTGTTCGCAGGTTGGCTTAGTAACACTAGTTGCTGAGTTACTTCAAGGCTGGTCTTAGTCTCTTTTTTGTGAATTTCAACTCTCAGTGCCTTTTGTTGATTTGTAGTAAGTACATTTTGAATTAATTCCATATGTATTTTGAAGGATGAATTCAGAATTTGTGGGAGGTGGGAGATACGGAAAGAAAGTACCTAAGCCAAATCCCAACCAATATGCAACCAGAATACTATTTCGCCCAATGCCCTCAAACTTAATTTTAATGTTTATTATATACTCTACTTCATTCTGCACCTTTACTATATACATTTTATATTCAGCATTCTAATTATAAGATGAATATACCTTATACACCTGGGTTTCCCCCACCATCAACACCACAGCTACCACCCAGACCAACATTTAATTGCTTTGAATTTTTTTATGATTTGCAAGCTGCCTTTAATTGCCTGACTAAGTAAGCACTGAGATTTCTGTTAGATGGTACAGGGAACCTGTCTGGACTGCACTGAACCTCTTAAAAAAAGATCAGAGGCTACTCATATGCTTTGATCCTCTGCTACTATATCCTTTAAGACTCACCCAGGGAGGTTACCTGAGTTTTCCTTTATGGGCAGGAATGAAGACCCCAAAGAAGAAAATTAAGTTGGCCTAGGAGGAGGCACTTGATCCTTTCTCATTGTTTTCCATTCATTCCTCATGTCATCATGTTGAAGAAACATGTTCTGGTTGTTTTTCTGTCCAAAAGGTTATTTTCAGTGTGATACAGGGAAAGAATACAGACCTGTGAATCAGGAGGTAGATGTCCTATTTCTCTCTGCTTCTGCCAACCTTTAGGTTAGCAGCCACACGTTTAACCATTGCACCACCAGGGCTCCTTTGTCTATACCTAAGGCTTTGCATTTTATTTGGAGCAGCACGTTTTATGGACACTGATAAAGTGCATTTAGAAGAAAAGGTTAACCAGACTAGCAAAAGATCTGGAACGCTTATTGAAAGAAATGTGGGTATTTCAGCCTGGAAAAGGGAAAACTGAGAAGATTCATGTATCCAGCTTCAAATGAAGAGCTAGTTTATAGAGAACTATAAGCAGACTTACTTTTTTGTATTGGCAACCAGGACCTGTGATTGGAAGTTAAAGGGAAGCAGATTGATTCAATACATGAGAAAAACCTTTCAACAGCTAGAGCTCTCAGAAATTGGAGCAGATTACATTTCTTATAACTGGAGGTGTGAAAGCAGAAAACAGATTCACGTTTATAAAGGATATTTTATATTGAGTAGCAAGTTATGCTAAGTGATTCCTAAGGTCCCTTCTGAAGCTAAAAGTCTATGATTTGGGGAGTAGACAAACTCAAATTCCTTCAAGCCTTCAATTCTATGATTCTAAAAGATGCATAGTTGTAACAACTTTTCATAAAGTCATAAGTATGAAAAGAATTGATAAGGCATGTTATTTTATTCCTTTGGATTCTGACAGAACTTCTCAGTCTCTGATATGATCAGAAATTCCCTGGAGGGGGTGCTCGAAGCATGTTCTTCCTCTGCTTGGTCTCCCTTCCTCCAAGCACATCTGCCGGGGTTTTTTTTTTCTTTCTTTCTGTAGTGATTTTTGTATTTCTTTGAATCTTTACAGGTGGTAGCAATTTTGGTTCATCTGATTTGATGGTATGAAATTCTAAATAGTTGGGGGTCATTTGGAGTGATTACTTTTTTCTTTACATTCTGGGAGCCTGAGGGAGTATGTTTGGAGTTGCTTAGTTTATAGTCCTTGTCAACATAAACTCTTTATTCATCTTCCCATTCCTCTGAAGAACAGACAGTGGAAATTCATGATATCACAGATGCCATGCAGCAGTCACATGCAGAGGCAAGCAGAAATATAGTAGCTTCTGAACTGGATAAATTTACTAACTTTTATATTTCTAAGTCAGTGGTTTAGGGAAAATAAATTCTACAGATTATCATTAGATACAAAATAAGACCTCAATTTTAGTGGGCAGTCTTTTTTAATAGAAAATCTGTTGGAATATGGTTTTGCATGTGGGAATATCTTCACCTCACCATCCCCCCAAGGATTAAGTTACCCAGAATTGCAGCTATTACAAGGAAATTGCCAAGATCTTCTCTGTTCTCTTATCAAATGATCTGGATGGTTCTTTTTACTTCCCCCACTCTCCCTGCTGAAATCTACTGGACCCCATGTTTTATAAGAGTTGTTTTTTTTTTTTTTCCATTACTCTTTCAGGGTGTTTGAAATCCTGTCTAGGTTATTGGCCATGGGGAAAGGCAAGGCAGTCTTTTAACTTGATCTGTGTGGGGGATATTTTTAAAAACAATCACTTCCAATTTCACAGAGGTTGTGCTAGTGACCCTCTGTTCGTAATTGTTGCCTCACATATCAAGACTTGATATGTGGTCTGTTATCCTACAGGCTAGCTCCAAAGTGTGAATTTTTTAAAGTAGGTTGCCCTTTCATAATGCCCTAGTCTGCCTCACCTTACTCTGTGATAATAATGAAAGTCTAACAGTCTCCATGGACAACAGCATTCCCCTTAGATATGCACAGATAAGCATACAGTTCGATGTCCTTTCATGTATATGTATTTCTATAATGTCTAATTAAAGTGACTGCTGTCACCCCCTCTTTATAATATATAAACTTGAAGGGGAAGCTCAACTACTGCTACCCTCCTAAGGCAATGGAATATAGAATGAAAAGCTGGGGTGACACTGTCGTTGGGTGCTGTTGAGTCGATTCTGACTCTAGCTGGAATGAAGTCGTTCAGTCAAAAATGGGCTAATTGGGGCGACCAGAGCTCTCATGCATTGTTGGTGGAAGTGTAAAATGGTACCACCACTTTGGAAAATAGGATGGCAGTTTCTTATCAAAGTATAACCCAGCAATTCCAATTCTAGGCATTTACCCCAAATGAAAACATATATCCACAAAAAGACTTGTGGAAGTATGTCCATAGCAACTGTATTCATAATTGTAAAAAAATGAGACATTCTAAGTATCTATCAATAGGAGAATTGATAAAGAGACAGCCAGTATATACACTGGCATACTATTCTGGGATAAAAAGGAACAACTACTGATACACACAACATGGATACATCTCAAGAACATAAAGACTGAAAGAAATCTTATAGAAAAGAGAACCTATTGTATGCTTTCATTATGTGAAATTCTGGAGAAGGTGACTCTCGGTTTTACAATACTCATAGATCAAACAAAACTATGATGGAAAAAATCAATACAGTGGTTGTCTCTGGGGAGGAAGACTAGGTGATGGAAAAGTTCTATGTTGACAGAAGTTTGGGTTACATAGGTATATGCATTTATGCATTTCATTATATATAAATTTAACCTCAAGAAAATATAGAACTGTAAACAAATACTTCCGTTGAATGATATGCATGATGAGCTTGTCTACAACTTACACTGAAATGCATCCAAAAAAAAGATTCATTAATGGATAGATGTGTGATAAAGCAAATATAGTAAAATGTAAATTATATAATCTAGGTGGTGGGTCTATGGATATTTACTGTTAAATTATTTCAGCTTTTTTGTATGTTTGAAATTTTTCATAATACATTGTGAGGGTGGGGTGTGGGAAGTAGTAACAACCACCGTGTCGAGAAAATTCAAGCTTAAAATTCTCAGTGGAGTAGTTACTGCCTCAGGGCCTTCTAGTACCAGGTTTTTTATTATTATTATTCGTTTATTCAACAAGCATTCTTAGAACACCTATTCTGTGTGGGAACACCCAGATTAAAACAAAACAAATTTTAAACCTTGCTCTTAAGGAGCAGTCTCATGGGGGGAGATAAGAGATCCTTCTATGCCGTTTATGCTTGACTTTTAACAAAGAAGGATAACATTGTTCCCATCTTTGCTTAGTCCTCTGAGATTTTAAAAAGAAATAATTAAGAGAATGTTGGGCCATCTAGGTTTAGAGAATGCAAACAAATCTAATCAAATGTAAGTCTTTTAACTTTAAAGTTCTTAACGACTCTAAATGTCAAATTTAGTGAGGAAGGTAGCATTCTTTTGTAAGTCCCAGGATGCAAGTTCCCAGAGGGTGTCCTTTTTGCAGGACTTGACCCAGAACGATGGAAAGAATCTCAACTGCCTGATTGAGATATTCCTGTCTCCGTTTAACTCCTCTTCAAAAGAGACAGAGTTGTAGGAATCAGAATGCTCTATGGGACCGTGTGACGCCTCCCCACCAGACCTCATGCTATCCTGTTGCTTGTCGCTTGTGCTGACTAGCACAGCCCTGGGAAATTAGGTGGTTCAGAGTGAACAGAACAACTCCTGCTTTGATCTTCCTCAAGATAGAGAGGCATCAGTGTTTCATTGATCTTTCTAACTCTTCCTAATTCTGCAGAATTCACAAATCCTGTCTCCATAAGGATGTACTGGTAGCTGACAGACATGTAATTCAAGCTTTATGTGTTAACAGGCCTTGTTAACACACTGCATTCAGCTTATGGTAAACATCAGAATACCATGTTGCCTTCAGTCTTGACTTAACGACTAGAGATTGAGAGTGGTCTTTCATTCTGCTAAGATTGGTTTTACTCAGGAGTAACTAATTTAGTGATTAAACTTAGGATCTAATGCCAGTGTCAGATATTAATTCGGGGCGGAAAAACTAAACCCAAGAACCAAGAAGAAAACTGCAGCCTGGGTTTAAAATAAAACAAAATTAAAATAACTTATTTCATCAAACTGGGCCTTTTCTAATAAGAGAGATGCGTTTTATTTTTTTTTTTTTAAGCTGTGTGACTTCTCCTGAAAGATGGAAAAGATTTTGTGAATATTATTCTCAGATGTGGCAAATCCATGTTGACAGTACTAACTTACATGCAGACACTTTGAACACTACCTGTTTCACCTGGCCTGTGTCCTCTCACGTATGTGTTTTTCCTTTGTGGAAAGAAAACATTTTCCACAGTCATTTGTCCCGGCGCATGGTGAAATGGGGACGGGATGTAAACCACAGGGAGTCACCTGAGGGACAGCGACTGCTTAGATAGAACAGAGGATATTAACGGTTACTTTGGGCCCAAATTCCATGCCCGTGGAACCATGAATAAATAGGTTCCAGATACTTGCTTTTATATTCAGATTTCTAGTGTTCACCGATACAAACAGTCCAGGCCATGCAAATACTTAAGTGCTGAGAACTCTGGGAATCGATCTCTAATCGGAGATATAAAATTTGGCATTAGAAGGGATTTGATGATCATCTAGCCCTGTGATTACCAACCTTGGTTGATCTTGAATTACCTGGGAGTCTTTCAAATGGATTTTAGGGCCACATTCTCAGTGGTTCTGATTTAGTAGGTTGGATAGTGTGGTGAGGACTAGGAATCTAAAGTTTTAAGTAAGTTTCTCAAGAGATTCAGGTGATCAACTAATTTTGAACTGTACTGACCTGTACTCACCACTCTCACTCTCAGTTTTACAGATGAGACAAGTAATGCCCAGAGAAGTTATGACTTGCCCAGAGTCACATAGCTAGAATTCTAGTCTAATTCATATTCCAGGGCCTTTTCATTCTACTTTGAAGCAACAATTTCAAAGACTAAATGTTTCATGCTTTTTTCTGAATTGAACTTAAGTCCTCTAAACTTCAGTTTACTGCATCTGCAAAATGGTTTGATAATATCTTAGTTGTTTTATTGGTTTCCTGCCACTGCCCTAACAAATCACCACAAGTGTGGTGGCTCAAAACAACAGAAATTTATTCTCTCATAGCTCTGAAGGCCAGAATACAGAAATTAAGGTGTCAGCAGGGCCATACTCCTTCTGAAAGAATCGTTTCTGGGAGAATCCTTTCTTGCCTCTTTCAGCTTCTGTTGTCTCCAAGTGTTCCTTGGCCTGTGGCTGCAAAACTTCAATCTCTGCCTCCGTTTTTCACATGGCTTTCTCTTCTTCTACCCATGTCTTCTGCTCTCCTCTGCCTTATAAGAATACTTGTCATTGGATTTAGGGTCCACCCAGTTATTCCAGGATGGTGTCATCTCAAGATCCTTAACTTGATTACATCTGTAAAAACCCTTCTTCCAAATAAGGTCACATTCACAGGTACCAAGGGTTAGGAATTGGAAATATATTTTGGGGGGTCACCAATCAACCCAGTACAGTTACCAAATCTAAGGGGAACCACTGAATTTCTAAAGTTCTGTTCTAGTACTGTTATCTGTGATTTTTAAGTCTTTTCATTGATGAGACTATTAATAGTATTATTAATTTTGAATGTCAGCATGCTTTATGCATATTATTCATTCAGTCCTCACAACAACTTATAGGGCAGTTGTTATCACCATTGTTCAGAAGTATGAAGTGACTTGGTGACTTGCTCAGGGCCACAAAGTGTGATCTGAAAAAGCTTTTACCCTTTTCTTTTTTTTTTTTTGCTTTAAGTGAAAGTTTACAGCACAAGTTAGTTTCTCATACAGAAATTTATACACACATTATTAAGTGACCCTAGTTGCTGCACCTATAATGGAGTGACAGCACACTCCTCCTTTCCACTCTATATTTCACGTGTTCATTCAACCAGCTGCTGCCCCTCTCTACCTCCTCACCTCGCCTCCAGACAGGAGCAGCCCATCGCGTCTCATGTATCTACATGAGCTAAGAAGGACACTCTTCACAAGTATCATTTTATGTCTCATAGTCCAGTCTAATCTTTGTCTGAAGAATTGGCCTCGAGAATGGTTTTAGTTTTGGGCTAATAGAGAGTCTGGGGGCCATGTCTTATGGGGTCCATCCAGTCTCAGTCAGACCATTAAGTCTGGTCTTTTTTTGAGAATTTGAGTTCTTTACCCTACTTTTCTTCTGCTCTGTCAGGGATTCTCTGTTGTATTCCCTGTCAGGGTGGTTATTGGTGGTAGCCAGGCACTATCTAGTTCTTCTGGTCTCAGGCTGATGGAATCTCTGGTTTATGTAGCCTTTTCTGTCTCTTGGGCTCATATTTTCCTTGTGTCTTTGGTGTTCTTAATTTGCCTTTGCTCCAGATGAGTTGGAACCAATTGATGCATCTTAGATGGCCGCTTGCTAGCTTTTAAGACCCCAGATACCGCTCACCAAAGTGGGATGCAGAACAGTTTTTTAATGAATTTTGTTATGCCGATTGATCTAGATGTCCCCTGAAACCATGCTCCCTATACACCCTCCCCTGCTACTGTCCCTCAAAGTGTTGGTTGTATTCAGGAAACTTTTTACCTTTCGGTTTAGTCCAGTTGTGCTGACTTCCCCTGTATTTTGTGTTGTCCTTCCCTTCACCTAAGATAATTCTTGTCTACTATCTAATTAATGAATACCTCTCTCCTTCTCTCCTTACCCTCATAACTATCAAAGAATGTCTTCTTCTGTTTAAACCTTTCCTTGAGTTCTTATAATTAGTGGTCTCATACAATAATTTGTCCTTTTGCAGCTGACTAATTTTACTCAGCATGATGCCTTCCAGAGTCATCCACGTTATGAGATGTTTCATGGATTCATCATCGTTCCTTATCATTGTGTAGTATACCATTGTGTGAATATACCATAATTTGTTTATCTGTTCATCTGTTGATGGGCACTGTTGTGGATTGAATTATGTCCCCAAAAATGTATATATCAAATGAGCTGGCCCCTGATTCCTGGTATTGTGTGATTTTTCTACATGTTGTAAATCCTGCTTCTATGATGTTAATGAGGGAGGACAGGCAGCAGTTGTGTTAGTGAAGTACGATTCAACCTACAGGATTGGATTGTGTCTTGAAGCAATCTCTTGAGATATAAAATGTAGAAGCAAACAGAGAGACAGGGGGACCTCACACCACCAAGAAAAAAGCACCAGGAGCAGAGTGCGTCCTTTAGGCCTGGGGTTCCTGCGCAGAGAAGCTCCTAGTCCAGGGGAAGACTGATAAGAAAGACCTTCTTCCAGAGCCAACAGAGAGAGAAAGCTTTCCCCTGGAGCTGACACCCTGAATTTGGGCTTTTAGCCTACTTTACTGTGAGAAAGTAAACTTCTCTTTGTTAAAGCCATCCACTTGTGGTATCTCTGTTATAGCAGCACTAGATAACTAAGGCAGAATTTGGTACCGAGGGAGCAGGGTGCTCTAATAGATACCTAAAATGTGGAAGTGGCTTTGAAACTGTGGGTGGATAGAAGACCCAGAAAGCAATGAGGAGAACAGTTAACACTGGAGAAGGCGCAGATGGTGAGAAACAGCAGCGGAGGATCAGCAGCAGCAGCAGATTCTTTAAATTTCAGCTGGGTCTGTTGTGATACCGCCCATGTCATTTCTTGTTCAGGTTATTTGTTTCCTCTTCTTTTTTTCTTTTGTCATTTTGGCGAATGGTTTATCAGTTTTGTTGATTTTTTTCCAAAGAACTAGCTTTGGTCTTGTTAACCCTTTCAATTGTTTTTCGGTTCTTATTTCATTTAATTCTGCACTAATTTTTATTATTTCCTTTCTTTTGGTGTCCAAGGGCTTCTTTTGCTGCTCTCTTTCTATTCAAGTCGAAATGTTAATGTTTTGATTTTGGCCCTTCTTTTTGGATGTGTACATTTATTGCTGTAAATTGACCTCTGAGCACTGGTTTTGCTGTGTCCCAAACGTTCTGGTAGAATGTGCTTTCATTCTCATTTGATTCTTTGAATTTCTTTATTCCATCTTTAATTTCTTCAATAACCCAGTAGTTTTTGAGCAAGGTGTTGTTCAGTTTCCAAGTGTTTGATTTTTTTTTCCTTGCTTTTTCTGTTATTGATTTCTACTTTTATAGCTTTATGGTAAGAAACAATGCTTTGTAATATTTCAATGCTTTGGATTCTGTTAAGGCTTGCTTTATGGCCTAACATGTGGTCTATTCTGGAGAATGTTCCGTGTGTGTTGGAAAAGAAAGTATACTTGGCTGCCATTCGGTGAAGTGTTCTGTATATGTCTATGAGGTCAAGTTGATTGATTGTGGCATTTACACCTCATTGAGCTTCTTTCTGGATGTTCTCTCCTTCACCAAAAGGGGTGTGTTGAAGTCTCCTACTTTTATTGTGGAGCTACATGTCGCTCGTCTCAATGCTGTGAGAGTATGTTTTATGTATTTTGAAGCTCTGTCACTGGGTGCATAAATATTTATTATGGTTATGTCCCTGTGGTGTATTGACCCTTTAGTCATTGTGTAGTGTCCTTCCTTATCCTTTGTGGTGGATTTTACTTCAAAGTATATTTTGTCAGAAATTAATATTGCCACTCCTGCTGCTTTTTGATTGTTGGCTTGATATATTTTTTTCCATCATTCGAGTTTTTGTTTGTTTGTGTCTCTAAGTCTAAGGTGTGTCTCTTGTTGGCAACATATAGATGGATCATGTTTTTTTATCCATTCTGCCTCTTCCTGTCTCTTTATTGGTGTTTTTAGTCCATTTACATTCAGCATAATTATTGATAGGAATGAGTTTAGTGCTGTCCTTTTGATGTCTTTTTTGTGTGTGTTGTTGACAGTTTCTTCCACTTAATTTTCTGTGCTGAGTCATTTTTCTTTATGTATTTTCTTTTCCTCTTTTTCATTGTTGTTGCTTTTGTATTTGCTGAGTCTTTATGTTTTTCTTGTTTTTTGTTTTGGTGTGTAGGATTGTTAGTTTCCTTTATGGTTACTTTAATATTTACCTGTATTTTTCTAAGTTTAAACTGAACTTTATATTGCCTTGACTTCCTCTACGTATGAAAGATCTATGACTACATGACTACATTTTTTAGTCTCCTTTTTTGTTTTAACGTTGTCATCTTTTACATAAAGACGTCTCTGTTTCCCTGTTTTGAGCGTTTTAGCTTTGATTTATCTTTGTGATTTTCCTATCTGGGTTGATATCTGGTTGCTCTGTCCTGTGGTATAGTCTTGGGTCGTTATCTGATGTTACTGATTTTCTAACCAGAGGACTCCATTTAGTATTTCTTGTAATTTGTGGTTTGGTTTTTACAAATTCCCAAAACTTCTGTTTATCTGGAAATGCCCTAATTTCACCATCATATTTGAGAGATAGTGTTACTGGATATATAATTTTTGGCTGGCAATTTCTTTCCTTTTAGGCTTTGTATATGTTATCCCAACCCCTTCTTGCCTGCATGGTTTCCGCTGAGTAGTCCAAGCTTAATCTTATTGACTCTCCTTTGTAGAAGACTTTTCACTTATCACTAGCTGCTCTTAAAATTCCCTTTATCTTTGATTTTGGCAAGTTTGATTATAATATGTCTTGGTGACTTTCTTTTGGGATCAACCTTTTGTGTGGTTCAGTGAGCATCTTGGATAGATATCTTCTAATCTTTCATGATATCAGAGAAGTTTTCTATCAACAAATCTTCAACAATTCTCTCTGTGTTTTCTGTTATCCCCCCTTGTCCTGGTACTCCAGTCACTTGTACATTATTCCTCTTGATAGAGTCCCACATAATTCTCAGGGTTTCTTCATTTTTTTCATTCTTTGATCTGATTCTTCCTCAAATAAGTTGGTGTCAAGTACTTTATCTTCAGTTTCACTGATTCTGACTTCCATTGCCTCAATTCTGCTTCTGTGGCTTTCTATTGAGTTGTCTTAATTTTGAAATTTTGTTGTTAATCTTCTGGATTTCTGTTTGTTTTCTCTCTATGGGTTGTTAAAAAAAAAAGCCTGTTTAATTTATCATTAAGGTGTTCTATAATCTTCTTAAGCTCCTCTGTTGCTTTAACTATGTGTTCCTTGGCTTGTGCATTTTGCCTGATCTTCTTCCTGATCTCTTAAAGAGTTCCGTATATTAATCTTTTGTATTCTACCTCTGGTAATTCCAGGAAATTCTCTTCCTCTGGAAGATTTCTTGAACCTTTGTTTTGGGAGCTTGCTGAAGCCATTGTGGTCTGCCTCTTTATGTGATTTAATATTGACTGTTGTCTCCAAGCCATCAATAAGTTATTGTATTTATTTATTTTATGTTTGCTTACTGTGTCCTAACTTCTTATTTTGTTTTAATATGCCTAAATAGGCTGCTTGTGTGAGCTAGTTTGATTATTGGCACCTTTGAAGCTCTAACATCCTGTCACCAGATGCTTAGATCTGTTAATCGATATGTAAGCCCAGGAGTCTGTTTACTTTTCTTGTATGGATTCAGCTTAGTTGTCCTGGTAGTTGGTCACCAAGTGTGTGGTGCAGTCTCTCACCTACAGTCCTAGACAAACAGGGTGATTGGTGTAGGCACAGGTATCCCGCTGCAGTAGAGGGTCACACACTGAGCAAGGCAGGGGGCTGACAGCCACCCCTGAGTGTCTGTGAGGAAAATGTGTCCCTGTTCCCTAGAGTGCATAGGTGGGTGGGTTTTGCAGCCAGATTATGGGCACCCAGTGCTGTTGGCTGTTAGGACTGGGAGGCACCACATATTCTTGAACTCATGTCCTATACTCACTCATTACATGTATCCTACCACCTAACCTCTTAGCACTTCTCACCAAATTGTAAATGCATACCTTTAGTTCCAAATGAATAATAGTGGAATGAATTTAGTTCATATCCCTATCACTGGAGAAATAACCCAGCGCATGTATGTGACAGAAATTGTGTCGTCATCATACCAGTTCCTTCCATATAAGACATTTAAATTACTATCTTTTAGGTTTTAAGACTCTGATGGAAAATGAATTATCATGTAAGTATAAGTTCCTTTGTAAACTTTGAACCATCGTGTGTGCCTAGAAAACTTATCCTGGTAAGTTGGTTGTTGATGAAAAGGCTTGCAATCCAAGTTGGAAAAGTTTGTCAAAGAATAAAATCAGGAAGTTTGTCAAAGAATAAAATCAGGAACAGGACTGAGGTAGGCAGGGAAGGAAAAAAGGTTATGCAGACACTGCCGGTATCAAATAGAAAAGTCAGCAAATTAAACAGTGAAGGCCTGTACCTTTTTTATCTTCAGGAAATAAATTGAAATTGAGGTTTTAACAAATGATAAGAGAAAAAGGAAGTATAAATTAAAAAAAAAAAAATCATAACCAGGTAAATTTATTCAAGCAGCTTATAAAAATTTGACTTTTGCCAGGTATATTCATGTCTAGACGCTGTTGTCAAGATCAGGAAGGTACTGACCTGTTTGGTCCATTGTAATAAAGGCTATAACTGGGCAGGCAGACACTGACACATTGAGCAGTAGTGACTGAAGACCAGACGAGTCGTGGAATGACATCAAGGACATCATACGTGAAGAAAGCAAGAGATCATTAAAAAGACAGGGAGGAAAGAAAAGACCAAAATGGATGCCAGAGGAGACTCTGAAACTTGCTTTCGAACGTCGAGCAGCTCAGGCAAAAGGAAGAATTGATGAAGTAAAAGAACTGAACAGAAGATTTCAAAGGGCGGCTCGAGAAGACGAAATATTATGATGACGTGTGCAAAAAGCTTGAGATGAAGACCAAAAGGGAAGAACATGCTCGGTGTTTCTCAAGCTGAAAGAACTGAAGAAAAAATTCAGGCCTCGATTTGCAATACTGAAGGATTGTATGGGGAAAATATTAAACAACGCAGGAAGCATCAAAAGAAGATGGAAGGAATACACAGAGTCATTATACCAAAAAGAATTAGTTGATATTCAGCCATTTCAAGAGGTGGCATATGATCAGGAACTGACGGTACTGAAGGAAGAAGTCCAAGCTGCTCTGAAGGCATTGGTGAAAAACAAGGCTCCAGGAATTGATGGAATATCAATTGAGATGTTTCAACAAACAGTTGCAGGGCTGGAGGTACTCTCTCGCCTATGCCAAGAGATATGGAAGACAGCTTCCTGGCCAGCTGACTGGAAGAGATCCATACTTATGCCTGTTCCCAAGAAAGGTGATCCAACCAAATGTAGGAATTATAGAACAATATCATTAATATCACACACAAGCAAAATTTTGCTGAAGATCATTCAAAAATGGCTGTAGCAGTATATTGACAGGGAACTGCCAGAAATTCAGGCCAGTTTCAGAAGAGGACGTGGAACCAGGGATATCATTGCTAATGTCAGATGAATCCTGGCTGAAAGCAGAGAATACCAGAAGGATGTTTACCTGTTTTTTATTGACTATACAAAGGCATTCGACTGTGCAGATCATAAAAAATTATGGATAGCGTTGCAAAGAATGGGAATTCCAGAACGCTTAATTGTGCTCATGAGGGACCTTTACAGTTGTTCGGACAGAACAAGGGGATATTGATTGGTTTAAAGTCAGGAAAGGTGTGTGTCAGGGTTGTATTCTTTCACCATACCTATTCAGTCTGTATGCTGAGCAAGTAATCCGAGAAGCTGGACTATATGAAGAAGAACGGGGCATCAGGATTGGAGGAAGACTCATTAACAACCTGCATTATGCAGATGACACAATCTTACTTGCTGAAAGTGAAAAGGACTTGAAGCACTTACTAATGAAGATCAAAGACCACAGCCTTCAGTATGGATTGCACCTCAACATAAAGAAAACAAAAATCCTCACAACTGGACCAATGACCAACATCATGAAAATGGAGAAAAGATTGACGTTGTCAAGGATTTCATTTTACTTGGATCCACAATCAACAGCCATGGAAGCAGCAGTCAAGAAATCAAAAGACGCATCACATTGGGTAAATCTGCTGCAATGGACCTCTTTAAAGTGTTGAAGAGCAAAGATGTCACCTTGAAGACTAAGGTGCACCTGACCCAAGCCATGGTATTTTCAATTGCATCATATAGATGTGAAAGCTGGACAATGAATAAGGAAGACCAAAGAAGAATTGACGCCTTCGAATTGTAGTGTTGGCAAAGAATATTGAATAGACCATGGACTGCCAAAAGAACGAACAAATCTGTCTTAGAAGAAGTACCACCAGAATGCTCCTTAGAAGCAAGGACGGCGAGACTGCGTCTTACATATTTCGGACGTGTTGTCAGGAGGGATCATTCCCTGGTGAAGGACATTGTGCTTGGCACAGTACAGGGTCAGTTGAGAAGAGGAAGACCCTCAATGAGCTGGATTGACACAGTGACTGCAACAATGAGCTCAAGCATAACAACAATTGTAAGGATGGCGCAGGACGGGGCAGTGTTTCGTTCTGTTGTACGTAGGGTCGCTATGAGTCAGAACCAACTCGACGGCACCTAACAACAACAACAAAATCTAACATTAAAGGATCTAAGGTATAGTACATATACCTGTCATGGGTCACAGAATTATAGTAATGAAAAAATTCCAACATTTTTAAATTGTTGTTCTTATTATTATCTAAGTAGTTCAGGTTCTGGCAGATTGAGTCAGGTTATGTGAAGAACTGCTTCCAAGAGATTAAAGAACAGACCCGTATCCCAGGGCCACTGGCAAGCAAAACTGTGGACAGAATCTCTGAGATTTGGTTGTATATCATTATGTAATCTTTGGTGAAAGGCTTTTTAGGGACAATTAGCCTATCTCCCATTCTCCATGCATACTCCACCTACACCATAAAAAAGTAGATGACAGCCTTTCCAACTCCTTAAGATTCTTAAGAAGGATATCCAAGTTCAAGTTCAGAGCATCTTAATAAGTCTTCCAAACTTCTTCATAAGGTGAATCACAACAAATCATTAAAGAACCAAAAGTATCAACTTTGAAAAAACTACAAAAACTTTCTCCCCCTCCAAAAAGAATCTCATCTATGGGCCAGTGATCATATTCTGATAAATTTTCATATTTCCCATGTGTGCTTTCCAAGGCAGCTGTAGAAAAGGAGCTGGAAGTTAACATGAGGAGTTACAGTCACAAACTTCAGCCTGCCAAAAAGTATCTTAATTTCATAGCAGATCTAAGAGGGAGGACTTTTGACACCTGGATGGAGCTAGAAGGCCAGGAGTACGCTATCAGGTCAGCACAGTATATTATCCTCAGGAAACCCTGGAAGAAGGGTTGGAGGAAGATATGTGTAAAAATGGCATGGGGGCAGTGTCAGACCTCCTCCAACCCCACAAGGGGGAGGGGAGAACCAAGATCAACAGTGCAAGGCTACCTCCCATGAGGTGGAGCCCCACAAGCCTCCTCTGTCCACCATCTTTACTAATTCTGACACCATCCGTCCCTCACTCAGCACTCTGCTTCTCTGCTGGGTTCGATAAATCATTAAAATGGCCAGACAGAACTCAAAGACCACACTCATGATTATGGGGTTTATTATAAGGGAAGTAACAGTTCAGGCTAAGTAACACTCAGGATGTAGTTCTTCTACCAGGACAGCCTCTCCCTGCTGCTGTGCTCACAGGCATGCCTCTCCCTGGCTCTAGGTGTCTGCCCAGAGGCACTCAGCTTTGTCTCTCTCTGTGGGCCAGGAAGCCCACCATACTATCTCCCCCTGCCAGGTCTCTGCTGCCGCCGCTTCTCAACACCTTCAGAGTTACAGCTTGCACTCTCTCTCTTTTTCTCTTGGTCCCCTGCTTCCAGGACCTTCTTATCACAGGGATCCTGGGTCCAAAGGATGCACTCTCCATTCTTGGCTGTTCTTCCTTGGTGGCGGTAGGGTCCCCCTCTCTGCTCTGGAGTTGGCTCTCTTTTAGGGCAAAACTGACCAATCCCCTTGGTAGGCCACAATTACTCTATCGCACAGTCCCACTCAATTACCCAAGTGGGAGTTACAAGACCATGGCTAGAAAGGCCACATGCAAAACTAATTAGTCACACAGCAGGCCACCCACTGGTTTTTCTAGCCATGGTTTTTTCATATTTGGAGTATAACTTCCACCTCCCAATCATTTTACCATTTTATCATTAACAATTAGTCCTTCAACAGGGCAAAGAGTCCAAAGGGTGATTTTACTCAGGTACCAGCCATTCAGGTTTGCTGCAGGTTTCCATCTGATGTGGTCAGGTTCTCCAAAAGTCATCTTGTCTTCACCATTCCTGGCCTCTGACAAAATTCAACTGAGAGAAGATTGTTCCTTTGCTCTGAGCCTCACAAGGTATCATAGTAGCAAAACCTTTAAGGGACTTTAGGTTCAGCCACTGTACTCTAATCTAGAAGTGCCTCCCACTTAGTCCACTCTTGTATACTCACAGCTTCTACAATTACAGTTTTTGTAGTCACAGTTAGCCCTGTTAACAATTAACACTAACAGCAGAATCATATAATCCTATCAACATCTTCCCCACCCTCTCTTCCGCATACCCATCATGAAAAGAGGAACCTACTCAGAAGGGATCCTCCCTTGTCCCCCTCATTCTGAATGTAAGCACACCTGCGAAAGTGTTTAAGCCAGCCACTTCATGCCTTTATCTTGCCTCATTTTATATAGCCAGTGTTTAAATTGCCTGTCCCTGTCAAACCAGTACTTTGAGGAGACAAGCACATCCTTTGGTCTTGAAGAATCTTCAGTTTCAATTGGAACTTTGAGCATCTGCATCCACAGACAAAGTCTAGTCCAGAACAAGCCCTCAAATTGCAGCAATCTATACCAGCTCACAGTGTCAAACATCTTTCTCTTAATTTATTTGGGTTCCGGTCAGCTCATCCCTAGCCATCCAAGCTAGGTCACAATGGGTAGTGGCCTCAGGCTCGAGAGTTCACACACACCTGCCAGCACTTCAGACAGCCCCTTCACACTCTTTCATCCCTAGCTCCCTTGGGCTAGGTCAACAGGTTTTCCTGTAAACTTCAGAACTTCAGGAGTCCAACAATTCCTTTTACTCCTGACCAGCCAGCCCTTCCTCAGTCTCTCATCTCCAGCCCCCATGCGCTTGGTCAGTGGGTGCCAGTGAAACATGTCCAAACTCAGCATGTCTCTTTATTGCTGCACTTCCCCACTTCCACTCATTAGTGGACCCAGATGGTGCCACAAGCGAGCAGACCAAGCTGTCTAGTCACTGGCTCCCTTTAGCTCCCAGTTCTGGAAGAGGTTCCCTCCGAAGGGCACTGACTTTTCCTGCCTTGATGCATCCAACAGCAAACCACTTGCTGGAAATTCAAAAAGCAAAACAGCCACTTTTTTCTGTAAGTTCTTCGTTCAAATGCAAATCTTCTATTCCCTCAGCAGTTCTGGGTGGTTCTGCATGTCTTTTTAAATACAGACCTTGATGGGGCTCAGGTTTTCAACCTAAGCCCCCATTCTATACACAAGGCTACTGCATTCAAACCAACAGCCTGTGTTTCCATCAGGGAGATCCTAGTTCCCCTTTTAGCATATCCAATCCAGTATTGGCTGAAAGCGGAGTTATGCACTCTCTGTAATCTATAATACCCAATATTTATTTCTAGCATACATTTAGATCTGCTTTACAACATTAGGTAGGAGAAACATTCAATATCCATAGTACATTCAAATAAATGCGTAATCCTAAACACATAACCCTTTTGAAACGTTCCAGTTTAGTCTTCTCTACACCTGAACTATTTTCCCATTCATATGCATATGGCCTTGGGCCTCTGGCTGGGTGGAACCAGAAGACCCTGGCACCCTATCATTCATCCTGCTTATCTGGCCTGGCTTTGGACCCAGGCCTCTCCAGCAGCAGCTTTTCAGCCATTATAGGTAACAACAACCAAAACAACTATCCAAGAATTGAATATTTCACTTCAAAGGTCCTTCATTCTTTCTCTTACAAAGTTCTATGCTTTCAAGAATCTAGAGCCATTGCAAAGAATCCCACTTCCAATGCCAACTGTAGTTATGGTGCAGGAACAGTGTCTGACCCCCTCCAACCCAAGGGAAGGAGAACCAAGATCAACAGTGCAAGGCTGACTGCCCTGAGGCAGAGGCCAGACAAGCCTCCTCTCTCCACCGTCTTTACTAATTCTGACACCAACCATCCCTCACACAACACTCTCCACTTCTCTGTTGGGTTCAATAATTCATTACGATGGCCACACAGAACTCAGAGACCATACTCGTGATTTATTATAAGGGAAGTAACAGTTACAGTTCAGGCTCAGGAACACTTGGGATATAGTTCTCTCATCAGGACAGCCTATCTTCAGCTGTGCTGGCAGGCACGCCTCTCCCTGGCCTTAGGCCTCTGCCCAAAGGCACTTGACTTTCTCTCTCCAAGGCTGGGAAGCCCACCATGCTGTCTCCTCCTGCCAGATCTCTCCTGCCACCACTTATCACTGTCTTCAGGGTTACATCTTGGTCTCTCTCTCTGTCTCATTCTCCTGCTTCCATGAGCTTCTCAGCACAGGGACCCCAGGTCCAAAGGACGTGCTCTCTGCTTGTGGCTGTTCTTCCTTGGTGGTGATAGGATCCTCTGCTCTGCTCTGGAATTGGCTCTCTTTTAAGGCAAAACTGACCAATCCTTATTGGTAGGCCACAATTGCCCTATCACACAATCCCACCCAATGTCCTGGGTGGGAGTTACAAGACCATGTCTAGAAAGGCCACACGCAAAAGTAACTAACCACATGGCAGTATGATAATGACAGCATTCCCAGTGTCCTTATTTTTCTTTTAGGCAATAATCTCTGCTGAATTCCTCCCTCTATTCCTGCCCCCGTAGGGGCAGTTCTACTCTGTCCTTTAAGGTTGCTGTGAGTCAGAATCGACTAGATGACAATGGGTAATTATTAAAAAATAGCTATGGTAAACATAAAGCATTAATTCCTCTTTTTGTACTTAATGGTTTAAATGTGTTTCTTTTGTTTTTTTCTCTATAGTAGGCTATACTATTCTCAGTAAGTAGGCTGGTAAGTGGCTAGCCCTGTTGAGACAGATCGTTACAGGCGAGGGACCTGTCCAGTAGCTCTCATTGCTAATCTCAAGTGAACTCTCATGGACAGTCTCATCCTTCATGTAATGTTTTACAAACATCAGTGCTCAAGAGGATCTTGGAGTAAAGGTTATAGGGAATATAACTAGGTCACTGCTATGCATATTCTGATGTTTCTTCAACAGTTGGGGCGCTAATTATGTTAGCGTTGTTTTATATATTAATTTTTCTCAGTGGGTTTTAAATTAAAAGTTTCTGTTTCAGGCTTTAATAGTCTGAAGAATAGGAGTTTAAAGGCATTTTCCTCTTTGGATATATTGTACGTGTTATTCATTCTCTCCCCTGAAGACAGCATCAAAACCACCTAAAAAGCAAAGGCTTCACTCTAAAATCAAGAACAAGAGAAGGATGTCCACTTTTGTCACATTTATGCAGCGTTGTATTGGAGGTTCTAGCTAGGGCAATTAGGCAAAAAAAAAAAAAAGGAAATAAAAGTAATCCAGATTCAAAAGGAAGGAAAGTAAAACTGTCTTTATGTGCAAATGATATGACCTCGTGTATATAAAATCCTAAAGAATCCACTAAAAAACTATTAGAACTTGTTTATACAAGTTGGTGAGGTTGCTAGATATAAGGTTAATATTCAAAACAATACATAAAATGAACTGTATATTAGCAATTAACAGTCTGAAAATGAAATTAAGAAAATAATTTCATTTACAATATCATCAAAATTAATGAAATACTTAGGATAAATTTAACAAAGTATAAGACTTACACTCTAAGAACTACAAAATATTTTGAAAGAAATTTAAAAAGACCTAAATATAGCTCATGTGCATGGATTGAAAGACTTAACATTGTTAAGATGACAACACTCCCCACAGTGTTCTACAGTGTCAATGCAATCCCTATCAGAATCCCAGCTGGCTTCTGTGCAGAAATAGATTTAAAAAAACAAAACAAAACCTATTGCCATTGAGTCGATTCCTACTCATAGCAACCCTATAGGACAGAGTAGAACCGTCCCATAGGGTTTCCAAGGAACAGCTGGTGGATTTGAATTGCCGACATTTTGGTTAGCAGCTGAACGCTTAATCACTGGCGCTACCAGGGATCCAGAATTGATAAGCTGATCCTAAAACTCATATGGAAATATCAGTGACCCAGAATTGTCAAAACAATCTTAGAAAAGAATGAAGTTGGAGAACTCACACTTACTGATTTCAAAACTTACTACAAAGCTATAATAATCAAGACTGTGTGGTACTGGCATAAGTATAGGCATATAGATCAGTGGAACAGAATTGAAAGTCCAGAAATAAACCCTTACATTTCCTTCTGTTGTACATAGGGTCACTATGAGTCGGAATCAACTCTGTGGCACCTAACGAAAACAACATTTGTCGTCAACTGACTTTGAACAAGTATATCAAGACAATACAATGGGGAAAGAATAGTATTTTCATCAGATGGTGCTGGAACAACTGGATATCCACATGCAAAAGAATAAAGTTGGAACCTTCTGTACACCATACACAAAAATCAATGCAAAATGGATCACAGACCTAAATGTAAGAGCTAAAACCATAACTCTTAGATAAAAACATAGGAGTAAATCTTAGATATGACACCAAAAGCACAAACAACAAAATAAAAAATAGACAAGTTGGACTTCCTCAAAATTAAAAAAACTTTTGTGCTCCAAACAATCGTCAAGAAAGTAAAAATACAACCCACAGAGTGGGAGAACATATTTACAAATCATATATCTAGTAAAGGACTTATATCCAGAATACAGGCAGTCCCGAGGTTACAAATGTCCGACTTACATACAACCCGTAGTTATAAACTAACCCTTGTAAAACCTATTACACCTAATACTCACTTATCGACTATCTCGTTATCCAACATTTCACATTTACAACAGTAGTAAAAAACCTGCTATCTGACTATTTGGCCCATTAGTGAGGAGCTAAGGTGAGACAAGGAGGAGGAGGAAGCAGCTTTTGTGAGAGGGAACAAGGCCGTGTGAGTTGCTGGCAGTTTGTGTTACTCAGGTGGGCCGGGGGAGGTGGGCAGGGCCTGCAGCAAGTGCAAGGTGGGCAGGGCCTGCAGCAAGTGCAAGGTGGGCAGGCAGCGCGCAGGAGGCAGGGGTGACCAGGCCATGAGGAGGCAATAGGAACTGGGGCCACAGGAGTTGGGCAGGGGGCTTGGAAGTCTCTTCTTCCAAAGAAGCCTCTCTGCCACCTCCTCATCCTCCACCGGGCCTCGGTGGCTAGACCTCACCTGCCCGCAGGCCCAGGAGCTGCTTGCCACTGAGGCCCACCTCCAGGCCAGCAGAGCAGGAAGGTGGAGAGGCAGGGCGTCAGGGCCTGGGCCCTTGCTGCTCTGGAGGCAGGGGGCAATCCCCAACCGTTACCACCACCACCTCCCCCGCAACCCTCATAGGCTCTGTGGTTGTGAGCAAAGCATGGTGGGGGAGGGGGGCCCAATGTGTCACACACATCCTGTAATATGCCATGAGTGCCGGACAGGTGGTGAGTGACCAGGGGGATACCGGTGCTAAAGACAGGGCATGGCCCCCATGTCTTGCGTAATGATCTGATGTTTGGAACCTAACCATGTTGGTAAGTGAGGAGTTGAAAAAAAAACAAACGCATTGCCATCCAATCAATTCCAACTCATAGTGACCCAATAGGACAGAGTAGAACTACCCCATAGTTATTCCAAGGAGTGGCTGGAGGATTCAAACTACTGATCTTTTGGTTAGCACCCAAACAAATTTGAGGCACACCCAACAGTTTGTATGCTACTTTGTGATGCGCATCAAAACATTATTATTATTCTCACTATATTTTAATGATAATAATTTCGTTTTACTTGGATCCACAATCAACACCCACGGAAGCAGCAGTCAAGAAATCAAAAGATGCATTGCATTGGGCAAATTGGCTGAAAAGACCTCCTTAAAGTGTTGAAAAGCAAAGATGTCACCTTGAGGACTAAAGTGTGCCTGACTCAAGCCATGTTGCTTTCATTCACCTCATATGCATGGGAAAGCTGGACAATGAATAAGGAAGACCCAAGAAGAATTGACGCCTTTGAATTGTGGTGTTGGTGAAGAATATTGAATATACCAAGGGCTGCCAAAAGATGGCACAAATCTGTCTTAGAAGAAGTACAACCAGAATGCTCCTTAAAAGCAAGGATGGCAAGACTGCATCTTGCATACTTTGGACATGTTATCAGGAGGAATCAGTTCCTGGAGAAGGACGTCATTCTTGGTAAAGTGGAGAGTCAGCAAAAAAGAAGAAGATCCTCAATGAGATGGATTGACACAGTGGGTGCAACAATGGGCTCAAGCATAGCAACAATTGTGAGAATGGCATAGGACCAGGCCGTGTTTTGTTCTGTTTTACATAAGGTCCTTATGAATTGGAACCGACTGGACAGCACCTGGCAACAACAATACATCTAGAATTTATTTTGAAGAAAAGTCTAAAAAGAGGATCTAATTTGGTTTTGCTTCATACAGTTAATTTTTCCAGCACCATTGACTAATCTATTTCCCCAGATTTTGACAATCAGTTCTTTTTAATTTACAGTGCCATTGCTGTTAAAGTGTGTGTGCGCGCATGTGTGTGTGTGTGTGTTTGCATTCATGGGTAACAAGAATTTGGGAAAGTATCAAGCCCTTATTATCTTCCACCATGTTAAACCAGAGCCAGATTCTATTTTCAGTGGGAACTTTTTAATCAAACATTCTCAAGGAGTATGATTTTATCAGATCAGTTTTAACTGCTTTAATCTTTATCTCCAGCTGTTCTTATTTATGGAAAAAGCATTTTAACGCCTTCTTTATTGACTTTTTTTTAACCACTGATCTCCAGCACACACCCCTAATGCCAATTTCTTCACTCTTATGAGTATATTATTTTTACTCCTCCTTTTGTCCATACTGGCACCCTGCTGGGGCAGTGGTTAAGAGCTCCTTGACTAAAAACCCTCTACCTGGCCATCTCCCGGCAGTACTTCAGTCAGCCAGACGAAATCCTTCTTTCTCCAGCCAGCTGTAATGCTTCTGTCTTCTGTATTCCAGTAGCACTGACAGTCTGTACTTTTTAACAGTTGAGCACTTTTTAAAATTTAAAATTTTATCTTACCAGGTTTTGTAAGGTTCTTACAGAGACTATTTCTTCTTTTCCTTAGTACCTAGCACAAAGAATTGTTTTGAAAGCTACTGTGTTCAGAAATAAAATCCCCCCCGCAAAAAAATGAACCCCTATTTCTCAAAGTACCTTTAACAGAACCATAGTTCCTTAGCATGCTAATGTGTCCTGCAGGTGAAAGGGTTTCTTAGCAAATAAATTTCAGATGTGCTGAGTTGAACAAATTCTTTACAGCAGGACTTCTCAGAACCTTTAATATGGTACTGACCATAGTGAGCCGAACTTGGTGAACTGCAGAACTCTTTTTATCATAGTGAATCAGTAAGCATACTTCATAAAATAGTGGTATTCTAAGTCCTTTCCCTATACACTCGCATCTTTTTCTTTCTGATTTTTCTGTTCCTTCTTTGGTTCTATATCTAGGGTACATCATACATAAGGTGATTCTACCTTTATAAGATGTTTTGAGATGGGGATGGATGTCAGAACAAATCCTCTGCCTTAGTATAATTACATCTAACCCATTGCCATCAAGTCAATTACAACTCATAGCAGCCCTAGTACCATAAAAATAGACAAGGCTTCACCAGCAGGGTAAATGTTAAGGAAGGATGTTAAGTAGAATGTGGTATCTATTTCTCTGAACTTAAGTTCAATTTCCGAAAGAAATATTTTGAGGTAATGTGCTATAATTTGCCATTGTGAACCTTGTTAGGAATTCAAATTGTTTCTCATTTTTGCTATTCTCATTTTTATGCAGTGTTAAGTATAGAAGAATGAAAATGGAGATATTTGCATCTATAGATTGTCTCCTTCTTTCCTTCTTCCATTTGTGGGATACTCTGCAGCTTCTGTTGAGGGCCTCCCTGCCTTGTGTCTCTCTGATAATACCAGCTTTCAAAGTCTAGAAAGATATCTTGCTCTGTTGTTGTAAAGAATAGTGTGTGTGTGTGTGTGTGCGCATGTAGTTTTTTTTTTTTTTGTAAATTTGCCCTATTGTTATAAAGATTGTGGCTTTAAGGCAAATGGCAGCCTGATCCTGGATTTGCCCAATTTCAGTCAACTTGCATCTTTATACCCCCTAATCCCCGTCGGCTTCCCCTTACTTCCTATGGCTTCCTTTAAATTCTCCTGTCACTGTCAGTTACATCTTCACAAGGATGTCCCACCAGTGCTTCAAATGCAGTATCTCTTGAACCCAGTGATTTATCTTTTCTTCTCCCCTACCTGCATTTCCTTTTTCCTACATACCTTCTCTCCATTAATAGTATCACCATCCTATCAGTCACCCAAACTAGCAGCTTTAGATTTATCCTTGATTCCTCTTTTTCTTCCACTTGTTCATTCCTTTGGATATACAGTATATTGTTAAGTGATGTCAACTTCATGCCCAGACCATCTCTCAGACCAATACCTACTCTGTATCTCTACTGCTTCATTGTTTCTTCAATGTAGTCCATCCTGTACACTAGAGCAGAATGATCAAATTCTTATCAGTCCCTCACTTAGACACCTTTGATGGCTTCTAATTGCCTACAGGATAAAATCCAAACTTCCTTCTCCAGTCTGAGTTCAGTCTACCTTAACAACCTCTTTTCCACTTTTCCCTCTCATCCTATGCAATCATACCTCTCTCCAAAATGCCTTACTCTTTCATAGCTTTTTACTTTTGCAAAGACTGTTCCTCCACCAACGATACTCTTCTTCCTTCTGGGCCTGATGAACGTTAGTGAGTAACATTAGTTATGTAATGCTGAAACTCAGGTATCGCCTCCTTAGTTTTTTTGTCCCACAAAGTTGTTTTGCTAAATTGAATAAGATTTTAAGCTTTCTAGGGAAAAACTAGAAAAAAAAAAGACATTTATTTATAAATGTATTGATTCAAAGAATGTGGCATTTGTTGAGGTTGGACAGTTTTTGTAAATGCCTCACAGGTGCCTGAAAACAATATGCATCCTCTAGTAGATGAGTGCAAGGTTATACATCCAGTGGATCGAAGCTAATAATTGCGCTGTTCAAATCTTCTACATCTTAACTGATCTTCTTAATCTACTCTATCAATTACTGAGAGTATTAAAAATATCCCTCTGTGATTATGGTTTATCCATTTATCCCTGTAACAGTATCAATTTTTCCTTGGTATATTTGCATATTTTGAACTATGCTATTAGATATATAAAAATTTATACATGTTAAGTCATCTTGGTGATTATTCCTTTCTCAGTATGAAGTGACCTTATTTACCGCTAATAATGTTCTTTTGCTGTATAATCTATTTTTTTAATATTAATACAACAGCACAAGCTTTGTTTTGTTTAATATTTTCCCAGTGTCTTTTTTCCCATTCCTTTTTTTTTTTTCACTTTGAACTTTCTGTGTCCTTGTTCTTATACTTCCTTTTTCCCCAGTGGGGATGGCCTTTCTCCTTATTCCTATGTTTTCCTTCAATAAACTTTTGGGGGGATAATTTTAGATTCACAGAAAAGTTGCACAGTGCAGAGAGTTCTTGTATACTCTTCACTCGGTTTCCTCTAATGTTTACATCTTTTTTATTACCTTAGTACATTTGTCAAAATTAACACTGGTACGTTATTACCAGCTAAACTACAGACTTTATTTGGATTTCACCGGTTTTTCTACTAATGCCCTATTTCTGTTTCAAGATCCAATCTAGGTTTTACCACATTGCATTTAGTCATTGTATCTACTTAGGCTCTCTGCCATCTATTTAATTGATTTTTTTTTCCCACTTCCCATTAATTTGGTGGTTTTATATTCTATTTCTGTCCTTTTAGAGGTTACCAACACATGATGCTTCCTAAGATACGGAGAGACAGTCACTTTCTGACATTGCTGTGTTAGTATAAATTGGATCAACTTCTGAAGAGGAGATACAAAGTACATATCTTTTGATCCAGTAGTTCTATCCTAGATCTCAGTCCTACAGATTAATACATTTGTGTGTATGTATTAGGTTATTCACTGCATCATTATTTGTAACTGTTTAGTAGAATATCAATAAAGTGTTTTATATACTGATATAGGATGATGCTCAATATACTGTCAAATGGAAAAAAAAGAAAGAAAGCAAAGTGTAAAACTGTATTTAGTATGCTATGATAAACAAGTTTCCTGATTGTCTCTTTGTACAGAGGGTAGATTTTTTTCCTCTGGTCTACCCTTTCACTAAGGGTTCATCCCTTCAAGAGTCCTGTCCTCACACAGGAATCCCAGTTCTAACTCTTCACCTAGACAGGCCCATGTCAGTGTCTTGAGTCTCTGTGTGGGCTTGAAAACCCAAGCCTCAGACCTCTCCCTGTCCTCTAGGGCGACCAACTGAATTTCTCATGTTACTATCTGGTCCTGATAATGATTATTTTAATAAATGTAAATTGTTTCAATAACTCTATCATCTACGTAATATGAAAATTAAATAAAGAATAGCATATGCAAAAAACGTAGCCAAATACCTGACACGTAAGGTGCTCAGTAAGCATTAACTGTTGTTGCTGCTGAGTTGCTTTTCTATAATTTTCTGTTTAGCGTTAGACTTTCTGATACTTAGGTCAGCCTTTCTCAACATTATGTATCCATACCTCTTTTAAATAAACATAAAAATATATTCTATTTACTATTATTTAAAATTATAAGAGCAATTTTGTGTCTAAAAGAAAACAAAAGCAGTGATAATTCTGAATATGGTTTTTAAAACTACATGTATTTGTTCTTTCCTCTTTTTCCCCTGAAGGAGTTGATATACTCCCCTTAGAAGGGTACTTTCCCCTGGCTGAGATTCATTAATTTAGGTTGTCTTCCAATTTCATGTTTCTTCTTTTCTGGGAATTCTTTAATATACCTCTTCACGCATATAACATTTTAGTCTAGCCTTCAGGTAAATTTTTAGGGGTGGGATCATTGCCAAGTATTTTTATGATTCTTTTTAAGACATATAAAATACTTCTTCCTGAATGATTTGCTGTATTACAGCCACTTGCAGTGCAGGAGGGAACTGATTTTACCCTAACCTTGCCAACATCAAGAGTTAATATTTTTAATTAATATTTAGGCATAAAATATCAACTTACTATTGCTTTAATCTCCATTTCTTTGATTACTAGTGAACGTAAACTAGATGTTTATGTGACATACATTTCTATTTCTAAATTTTATTATTTTAATGCATACCACCAGGCATTAATCTCAAAAAGCCTTATTTAGGCTGTTACACTCAAGAAAGATTTGGACCTTAAACAAAGTGGAAAAAGGAGAGAAATTAAACTAGAAAGTGGCTGTGTTTATAAACAAGCAGCCTTGAAACACAAGACCATTGTAGTAATTGGAAGGGCCTGTGTTCCAGAATGTCCTGCTTAATAGATGCCAAGTTCACCAACTAGCTGGGGAAAGGCAGAGCAGTATGTTTACCCTCAAGGTGGTCAGATGAGGCAAATCTGAATTCCTAAACTCCACTATTACTCTCTACCCAAAGACTTATCGTGCCCCAGCCCATCTGAGTGTTTACATTAAGGATTCTACCCTCCTGAAGTGTTACATGATTCTTGCTTTAAAAAAAAAAACAGGTTCCCACTAGGTCTGAGAACATTTTCTCTCTTTATAAATATGTTTAATAATAAAACAGAAACACATGTTCTTTTTCCAAATACCATGTTAATTCAAAAAAGTCCTTTTTCATTAGATGATATATACACAAGGGCTACAGATTACAAAGGCAGAAAATTAAATTGTAAACTGTAGAAGGATGCTTAGGAGAAAACCTTAACAGGGGTCGTAATCAGAGATGCTAACCCTTCTGCTTTCTCTGTTTGCAATCTAACATTCATAGGGAATGCTGTATAGGGAGAGCCTGAAATGGTTTCATAATCTGTAACCACAAAGGGATGATTCAGATCTTTATCTTTTATAAACTGAACTCATAACTCGGTGCTGTACTCACTTTCCCAAAGTCTAAGCATGCTTAGTCCAATGATTTAGAACAAGTTGAAGGAGTCTTTGTGGTTGCCCCCAACCCCACCCCCAACCACACACACAGTGTTTTTCTCTCAGTGACTATTAGCTATTGAAATCAGCTAACCTTCCCAACTTTGTCTGCCTTTGAGACTCATCCTATCTTCTTGCCAAATTAGAGTAGAGCCTGATGGCCATGTGGGGCAGAGAGGATGGTCCTCAAAGACACGTTGAACAGAGATGCTGTTGCTTCCACACATTTTCAGTGCTGGTGACTCACATATAAAGCAGCTAGTCTTTGGAGAGAGAGAGAGAGAAAGGAAAAAAACACTGCAAGTCCTCAGATGAAAGTGTCACCTCTCCACCTCTTAGCATATTAGCCATCAGCCTCACCTTATTGGCTCAAGTTATTAAAGAATGGTGAATATGAGGGATCCCTAGTGTAAAAGTCCCTCTGTGACACTTAGAGTAAAAAGTTGCTTGTGATGAGTTCTTTGATGTAATGATATGTTAAGTGACACACACAGCTCATTGTGCAATTGTGATGACATCATTTTCCTAGAGAATTACCCATGTAGCTTGGCCAACCACATGACCTGTCGCCAACTCAGAAGACACAATATCAGATAATTCCTAACAAAGGTACTGGTGCCCCATATAGAAGAATGGCTAGTGCTCTCCCCAGCTGATAGTCAGCTTAGACTGTCCTAGTGGTACCAAAACGAAAAATCCAAACCTGTTGCCACCGAGTCAAGTCTAACTCATAGTGACAGTGACACTCAAATGTATAATAAAGTTTTATATTAAAAATTATTAGGAACTTATTGAATGAACTTTCTCATGCCTTCAGCCCCGCCTATTAAAAAAAAGTTATTACATACTTGTTCTTATTTCTATATGAAAATATTTTCTTCCATACTTTAAGCCCCACACTTCCGGTAGGAAGGCTTCTCTAATAAATTTGGGACACATAGACTGCCCAGTGAACTTTTCCCACACGTAGTGTTTACCTAGGTATTAATCAGCTTGCTGTGATATTTGCATCTCTCTTTTTTTTTTTTAGATCTGATTCTGTTTTTCAGTGGCAGTCATAGCATCCCCTATATCTTATAGTGTTCACTATTCAAAAGGCTAGAACACGCCAGGTATGGGTTCAGCCAAGAAAAGAACAAAATTGTACATGTGTAAAAGAAGCTTCATTTTCTCTGGCTGTGTCATTAATGAATCTCCCAGGTTTCATGAAGCTCTTAGTAACTTCTCTTTATCACTGTGAGTATACTGGCTGTTTCTCAGTTATTCTAGGTCTCCACTCAGGTCATCTCCCATCTTTTCCTTCAAATTCTTTGCCTTCACCCAACTTCACCTCCTTGGCTTGACACCTTACCTGGCTGGTTAATTCATACGGGCTTCCAAAATCAAGAAGAAGACAAATAAAAGAAGGTAGCCACAGAGTGCTTATGGTTTTCAGATACATCTCTATCACTCAAATAGAAAGTATTATTAAATTTCTTCTGGGCCCAAACCTTGAGGTGGTATAGTGACCAGTCACAAGAAGTTAGCCTTTGTCCTCAGTAATTTAAAAGTTAATTATTCTTAGAGGTTCATTCCTTCCTTCATTCATTCAACAAATATTTACTGAGCATCTGCTATGTGTCAGGCACTCTTCTAGGCAATTGAGACACATCAGTGAACAAAACAGACCAAAATGCCTACACTCTTGTAGCTTACATCTAAGGTGGAAGGATAGAAGAAGAATAATAACTAACAAACATAAGTAATGTTTGTAGGAAAGTGATAAGTACTATGGAAAGAATAAGAAAGAATTGGGAAGGGGAGTTTGGAATATGGGGATCGAGGGAAACAGGGTTGGCCTCACTGAGATGAGATTTGAGCAATGACTTGAGGGAGATGGGATGATTGGTAAAGTGGATATCTGAGAGAAGAGCAGCATTTCAGATGATGGGAGCACCATTGTTTGTCATTTAAAACTTACATGCATTTTTTAATTTAGTAACTACCTTTGATGTAGATGTCATTATCCTTGTTTTGTGGATGAAGAAAGTGAATATCAACCCTTATTTAAAGTGATTTTCAGTTGAGACAGATTTTAGAGACCATGTATTTGCTTTACAAACAAAGAAAGGAAAGGGGTACTAACTTCCTTAGAGTTACAAAACTGAGCAACACCAAGCAGACCACAATTTTTTAGAATAACACTGCAATAGTGTTATATACAACTTGTCTTCCTTGGGCCTTAGATATTTCTTTTCTTGCAAAATAAATTGATTTCAGATATTTTCTTTGATATGGTGTTAATTATCACTAATTTTCCTATATAATATAGCGTACTTAAACTTGTTATAAAGCAAGTTAAATGAATTTCAGAGGAGAGAGGGAAACTGTAGCCTGGAGCCCCTATCTATAGGTCTAGGTCATTTTTTATTGGCTGGGGCCACACTGTATATGCCTTGAGTGCTCTGGAAATAGGGATGTTTCCTTGGAGGTCAGAGTACCAATCTGGAAGACCTGTAGGGCTAACTAGAGGAGCTTGCTTGTGATCATCTCTGCTGCCCCCAGGGTAACGAGGAGCCAGCCCTTCCTCCCGTATTTTCTCCTTGCCTTGGCTGGATAGGGAGCAACCCATTTGTTTGCATTCACAGTGGCCAGGACCAGTAGGAGATGGGACATGCAAGTACTGGGGCCACGCACCTAAGGGCAATTTAGATAGAGCTGGGCATATTCCAGCTCAACTCAGTTTATGTACTGGAAAATACGAATGCTCACAGATCCATTCACCTAATTTTCACCCATGGGTACCTAATTCAACCCTAACATTTAAAGCTTGTTAAAACATTTATGTAACATTTGGAATTTCCAAATCCCTTTGCAATTGTTTAATGGCTAATTAATCTCAGCAGCTTCCCTGAGAAGCAAGTTGGTACTTTTATCTGCATTTTAAGGATTAGACTCAAATGGGTTAAGTGGCTTACCTGAGTCTATACCATGAGTCAGGTCGCCAGTATCTCCATAGTTGGTGAATCAGTGTGCAAATGTGGCTCCACCAGCACAAATGCCTTAACCTCTCAGCCTTAGTTTTCTGTCCATATATGGGATACTAATGATTGTAAGGAGCCCTGGTGGTACAGTGGTTAAGAGCTCAGCTGCTAACCAAAAGGTTGGCAGTTCAAATCCACCAGCTGCTCCTTGGAAACTCTATGGGGCAGCTCTACTCTGTCCCATAGGGTCACTATGAGTTGGAACTGACCAAAGGGCACCTAACAACAACGATTGTAATGATTGTTGTCCCACCTATCCCAAAGAATTACTGTGAAAATAAAATGAGGCAAACTGAAAGTGCTATATTGCTAGTTATAAAATAAATAAATAAATAAAATTGCTAGTTATACCCCCCTGCAAAAAAAAAATGAAACCCATTGCTGTGAAGTCAATTCCAACTCATAGTCACTGTATAGGACAGAGTAGAACTGCCCCTAGGGTTTCCAAGGAACACCTGGTGGATTCGAACTGCTTGCCTTTTTAGCAGCTGTAGTTCTTAACCACTAGGCCGCCAGGGTTTCCATTGCTAGTTATAGTCAGGTAAAACTAAGTTCTTAGATGTGAGATGAAAAGAGAAGGAAAACAAAGAGCAGTAAAGATAGGAGGAGAAAAATGAAAGAGGTAAATTGGGAGTCTTTGCATCATGGGTTTGGTTTTTTTGAGGGGGAAAGGGGGTTGATATCAGTAGCAACAAAGCTATAAACTGCTAATCTTGGTGTAAGAATCATTGTTTGAACTGAAGCAATACTGCAGCGTGAATGAAGAGGCTTAAAATTCAGGGAACAGAGGAGCCTTTAGTAGCTGGATTCTGCTGTCCACACCATTGAGCTGTGTCCCGGATCTGGCAGTGTTCTTTCAAGATCATGTAGCCCTACATCTTTTCCTACTCCCTCCTTCCCAACAATCCCTACTCCTCCCATCCCCATACAGCTCCCTCTCACCACTGCCTAAACCAAGCAGCCAAGTAGTAAGTTGGCTATCAGTATCCACACAGTGGCTGGCCACTGATGGGTGCCACAGGTCTTCTCTTCAGCCTTTTCTTCTCCAGCCTGAGGAATGCCAGACCAGCCCTTTCTTTCAGTGTCATCATCGGTGAATGGCAGTACCTCCCGTTGCCTGTAGAAAGCAAGGCCTCCGGAGACTAACAACTGTAGGTTCAATCAAGTTACTAAAACATTGTTTCTTCTTTTCACTCTCGAATGAAAATTTTCATTCTCTGTAATGAAAAATTTTAAATTTGAGTTTATAAGGATAGAATTCAAAGACCAAGGAAATATAAAAACCAGAGCAAGCAGTGAAGGATAAATGCAAAAGAAGAGATCCTGCAGCAGAATGAAAACTCAGCAAGGTAAGGAGTAATACAGGAAGATAATAGAGAAATAGTTCATTACTAATCAGACTAACTTGGTTAAAGTGGTTAGTAATTATTATAGATACAAAGACATACATAAATACACACATAAACCATGTTCTAAGACCCTTCTTGGATAGCCTCCTTGGTCTAAGTTGAGTTCCTAGAAATTAAGGCAGGATCAAAGAATTCATGCATATGCATAAATGCTTAACTGTAAAATATCTTTATGCTTAGGATTAAAGCTCTCTAGCTAATAGAGTAGGAAGCCACCTAAAAAATTCACCTTGCTACATTAAGTAGCCATTTCATACGCCTTATCGTGTATATCCACAAATAACACATTTATGAAGTATTCTGTTGGTTGACACTAGGCAAGTAATATTTTTTCCCTCCGAGTATACATTGGCTTATTAATAAACAGTGCCTCATACGGTTATTTTGAGGATAAATAAAATGATATGTAAAAATGCTTATCACAGTGTCTGGCACATAGTAACCATATTAAAAAACAAACAAACAAACCCGTTGCCACTGAGTCAGTTCCAACTCATAGCAACCCTATAGGACAGAGTAGAACGGCCCCACTGAGTTTCCAAGAAGTGCCCGGTGAATTCGAACTGCTGACCTTTTGTTTGGCAGCCATACCTCTTAACCACCACGCCACCAGGGTTTTCATCCTGGGTGGAAGTCCAACTTGGGTGTCCAATGCTGTTCCAACTCAGGAGACCCTGCTTCTTGGCCCTCTTCTCTGTTTGTTGTATATTTATTCCTTATCCTAATTTGAGCAGAAGGGAGACAAAGTAGCCAAGAGGGAGGGAATGTTAGGTTTAGATACCAGAATTGCCTAATGTTTTTTAATCTTTGACTTCTCCTGACCTGAAAGTATTGCTATTATCGAGGGTGGGTCAGGAATGGGAAAATAAGGCATAATAGTGGGATTCTATAGGAAGCACCCAATGTAAACCTTTAATCCACAAAACAAGGCCTATATAAGAAGAGAAGGACATCTTAATTCAGGCCACCTTTTCTCACCTTGATTACTGCAACTTTCTTAATTGATCTTCCTCTTGCCAGTCTTGTCTGCTGAATCATTCTCCATGCTGCTGTCAGATGGAAGTCATCTCTCCCTTTTCAAAGATCCCATTACCAGCACTGTCTTTTATGACATTAATTGCTTTCTACGTTGTCTATAGAACTGTGTGTATATATCCTGTCTCTGCCACTACCAGATTAGAAAGATGCTAGGTCATGTGCTGCAATATCCATCACCCCTTTGATTGATCAGGGTCCATTCTTTTGTAAACTCTCCAGTCTATACTAGTCTATGATAGCAATTGCCTATAGTCACATCCTGGCTCTGCCACATGCAGACACACCCATATCTGACCATGAGAAAGTTAACCTTTCAGTGCCTCAGTTTTCTCATCTTTTTTATAAAAAGAAGATAATAGTAGAGCAACTATGAGGATTAAATAAAGGGATACATGAACATGACTGTCTTAGCCATCTAGTGCTTCTGTAACAGAAATACCACAAGTGGATGGCTTTAACAAAGAGAAATTTATTTCCTCACAGTAAAGTAGGCTAAAAGTCCAAATTCAAGGCGTCAGCTCCAGGGGAAGGTTTTCTCTCTCTGTTGGCTCTGGAGGAAGGTCCTTGTCCTCAATCTTCCCATGGTCAAGGAGTTTCTCAGGCACAGGGACCCTGGGTCCAAAGGACATGCTCTGCTCCCGGTGCTGCTTTCTTGGTGGTGTGAGGTCCCCAACTCTCTGCTTGTTTCCCTTTTCTTTTATCTCTTGAGAGATAAAAGGTGGTACAGGCCACACCCCAGGGAAACTCTCTTTACATTGGATCAGGGATGTGACCTGGGTAAGGGTGGTATTGCAATCCCACCCTAATCCTTTTAATATAAAATTACAGTCACAAAATGGAGGACAGCCACACAATGCTGGATATCATGGCCCAGCCAAATTGATACACATGTTTTTGGGGGGACATGATTCAATCCATGACAAGTATCTAGCACAGAGAATATATAAAGGGCTCAACAAACATTAGTTGCTGCTGCTACTTAGATGATGATGCCTTTCCTCGTGGCTCCTGAGGTTCTGTGCTTGCTTCTAAGGTGATGACCTTCCCATAAAGAAGAAATTGATTCTTTGGTCATGAGTATATGAGTAGCTGCTACAGCGTTAGCACATTTAAAGCAGGATCTATCCTTACTTTTTATTTCTTTCAGTGCTATGAAAATAGCACTAAAATAGAAAATAGGGGCGTCCATATGAGGAACAATGTGGCAAGGAAGATAGGAGATTCATTATATACAGGAAGACTGATTAAATTAGTGAATATATTAAAGATAATAGAAGCAAGTTTCTAGCTGTCAGAAAAGGGGTTTAGAGGTATGGAATGGGAGAAAACAAAAGTGAACCCTGTGGTATAAACTATGATTTTTATTATAGGTAAGTATAGAAATAAATATGGAGGTAAATGTGTGCATTTCATATATATGTGTTATATGTACATATGTGTATATGTATGTATATAGTATATACATTCTCTAGGTTTGTCCACTGAGAACGCCTAGGAATAACAGCACCCCAATGGCAATGAGCATGTCTAGTGCTATATATTGGTTTCTAAATACAGTTTACTGCTAAAAGGAACTGGGGCATTTTGAACAAATGACTGTTTACAAGGAAAGTACAAGGTGAGCCTGGAACATCTTTTTGTGGCAGAAAGCAAGGAAGTGCAGAAAGAAGATGGGGGCATGTCAGAAGGATACAGAAGCCAGCTTGAAGGGGCTTCCACTGCCAAACTGGGAATAATTTGATCATCCAGAATATATAAAGAGCTCCCATTAATCAAAAGGTAAAAGTTCACAGAAAAATGGGCAACAAATGTGAACAGGAAATTCATCAAAGAACAAATAGAAAGGGCCAATAAATATATGAGGCCCCTCATAATTAAGGAAGTAAAATTTAAAAAATAATAAGATAAAATTTTCATCTAATACTGGAAAAAAGAATAGTGAGACTAACTTTCACATTTACTATTACTTGAAATAGAAATTGGTATGACCTTTTTTCTTTTTTTTGTTATCATTAAGGTCTAATTTACATACAGTAAAATTCACTCTTTTGTAGTGTACAGTTTTGACAAATGTGTACAGTCATTTAACCACCATCATAATCAAAATATAGAACAGTTCCATCATGCTAAAAAATCCCTTCATGCTTTTTGTAATCAACCACTTCCCGTCTACCCCTGCCCCTGGAAATCACTGCTCTGTTTTCTGTCCCAGTATTTATGCCTCTTCCACAGTATTATGTAAATGGAATCATCCAGTATGGAGCCTTTTAAGTCTGACTTCCCTCACTTTGCATAATGCATTTGATATTCATCCATATTTTGTGCATCTATAGAAACCCTGGTGGCGTAGTGGTTAAGACCTATGGCTGCTAACAAAAGGGTTGGCAGTTCAGATCCGCCAGGCACTCCTTGGAAACTCTATGGGGCAGTTCTACTCTGTCCTGTAGGGTTGCTATGAGTCGGAATTGACTCGACGGCAATGGATTTGGTTTTGGTTTGGCTTGGTTTCGTAGTTCATTCTTTTATATTGCTGACTAGTATTTCATTGTATGGATGTACTACTGTTTATCCATTCACCAGTTAAAGGACATCTGGGTTGTTTCTAGTTTTTCACAATTAAGAATAAAGTTGTTTTAAGCATTTGCATACAGATTTCATGTGAACGTAAGTTTTCATTTAGCTTTGGTAAATACCTAGGAATGGGACTGATGTGTTTTTAACTTTATGAGAAACTGCCAAACTGTTTTCTAAAATAGATGTACCATTTTACATCCCCACCAGCAATGTCTGAGAGTTCCAACTGCTCTGCACAATTGCCAGCACTTGATAGGGCAGTTTTGTTTTGAGCAATCCTCGTAGATGTGTAGTGGTATCTTACTGTGGCTTTAATTTGTATTCCTCTAAGGACTAATGTTGTTGAGCATTTTTTCCTGTGCTTTATTTGCCATCTGTGTATCTTCTTTGGTGAAATGTCTATCCAACTATTTTTCCTATTTTTTAAATTGGGTTTTGTTTTTTTTTGTAATTGAGGTTTGAAAGTTCTTTTTGTATTCTGGATACAAATTCTTTATCATGTATCTGATTTGCAAATCTTTCCTCCCAGTCTGTAGCTGTCTTTTCATTCTCATTCAGACAACAGTGATTCTGAATTTTGATGAAGTCTAATTTTAACAATTTTTTATTTTATGAACTGTGAATTTTGTGTTATATCTTAAAAATCTTTGCCTAATCCAGGATCACAGTGATTTTCTCCTATGTTTTCTTTTAGAAGTTTTATAGTTTTAGGTTTTATATTTAGATATATGGTTCATTTGGAGTTAATTTCCACATATAGAACAATGTATAGATTGGATAGCATATGGCTTTAGTGGGCTGGATGGTCGCCCGTAAAAATGCATGTCCATGTCCTAATCCCTGGAACCAGTGAATATCACTTTATATGGTAAAAGATGTGATCAAGTTAAGGATCTGGACAGGAGGAGTTTATCCTGGATTATCCAGGTGAGCCCTAAGTGCAATTACATGTATCATTTATCGTTAAGAGAGAGGCAGAGGGAGTTTTGAGATACACAGAAGAGGAAGAGGCAATATGACCATAAAGGCAGAGATTGGAATAATTACTGCAAGCTAAAGAATGTCTTGAACTACCAGTAACTGGAAGTGGCAAGTGACAAATTCTTCCCTAGAGCCTTCAGAGCCCTGCCAACACCTTGATTTTGGATTTCTGGCCTTCACAACTGTGTAGGAATAAATTTCTGGTATTTTAAGCTACCCAGTTTATGGTAATTTATTACAGAAGCTGCAGGATATGAATACAATGGCTATTCAGCTCTTCCAGCACTACTTATTGCAGAGGCTGTCCTTTATCCATTGAATTGCCTTTGCATCTTTGTTAAAAAAACCAATGGGTCACATATGTGTATGTCTATTTCTGGACTCTATTCTGGTGTTTTTATCTATATGTCTATCACTTCACTAACATGGCACTGTCATAATTACCGTGACTTTATAGTAAGTTTTGAAATAGGTGTGAATCTCCCAACATTTTTTTTTTTTTCAAAATTGTTTTAGCTTTTCTCGTTTCTTTTCTATACAAATCTTAGAATCATCTTATCAATTTCTATAAAAAAATTTTTGCTGGAATTTTGATTGGGATTGTGTTGAATCTAGAGATCAATTTGGGGTAATTTGACACCTTAATAATCTTGAGTCCTCCAATCCATGAACATAGTATATCTCCACTTATTTAGGTTTTCTTTGATTTCTTTCAATATCATATTGTAGTTTCCAGCATATGTATATGGCACCTATTTTGTTAGATTTATACCTAAGAATTTCATTTTTTTAGTGCTGTTGTAGATGATGTTTTTTGTGTTTTGTTTTGTTTGTTCTTTTATTTATTTATTGTTTATTGCTTGTATATAGAATTAGGATGGAATTTTTTTTTTTTTTTTTTTGGTATAGTGGCCCTGTATCTTATGATCTTACTAAACTTACTCATTAGCATTAGAAGTTTTTTGTAGATTTTATGGGGGTTTTCTATATAGACAATCATATTATATGCTAATAGTGCTATTTTTCCCTTTCCAATCTGTGAGCCTTTTACTTCTTTCTCTTGCCCTATTGCATTGCCTAAAACCTTCCACTACAGTGTTGAAGAGAAGTGGTAAGAGTGGACATTCTTACTTTAGGTCTTCCCTTTCCTTTATATCAGAAGGCCTATTCCGTGGCTGTTTACTGCTGTCATTGGGTGTTCATTGTGTGCTAGCCTGGCGATGAGGGTTGGTGGTGGTCACATTTTTTTGTTCTCAGTGATCTTATCCCTCCCTCAACAGTAAGGGATTTCTAATCATCTGCACCCCATTTTTTTTTTTTTCCTACCTCTTGCCCATGGAGAGAGGGTTGGTTTTGATTTGGTTTGTTTAGTTTTGATTTTCTATTCCCTTCCCCAACTGCACTGGGTCTTGCCCTGTGCCCTGAAGGCAACAGGGTTTGCTGCCCTTGTGACCCAGCAGCTTTAAGGCTTTTGTAGAGAAGAAAGGATAGAAGCCTCCAAGGTAAAGTTTCATTCCTTTTCTGCAGTAGCTACTACTCATCTCCCCCAGGCTTCTACCTTCTCTAGTCTTCTGCCCTGCCCCAAATCTTTCTCATGAGTACCCACTGAGATTTGTGGGGAAGAGTCTCTGAATAGGACAAATTTCTCTTGTGTCTACTGCTCCCAGGATGTTATACTCTCATAATAATCCATACTCAGCCTTTAGCAGTTCATTAATTTTAGCTAGGCTGGCACCCAGCATTTTCTCCAGGTAAGCAAGTGTTCATGACTTCTTGAAGACGCCCGTCTTTCTTCAGATTTCAGACTAGTCATTTGTTCTGTGACTGTCTGATGTCTCAAGCTATTCCTTCCTGTACAATTTTCCCTCTGATTTCTTTGGGGAGTCGCTTTTGTATGGGATAATGGTTTCTTGCTAGAAAGTTAGATTTAGGTGTTAAGCTTTGTATGAGGTAGAGGAGTAAGATAGGTTGGGGAAGTAATGTGAGGCAGAAGACGCATCTGTTTGGCCTTTTTGACTAGTGGGTGATGGTAGGGTAGTGAATTGAAGAGACATAATGGAACTTGTGCCTAGTCCAAAGCTATCCCAGGATGAAACATTATTTCTCCTCCTGAACATCCCTAGAGTACAGCCATGAAACAATAAACCTTATTAATCTAAATGTTCATCCTTCCTTTTTTCTTTGCCCAGCCTTCCCGAGAGGTGTTCCACAATGGGGAAATGGGAAGAAAATGACAGTATTTGGCCTTGTTTCACCGTTCAACAGAAGGAGAGGTGTAACGGCCTCCTAAGCAGTTCTTGCTCCCCACTTCCAGTGTAAGCCAGACTTGTGTGATTAATGAGATGGGGCACTCACTTGTGCTTTTGAAAGATGGATCATCGTGAAAAGACCCAACCCTGTTTGCTGCTTTTCCTCCCTAAAAGTAGTCAGTCTTGACAGAAGCTACGCGAGTCATCCTGTCTCCCATTAACAATGACTTCAACTGTTTGTTTTAAAGAGTTCACAACCCCAAAGCAAAATTTTCACATACAGAAACATAGCATCAACCAAGCCTTGAAAAAGCTTCTCCTGAGCTCTCAGCCTGTGCTTCTGTTTATTAAACCAAAACAGTCTTTTTATGGTAGATGGGAACCTCTCATCAATGGAATTATATGGTCTTAGAGGAAGAAGCATGCAGGTGGTCACCTCTCCATATGCCTGATGCATTCTAACAGCAGATCAGCTGATGAGTGGAAAGTATGGCTAGCAGGGAGGAAATGATTCCATAGAAGCAGGGTTGATTGGCTGTAGAATCCTAACCGGAAACAGACACTGAAAAGGGACTTGAATTACCATAGTGGTATGTGGTAACAAATAGTCATCAGAGAGGATACTTTAGAGCACGTTCTGTGCCCAGTGCACCAGTAATCATTTTCAATAATATCAAATGGCAATATCAACCAAAGTGACTCTTTTCTTACTTCAATTTTCCACATTAGGAAGGAGCTATAGGGGTCAGTGAGCAGGAAAGCATCACTGAAGCCCCTTCTTGAGTGAGAAGGAAGAGTTTCTGTTCCAAGGGCCACTAACCTACAGAGAAAAGCCAATTTTTGCTTGAAGGTCTCTGATCAGGCAGTCCCACCCAAAAGTTCTAACAAGAATAAGGGTGTCTGTCCCTCTTCTTTCCCCATTTGCAATGGAAATTGTCTCTGCCTGAGTTCCCAAAACAGATGGCTGTCTAACCTGTTCTTAGAATTTACCTAGAAGGGAGATTTCAACTGTTCTAAGTATCTTTTACTAACAACTTATCACAAAACTTGGTGACTTTAATCAGGGACTATTTTATGTGTTCCCAATTGTATGGGTCAGAAATTTGGCCTGGGCTTAGCTGGGCAGTTTTGGGGTCTCTCATGAGGTTGCAGTCAAGCAGCGGCTAGGGCTGGAACATCCAGGATAGCTTCACTTACAAGTCTAGTACCCTGTCAGGGTTGGCTAGGAGCTAGGACCTCTCTACCTCTCCACATGGCTAGCTTGGGCTTCTTTACATAGCAACTGGATTCCAAGAATAAGTGTTCTAAGTGGTGAAGCAGAAGCTATGATCTCTTAAGACTCAGCCTCAGAAGTTATACGACATCATTTTTGCAGCATTGTGTTGGTCAAAACAAGTCCCGGATTCAAGGGGAATTGATATAGATTCCACCTCTTGATGTAGGAGTGGCAAGGTCACTTTGCAAAAGAGCACATGGGGTAGGAGATGTTGTTGTAGTCATCTTTGGAAACACAATCTACTACACCACCTAATGCTTTCCTTCCAGTGTCTCTTATTCTGCCCTGGTAAGAATTGTTTTGTATTTAACCCCAAGCGCTGTGTATTGCAATTGGCATCCATGTCTTTTTGTTCATTTTATAGTGGGGATGGAAAACATGGGGATCATCACCTTCCATAGAGCCCTGAAAGGCTGATTATAGACTTGAACTCTGCTTCTCTTAAGTAAGATCAGAAGTTACGAGAGAAGACCTGGAAGGAAACAAGATGCAAATTCTTGGTCTACTCCCCCCGTTATTATCTAAGTCAAATGCATTTTTATTAAGTTGAAGGTGTTTTATTATCCACACAGGGATTTTCAGTTCAGTTAATATGCTTGATGCTGACATTTAATTTTTTTTTATTGCTCTGTTCTTTTATCCCTTCTCAGTACCAGCAACTCCAAGTCTTCTTTTATAGGGCTATTATTTTCTAGGGCTATTCTGTTCCTCTGTGTGTTGGAAACTCTGGTTTATCTCTGTGATATGTTAGTGATTAAAGTAAATCTCTACAACGGATCATAAAATAGCCTGCCCTGCCCCCAAGAAACTGAAACTGTGGAGAGGATTAAGAACTGAATCAGACAGATAAAAAGCTGTATTGGTCACCGATAACTACTGTTACCTCTTTGAGAGCATTGTTTTTTGCTCCCTACATCTAGACAGGCTTCACATTCCCTGAGGGCAAAGATGTCATCTTCCTACACTGAGAGGCACCAACCTAGGCCAAGGCCAGACTCTATCAGCCACCTTTGAAACAGCACTCGCTTTGACACAGCATTCTTGGACCAAAGGGAGAAATGCCCTCAGCATATTCCAAAGCAGTGGAGCCACTTTTTTTTTTTTTTCCACCTTAACACACCTAAGGGATTCCACACACTCCTATCAGTGGTAGAGGCTCATTAGGACAGTAAGTCTTGGGGAGGGCTATGTGGTTTGGAAAAAGTCCACCACTGAGAGTCACTGGGCTAAAACTTTAAGCAGCATAAGGTAACTGGGTAGCAGAGAAAGCCAAACCAAAGAAATAAGTAAACCAAACTGATATGCAACCTCCTAAATCCCTCACATAGCCTCTTAGATTAACAAAACAAAACATACTTTTATCTAAACTCAACTTGGTTTCAAAGTAATCTCAGATTACATTCCCAGACCATGTACCAAATTTACTGAGTGGGGGAGATGTATGATAAAAATCATTCATAATTCTGCTCATCACCTGCTAGTAACTTTGCCATACATAGTGCCTCATGTAAAATCTCCATAAAACCTAGCATATGGTGGGTGTGGTATAGTGTACAATCTTAAAGCAGGGAGGAAGCTTTTGTTTCTATTACAACTTTGCACTGTTTTTGGCACATGATAGTCATTCACTGTAGGCATTCATTAAATGGGGAGTGAGTTGGTGAATACATGTGTGTATTTCACTGGGCCCAGCCTTACTCCTGAGCTTATACCAGAGTTCTCTGAAACTTTCTTTTCCCTGACAGAACTCTAGCAGAAGAAAAGAGTTCATTTTCCCACCTCAGCCTCTCATTGGTGAATGCAACACATTTAGAGATTGTGTCGAAGCTAGAAAAGGGTCCTTAGAAATCATTTAGCCCCAAAACGTCATTTTATAGGTGGGAAAGTTGAGGCCAGAAATATTATGACTTCTTCCAGGGTTACTTGTCAGAACATCTGTTACCCTGCAAGGGGGCATGTAAACTGGTCCACTGAGGAATGCATCTTAGAGGTCACAGGTGCCCAGGCAGTTAGTGCGGACAGGGTGCATTCCAGGTGGAGAGGGCGGCAAGGAAAACTGCTAACATTGTTCTGGATCAGCCCTGGGAAGAGGAAGCTGTGGTTGTGTGGAAAGAGTGGGAGCTGCTGTTTTAGCCTTCTACAGATATCATTTGACTAATCAGCACCTTTCAAATAAGTGCTAAGGGAAAATACTTTGAGAAAATGGCTTTGTAAACAAGTGTTGCTCTCTTGTAACCCAGTCATAATATCAAAGATTCCAGAGCTGAATACCTTTTTCTGGACATCAGACTGCTGAAAGAGGTAAGAGCCACAAGATGTACATCAGGTATATATACATGCTTTGCTGAGGAAACAGGGACCAAGATTCCAAGGCTTCTGCCTAACTCCTGAAAACCTGGATCACCACCTTGCTGCTTCCCACCACTCACCAAAAAAAAAAGTCTCATTAGAAGTGCAAACCAGGCTCCCATGGGCACTGTCCCCAGAGAAGAAGCACACGCTAACTTGTTAGATGAGGCAAACCCCCCTCTGGGATGACTGCCAGAAAACTGCACAACCTTATGGAAATTGTAATGACTCTGTGGCCCTTTGGGGAAGGTAGATGTGTCCTGGAAAACACCTGGTGCCTTAGCTTTGAAATAGATGGCAGATTGGGGAAGGGGGAATTCATTCTATAAATATTTCTTGGGTATCTATTATGTGTCAGGCATCGTGCTAGGAAATAGGTATCCAGTATGAACAAAATATTGTCATTGCCCACTGCTCTTCCTTCTAAATCTTCTGTGCTGATCCCTGCCTTACTTCATACTTATGTACTCATTTTATTTAGCATTAGTGGAAAGTTAACAATATATCATCCTTAAAAATGGTGGGGTTTATTAGTGGTGTTTTGACTGACTCGAATATGCGGTTCTGGCTCCCCAACTAGATTATAGTCTCTTTGAGGGCAGAGGTAGTATCTTCTCCTTTCTTTGTAGCCCTATAGCATTCACGGGATAGTAAATGCAGAGAAAATACTCAGTAAAGATTGATTGATTAGATGCCAAAAAAAAATAATACCTGGAAACAAACCAGAAAGTAGTAGGGAGGAAGCTGATGGCAAACAAAGGTTTAGCACCCAAAAGGGTATCATACCCTGCTGATGGCAGCTATAAATACCCACCAAAGAAAACCTTACTATTTATAGTTCTTTTCAAAATACGTGCCTGCGTTATCCATCCTTAGTAGCATCATTAGGTGCAACATGTTTGAATGTAAAGAGAATGAACGTGTCACCATGAAAGCCAAAACTAAATACCCCATATTTAAAGAACGAGAGGCTCCCTTGACAGTGAGCATTTGAAGTAAGAGTGTATTCATATGCCCATAGTTATATTTTCGGTGTACTAGTCTTGATTTTGGAGCCCTCGTGGCACAGTGGTTGAGAGCTCGGCTGCTAACCAAAAGGTCAACAGTTCGAATCCACCAGCAGCTCCTTGGAAACTCTATGGGGCAGTTAACTCTGTCCTAAAGGGTCACTATGAGTAGGAATCAACTATACAGCAACAAGTCAGTCAGGTCAGTCCTTGATTTTAACACTCAAGGTGCAGGTTACAGCACTGATTTTCTGCTGTAGACATAAACTACTACTTCAGAAAATACTATGAAGATCAGAAATGTAACTAAAAGCTCAGTTTTTAAATGAACCACTTATTCTTTTCTGTGATCACATGTCTGCACTGGGTCTTCGACTGAAAGACATTATCACTTCTAGTAGACTGGGCTACTCACATTTCCTATTAGTTAGCAGAGCAGAGTGCTAAGATGGAGAATTTTAGGGAGGTCCTAAAGACACTGGATTGAGCTTCGTTTCTTCAGGAACCTAAAAAAATTAAGAAAATAAGTTTTATTGGAGTGGGGATTAGCAGGGTAGAAATAACTAAGGAACATTTACTTGTTAAGTTCTAGTAAATGCTTGCTATTGCTGAAGTAAGAGACAACTAAGTAAAATAATTCAAGCTACTTCAGGTAACCAGATTGTATCTAACTCCTTGCCTGTGTGTTCATTTGACATAGGAGTTATAAGAAAGTGGAGAGAAATGGCTGTGATTGCAGGTTAAAATCCAAAGAGAAGAAGCTTCTGAAAGCTTGGATAGTGACAGTGGAAGATTACTAGTATGAGAACCCTAGAGAGCTTCAGACTTTTGGGTGGTGGGGTGGAGGATAGAGGCACCCTGGGTCTTCTAGTTCTGAGATACATGACTGGGTCTTAGGATCTAGAGAAGGATTAAGATGAGACCTGGCATCCTCTTGGTTATATTGTAACCTAATCATTCCTCACCTGTCCTCGTTTGGAAATTCTGAAATGGCATGTTGTTGTTGTTGTTGTTGTTGTTGTTAGGTGCCGTCAAGTTGGTTCTGACCCACAGCAACCCTATGTACCACAGAATGAAACACTGCCCAGTCCTGTGCCATGCTCACAATCGTTGTTATGCTTGAGCCCATTGTTTTCAGCCACTGTCAGTCCATCTCATTGAAGGTGTTCCTCTTTTTCGATGACCCTCTACTTTACCAAGCGCAATGTCCTTCTCCAGGAGCTGATCCCTCCTGACAACATGTCCAAGATGCAGTTTCGCCATCCTTGCTTTTAAGGAGCATCCTGGTTGTACTTCTTCCAAGATAGATTTGTTCATTCTTTTGGCAGTCTATAATATATTCGGTATTCTTCGCCAGCACCTCAATTCAAAGAATTCACAATTACTTCTTCAGTCTTCCTTATTCATTGTCCAGCTTTCACACGCATATGATGCAATTGAAAACCATGGCTTGGGTCAGGCACACTGTAGTCTTCAAGGTGACATCTTTGCTTTTCAACATAGCCAATAAATTAGGTGGTATTTGTACCAAAGAGAATATATTTGAAAACATTTTTGTGAACTCTAAAGCACTATCTGAATGCAAGTTAGTACTCTCCTTCCAAAGTGTTCCAAATATTTTCAACTTGTTCTTGTGATTTTCATTATATCTACATGGTTTAGGAATAGGGCAAGGAAGCATGGGATTTTATAGTAGGAACATACCATCAAGATCATAGAAGCTTTTTTGTTTAGTGAGAAAGTCCCACTAGTATTTCTGACAGATGATCATCTAGGGTCTGTTCAGGTATTTAGATTCAAAAACACTCTGATACCCTTTTAATGGGAATATAAATTGATGCACTGTTGTGGAGGGGAGTTTATCAGTGGGTATCAAGTTTTGACTTAGAATTCTGCTTCTAGGAATTTATCATCATCATTGCTAACCTTTGTTGAGCATATACTGTCTGAAAGGCACTGTTCTAAGTTCTTTGCATAAATTAACTCTTTTAATCCACACAGCAATCATATAATATATGTACTAATATAATCCCCATTATATAAGTAATGAAATGGAACTAGAAAAGTTAGATAATTTGCCCAAGGTCACAAAGCTGGTAAGTGGAAGAGCCAGAATTCTAACTTAGACTGCCTAAATGACACTCTTAGTGACTGTGCTTTACTGTAGCTAATGATATTTCCTAAGGAAACTATTGAAATGCATAAAGGTGCCTATTCAAGAAACTTCATCAAGGCATTGAGTAATACAGGAAAAGATTGGAACAAAGCAAAATGTCTATAATAAAGTATCTTGGTTATCTAGTGCTACTATAACAGAAATACCACAAGTGGATGCCTTCAACAAACAGAAGTTTTTATTCTCTCACAGTTTAAGAGGCTAGAAGTCCAAATTCAGGGCATCAGCTCCAGGGGAAGGCTTTTTCTGTTGGATCTGGAGGAAGGTCCTTGTCATCAATCTTCCCCTGGACTAGGAGCTTCTCCAAGCAGGAGCCCTGGGTCCTTGGTGGTATGAAGTCCCCAACTCTCTGTTTGCTTCTCTCTTCTATATCTCAAAAGAGATTGGCTTAAATTGTAGGTTAAGTTTGTAGATTGAGTTTACATAACTGCTGATAATCCCGTCTCATCAACATTTTAGAGACAGGATTTACAACACATAGGGAAATCACATCAGATGACAAAATGGTGGGCAGTCATACAATTCTGGGAATCATGACCCAGCCAAGTTGATAGATATTTTTGTGGGACAGGATTTGATCCATGAAATAAGAGATTTGTTCAATTTAGTATGGCATATAGCCATTTAAAAAAAATAGATACTGTGATTAAGAAAACGTTCTGCATCCCACTTGGTGAGAGGTGTCTGGGATCTTAAACGCTAGTAAGCGGCCATCTAAGATGCATCAATTGGTCTCAACCCACCTGGAGCAAAGGAGAATGAAGAACACCAAAGACATATGGTAAAGATGAGCCCAAGAGACAGAAAGGGCCACATAAACCAGAGACTCCATCAGCCTGAGACCAGAAGAACTAGATGGTGCCTGGCTACCACCAATCACTGCCCTGACAGGTAACACAACAGAAAGTCCCTGATGGAGCAGGAGAACAGTGGGATGCAGATCTCAAATTCTCGTAAGAAGACCAGACTTAATGGTGTGACTGAGACTAGAGGGACCCTGAAGGTCATGGTCCCTGGACCCTATGTTAGCCCAGGATTGGAACCATTCCCGAAGCCAACTCTTCAGACAGGGATTGGACTGGACTATAAGATAGGTAATGATACAGATGAGGAGTGAGCTTCTTGGCTCAAGTAGACATGTGAGACTATGTGGACATCTCCTGTCTGGAGGTAAAATGAGGACGCAGAGGGGGACAGGAGCTGGCTGAATGGACACGGGGAATACAGGGTGGAGAGGAGGAATGTGCTGTCTCATTGGGGGAGAGCAGCTAGGAGTACATAGCAAGGTGTATACAACTTTTTTGTATGAGAGACTGACTTGATTTGTAAACTTTCACTTAAAGCACAATAAATTAATTAATTAATTAAAAAAAATAGATACTGTGGAGCCTTTAAGGAGCCCTAGTGGTGCAGTGGTTAAAGTGCTTGGCTACTAACTGAAGAGTCAGTGGATTGACCCCACCAGTCGGTCCACAGGAGAAAGATATGGCAGTCTGCTTCCATAAAGATTTACAGCTTTGAAAACCGTATGGGACAGTTCTTCTCTGTCCTGTAAGTTCACTGTAAGTCGGAATTGACTCAATAGCAGTGAGTTTTGTGTTTTTATGGAGTGTTATGAATTGTGACCCCCCAAAAAGTTCTTGTAAATCCTAACTTCTGCCTATGATTATAATCCTATTTGTGAATGGGTTGTGTTTGTTATGTTAATGAGGCAGAATTAGGTTTTGTCAATGAGGATTCCATCAAAACCAAACCCAGTGCCATCGAGTCGATTCTGACTCATAGCAACCCTATAGGACAGAGTAGAACTGCCCCATAGAGTTTCCAAGGAGCGCCTGGCAGATTCGAACTGCCGACGCTTTGGTTAGCAGCTGTAGCACTTAACCACTACGCCACCAGGGTTTCCCAATGAGGATTAGGTTATGTTTATTATGTCAGTGGAGCTCTGGTGGCAGAGAGTGGTTAAGAGCTCAGCTGCTGACCAAGAGGTCATCAGTTCGAATCCACCAGCCACTCCTTGGAAACACTATGGGGCAGTTTTACTCTGTCCTATGGGGTCACTATGAGTTGGAATTGACTCCATGGCAACAGGTTTATTATGTCAGTGAGGCAGGATAAGTGAGTATCTTGAGTTAACTCTTTTGAGATATAAAAGAGATTAAATAAGCGAGAGAAGCAGAGATGGGGAGAGATGCCAAGCCACATGAAGATCGCCCAGGAGCAGAAGCTTAAAAGAGACAAGGGCCTTCCTTAGAGCCCACAGAGAGAGAAAGCCTTCCCCTAGAGCCAGCACCCTAAATTCAGACTTGTAACCTCCTGAAATGTAAGAAACTAAATTTGTTTGTTAAAACCACCCACATGTTATACTTCTCTTATAGCAACACTAGATAACTAAGACACAAAGCCTCTAGTCCCGGGTGGCACAGACGGTTTGTGCTTGCCTACTCATCTAAGGATTGGCAGTTTGAACCTACCCAGAAGCGCCACAGAAGAAAGGCCTGGTGATCTGCTCCCATAAAGATTACAGACAAGAAATCCCTATGGAGCAGTTCTACTCTGTAAACATAGGGGTTGCCATGAGTCATAACTGAGCTAACAGCAATGAATTTGGTTTTGGTTTATGGAGTCCTTAAAAATGATTAAGTTCATCAATATTTACATGTAGAAGGTGCCTGTGTTTTTGGTGTGCTGTGTTAAGTGTGCGTATGGGGATGGTCAGCTTTTGAAACAGCATGTATAGTTTGCTCTGATTTTTGGTCAGAAAAAGTCTTGAAGGCTAGATATCATATTGTTGATATTTATTATCTCTAGGATGTGAGATTATGTATGATGTCTTCTCCTTTATGCTTTTTTGAGTTAAAGAAGTTTTTCCTGAATTTTTTTGCAAAAAGCATATATTATAGAGAAAGACAATAAAGTTACATCATTTTGGGGAAAAAAGTATGCACAAAAGAAGTAGAACTCATTCTCCCCTCACATATCCATTTCACCCTGTGCTCCACCATATTCCACTAATGAACAACTCTCTTCATTGTAAAAATGTTCTGTTTTTCTGTTCCTCAAGTGCTTGTTAGTTTTGAGGGGCCTTAGTCACAAATGTATAGAGGTGGCACTGTGTCACACACTGTACCGGGCATTGTAGGTCTCAGGCTTCAGAGAGTTGACTTTCTATTCCGAAAGATACAAACATAAAACACTTAGGTTTCTCTGTCAACAACTGGTTTACTGACATAATCAACTGTTCAGATGTGAGGGACAAACAGTTGAAAGAATAGAAAACTATGTAATAAAGTGCTTCCTGTGCACTATAGACAGTAAGTACAATGGAGTTCAGAGAAGGGAGAAGCCTAAGAAGCTGACAGTAGTATTCAAGAAGGTTTCCTAGAGGAGATGAGGACTTAAGCAGGGTCTTGAAGGATGGTATGAAAAAGAGGATATTCCATTCAGTCTGACATGAGGTTTTGTAGATTTCCTTATTTCTATGGTTTTAAGAGTCCGCCAGGCACTCCTTGGAAACTCTATGGGGCAGTTCTACTCCATCCTATAGGGTCGCTATGAGTCGGAATTGACTCGAGGGCACTGGGTTTCTGGGTTCTCATATTTAGAGATGCATTGACTCGGATAGACCTGGGTTCAGATCCTGACTTCGTTGCTTAGTAGCGGTATGATTTTGAGCAAAATCTGTGCTTCAATTTGCTCATCTGTCAAATGGGCACTATGACAGTATTTCCCTTTTAGAATTAAATGGGACAGCGCCAGTGAAGCATTTAATATAGTGCTTGGCCCACTTACAGTTCTCAACAAATGTAACTTTTATTATGACCCGACCCCCCTCTCCCATGTTTCTACTCAAAAGTCTCATCATATATTTACGAGCTCTTGGCACTCTTGCCTTTCTTCTTTTTGGGTATACCTTCCTGATTCCTAGCCACCCTATTCAGTCTGTCTCATTGCCCTTGGCTTGGACCTGTGTACTGTGTGATTATTCTCCTGATTTCAGGCTGTCAGCTTCAGGATAGCCCCCTGCTGACTCTCTCAGCCTTTCCATGATTTTCGTATTCCAGCCTTCATATGTTCAGACTCCTGCATTTACCACCAAACACAGAACTCACATGGAGAGGCAGGAACCCATTCTCTTTCTTCTTTAAGTCCAGAGCAGAGTTTTGAACATATTTTGCCCCTTGGGCCAAAGGTTGACTTCAGAAGTTCTGTTCCAAGCCTAAATAGCCCTGGTACTATCCTGCCTCCACGGCCATTTCACTTCCCAGCTCAACTCTGTGTGTCAGAAGCAATGTCTGATCATTTCCGAAGGTCAGTTTTCTGACGCCTGGTCGAGTCTCACCAGCAGCGAGAGATCCTGCTTAGAGTCGGAGCTGCTTTCCTCACGTGGATGGACCTGGGCTTTGCTGCATTTATGGACAAGGTCTTGCCAACTGTAGAAACAATGACCCTTTTTAGCACCTCTGCCACTGCCATATGGTAACCAGAGACAGAACAACTCCTTTCCAAAGGTGACTTTGCTGGCCAGCGCCTATCACCTCAGTCTGGGCTTCCTGACCACTTTTTACAATTCTTTTGGATCAAATAGAGCACTCCCTGGCCTTTTCTGGTCATAGAGGTCTCATTGTTTAACGGTCAGGACAGGCCTTTTGCAGGCGTATCTTGGCTTTGGAATCCTAGAGGGCTTAGCAAACTTTACTTCAGTGGAATATCCTTTTTTTTTTTTCCTACTTTAAGCATAAAACAGTGAATCATAGAAATAAATGTTCTTAGGTCATCTGGTCAGTCTCCTGGGTACAGCTACAGGGTGTTTCTTTTAGAACACGGTCTAGTCTTTGTCCAGTCTCTGTTTAAACATCCCAGATGTTAGTGCTTCCTTCTTTCTCAAAGAAGCTTAAAGAATAAAACAAACTGTGTTTTCTTGCATGCTTCTTTCCTCTGCTTGCTTCCCTGTCAGTTTGTCCGTACCATGTACAAACCCATACTGGGAGTCTCTTTCTCAGGCAGAAGTATTACTTCAAGACAAGCCAAGAGCAAGGGCAGAACAGGTTTGTGTTTCACCTGAGAACTTTCACAATGTCTGCAAGTGGGACCAGAAGCATCTCTGCTATTCTGTTGAGTTTTAGGCTTTTGAAGTTTTTTTTTTTTTTTTTTTTTTTGAGCTTTCATTTCTCTCACGTGGCCAGATTTCTTTCCCCTTCTTTCTAGGACACCTATGTAATGTTTTCTCTTTTGCCCAGAGCTGTGAAAAGGAACTGTTTGTTTGACTATGGGTTTCCCTTTTCTTTTTTTTTTCCTCCCCCCACCACAAACCCATTGCTCTCTTCCTCTCCCAAAGAAGAAAGAGGAAAGCAAGCCACAATAATACTTCTGTAAATTTATGGCTACTCTGTAATGTTTAATCACAGCTACGTGACTGGGGGCTTCAGAGCAGGCGTACAAGTTCAGCGCAAGGTGAATCTTGTCTGAGATAATCTGAAAGTTCATTCAGAGGTGAGGGCAGCAGCCTCTTGCAGACGGGTGAGGTTAACAGGAGGTCACCTGCTTTTTTTTTTTTTTTTTACTTTCTGGTCTTCTCCCCTTTAATGTGTAAACAAAGGGAAAATGTAACTTCCAATGAACTTGGCATATGTTGTGCTCACGCTAATCTTGGCCTAGCCAACTGTAAACAGTCCAATATCCTGTAGCCGAGCCTTTCCACCCATTCTCCCCCTTTTGGAGAGCATGAAGAAACACAACAGGAAGCACAGACTAGCACCTTGTGGAACCAGGCTCTGGTACCCCAGGGTACCTCAGGGAGCCCAGCGGGAAGCCCTAAGAAGAGATCAGGCAGAGGTGTTTGCTATGATGTACTCAGGGCCTTGCCAGGACACAGTACTTTCTCATACAGTCAACACACATTTATCAAGTACCTTCTCTGCTTCACCATACAGAGCTCAACACTAAGAAGATGAAGGTGGACAAGGCCTTAAGGTGCTTGTCCTTAAGCTAAAAGGCCAGGGTATCTATGATCTTGTAAGGTAAGAAGGTGAAGGAGAGGGACTCTGCTGATATCCAGAAAAGGCTAAAGACAGCTTCCATATAGAACTGTGTCAGAAGTTCCCCTCTGTTGGAGTACCTGCTATGGTTTCCAGCCTATTTGCAGAGTTGCCTCCAGGCCAGAGAATTCTGTCTTCTAGGGTCACTGTGAGTCAGAATCGACCTGAGGGCAATGGGTTTTAGTTTTTTACAGAGGTAGTAGTATGTAACACGGTGGGGTCCTATAACCTGAGTTTCAGCAGCTTACAGAAGAACAGTGGCCACTTTGAAGCCTGACCAACTCCCCAGTTCCTTGGCAGTCTAGAGCTTCTGGGCCAGTACAGTGCTTGGGGAACATACCTGCTGTACCTCAGTAGCCCTCTTGGGAGTGTGGGAGCATAATTAATACTCCACTATCTGGAGCAGGAATAACTGCTTGGTGAATTATCTGTGGTGAGGATTAAATCTCACGTCAACTTCTAGAATCCCTTACTCACTTGAGGGGTGTTCAGGGAATGTAGGCTTTTTTCCTCTGCGGTCCGCCTAAGAATGTTTTAGTTATATGACTTGGTAACAGAAGTCCAGCAGCCAAGAAGAAACAGTGTTTAGCTGTAAAATTCTTTTTGTACTGTGTTTGGTACCACTCTGTGACCAAAAAATAGAAATTCCCTCGACAATTCTTGGTACTAAGTATTTCATAGCTAACACTGGCCCAGTCCTCTGCCAGGTAGAAGCAGAAAAAAGATAAATCCTGCCCTTAAGGAGCTTATAATCTCCCTGTAGAGGCAAGAGAAAAGAAGTGCATTAGTTTAAGATAGGTATGATGCTACCATACGGGATACTCTTCTTGGGAATGATTAAAGAAGGCTTCTGGAGGGTCTCTTAAGAATGGGAAGGATCTGGACAGGCCAAAGAGACAAGGAGAGTCATTCTAAATCAGAAAACAACATGAGTGAAGTTATGCAGTCAGGAATGAGTTTGTCATCTTCATTGTCATTTTCATCATCTTCAAAACAGGTAATATTTGGTGAGCATTTACTACATGCCAGGGATGGTGCTAAGTAGTTTTTATCAAGGTCAGAAAACCAAACCCATTGCCATCGAGTTGGTTCTGACTCATAGCGACCCTATAAGACAAAGTAGAACTGCCCTATAGGGTTTCCAAGGAGCAGCTGGTGTATTTGAACTGCCCACCTTTTGGTTAGCAGCCAGACGCTTAACCAACTGTGCTGCCAGGACCCCATAAATCACTATCAAGGTAGATACTATTGTTTCCACTTTAAAGGGAGACTAATAACTTGCCCAAGAGCACATAGTGAGAAACAATAAAAATCCTTAACTGCAGCTTCTAGGTAAAATGACTTAAATTTGTCACAGCAGTATTCCTCTTTATAACTCTGACGATTTCCTAAACCCCCACCCTCTGCCCTCAGCCCAAACCCAAAAACCCGCTGCCATCAACTGAATTCCGACTCATAGCAACCTCATAGGGTTTCCAAGGCTGTAAATCTTTACAGGAGCAGATTGCCACATCTTTCCCCCATGAAGCCACTGGTGGTTTTGAACCACTGACCTTTTGGTTAGTGGTTGAGTGCTTTAACCACTGTGTCACCAAGGATCCTATCCCTCAACCCAGTTTTGTAAAATGTGTTTTTGAGATCCATAAAGAGGACAGGAAGTGGGATGGGGTTGGGAGACTTTAGATGCTAAAGAAGTAGTCTTCAAGTCAGGAATGTGGCTTCTTACCAGATGGAGGGAGCTAGTCAAAGGGATTGACTAAAACTAGACGGTGATGGTTTGCTAATGGCACCTTGGTATCTACTTTTGAGTGACTTTCCTGCTGACCTGGGAGAGGTCACAGCTAGAAGAATAGATTTTCTCTCCCACATGTTGCTCATGGTATTTAAACTGTCAGTGGTCCCCTCCCAAAAACCACTGCTTATGATCTGGCCCTTGTTTAGATCCTTGAAGGAGCTCTGCTCCCAAGAAAGAAGCAACATGGATAAATGCTAATCTGGAGAACATTCGTCTGCCCCTGGCTCCCAGAGAATGTGGACATGAGGGTCCGGAGTCAGAAGAAGGGTGTTGTAGGTTGGATGAGAGCCAGGGGCTCTGGTCTACATTATATTGAAGCAAAATCAGACAGCTTCTGTTGTTTTAAAGCTCATGAAGAACGACATGTAGTTGCTTTTTAAAAATCGAAAACCGTGTGGTAGTAGTATTAGTAATTATAATAACAATGTGAAATTTTCAAGTGCTTTAATTTACTGTATTTGTTTTCATACCCTTATGTAATAAATTGGAGCAGGTTTTACCAAATTCATCTAATTGATTGAGAAACTCAGTCAAAAATCCATAATAGTTTGAGACCTCAGAACAAGCCATGCTATAACCCAGATAAAACAAACACAAAGACTTAATGTTGGATAAAGGCTCCCATGCCATCAAAACTAAGGACCTTATTGCTTTGACCACACAAGAAATTAGAAGACTGAGCTTGTCTATGTAGAATAAGAGAAGAAATATTCCCATTTTAGAAGCACTGAAGATGATACCAAGCTCTCTCACAATGAGGTTTCTTTTTTCACCTAACCTCTCCTTCCCACTCAATTCAAACAGTAATGGACATTTAGATGTTTCTTGGGGGAGTTTAGAGTAGATAGTCTATTCAAGGAAAATGTAAGCCTGGAATCCAGAATAAGAGCTAGGGAAGCAGAGCTTTCCCCCCTCTACTATATAGGGTTGCTATGAGTCGGAATCATCTCGACGGCAGCGGGTTACGGGTTATGATCCCAGGTCAACCTCAGAGACTTCCTAATCAATTCCCAAAGGCTCAAAAATGGGGTTGCAACTTCCTGGCATTACTATTCAGAAAAGAAATATTTTGTGTTTGTCTTAGTTCTGGTCAGAGCAGGTTTAGTGACATCGGCTTTACTGTGCTTCTTTCTCCTTTACTCCACTGTATGTCTTTTCCCAAGGAGAGATGGGCTTCCTTTCAATTATCTCCTTAAGAGTCTTAGTCTAGGCTAGTCACCTGAGTTTTCTCTGTGTCATCTGCTGTGGTATAAATTAGGGAATATTTAAGTTGGCCTACTAAGTGGCCTGACATTTTTACACCATTTTAGATAGGTATGGTGGTAAAGATTGACTGATCATTTCTACTCACCTAGCATGTTGCCTGTTCCCTGGATACAGGTGAACACCGCATTTTCCCATCAGCCAGAAACACAATTGTACAAATCCCCGTCAGTGAATGAATTGATAAATACATTGTAGTATGTTTAAGTATACTTATTCAGTGAAGAAGGAGCCTGGTGGTGCAATGGTTAAGCACTCAGGTGCTAACCAAAAGATCAGTGGTTCAAACCCACCAGTGGCTCTGCAGAAAAAAAGGCCTAGCAACCTGCTGTCATAGGAAACCCTATGGGGCAGTTCTACTATGTCTTATAAGTCTCTATGAGTCAAAATTTACTCAATGGCAAACAATAACAGCAGCATACAGTGAAGAATATTATTTAGGAGTTAAAACGAATGAACTAGGTTTAGATGCATCAACATGGATAGATCTTGAAAACATAATATTGAATGAAAAAAGCAAGATGCAGAATGTTATGTACAATGTTGTAACATATAAAAAAAAAAAACAAACCCAGTGCCACTGAGTCGATTCCGACTCATAGCGACCCTATAGGACAGAGTAGTACTGCCCCATAGAGTTTCCAAGGAGCACCTGGCCAAAAAAAAAAAATTTTTTTTTTTTTTTTACCTGGCAGATTCAAACTGCCGACTCTTTGGTTAGCAGCCATAGCACTTAACCACTACGCCACCAGGGTTTCCTTGTAATATATATGTAAGTTAAAACACAAAACATTACCATATATTGTTTCTGTAGTAAAAGCATACAGATGTAGTGGATACACAACAAAATCATGATAGCAGTCTCCTCTAGGAAGGCAGAAGGGACAAAGGAAGGAAGAAGGATTTCACCTTTGTTTATAATGTCTTATTCCTTTGGAAACCCTGGTGGCATAGTGGTTAAATGCTACAGCTGCAGTTCACATCCGCCAGGCGCTCCTTGGAAACTCTATGGGGCAGTTCTACTCTGTCTTCTAGGGTCGCTATGAGTTGAAATCGACTCGACGGCAGTGGATTTTTGTTTTCTTATTCCTTTAAAACAAGGAGACGATCTGAAGTAAATTTGGCAAATTGTTAACATTTGTTCACTAGGGGTGAGAGATTTTATATCATCTTTTTTACTTTTTTATGGTTTTTTTTTTTTTTAAGAAGCCAAAAAAAAACTCCCTTTCCTTCACCTCTCTAGGAATTTGACCTGTATTCTCTTCTCATAGATTGTAGTTTTCAACTAGCTGATTAAATTTTACCGTATAGTAAAAAAGAAAAATACTGGACTGGAAGTCAGGGACTTGTGTTCTAACTCCAACCCCATTCATGGTAGCTTTACATATGATAATGAATCTTTCAGGACCTCGGTGTCCTCCTCTATAAGAGGAAGGAATGGTGCTGTTCTGTGTAACTTCTCACAGTCTGTCCTTTTAGTCAAGAACTGCCCCATAGAGTTTCCGAGGAGAGGCTAGTGGATATGAACTGCCGACCTTTTAGTTAGCAGCCATAGCTCTTAACCACTATGCCACCAGGGTTTCCATTTTCTAACCAAGAGACAGATAATATGGAACTAATGGAAAGTTTTGAGTGTAAATGTCAGGCAGAATGCAAGCAAAAAAAAAAGTTCCATGAAAGATTTTTAGTCCCTCAGAGGAGAATTCTGAGAAGTAATATTGTGGCAGTTTTTGGCATGAGGACGATTTTAAAAAGGATATTCTGATAGAAAAGGAAGGATATTCATGCTGATGGGGGGAGGGGAAAGTTGGGGAGGAGGCTGTTTGTCCTAGAGTTTAGATAATTTCTAAGACTTCACTGTTTTTTGAACCTGGACTGCATTTGGTTGTTAAAGCCTGCCATAGGCTTCTGGCCAGCCTTATCCTCTACCTATAAAAAGCCACAGGGAGCAAAGTCAAAGAGAAAATCAGGACATATCTCTCCATGTCCCCAATGTGCCAGTCACACACACAGACATTTCTGAATAGTTCTCAGCCAGTTGTGCCTCTTAGGCTTGGCCAAGATTTCTACCAAGTACTTACCTACTGGGCCTCCTTATACACATTGCCTTTTAGCATCTTAGAACTGAGCATGGTGGTGAGCAAAGGTGGAGGTAACCTTACCTGCTAAGCCAGTTGCCTCATAAATTAATCTTAAAAATCTAAATGAATTTCCTATCTCTCCTGGTGGGTGGCTCAGTGTTGCTGCCTAGAAACCTCTGGTGAGACACTTCATTCTCCAGTCTGATCTTCAGCCTTCTCCACACTCTTTTCATGTACTTCCCTTAGTGAATTCTGTTGCTTCCTGTAATCTCACTGAATTTCTCCTCTGCTCTTCTTGGGGGTTCTTTCTGGCTTTAAAATTCTAGCTCCTGATTAAGGACAAAAAATCAGGCAACTGTTTATCTACCCTTGTCACATTCTCATAGTTGTCTCATACCTGGTTTTAAATATGCTCCCCAGTTTGGACTTTCCTGGCTTAGACAGCCCAGATTTGTAATCATCTGATTTTAGTGTTGTTTCCTATTGTGTAAGTACTAGGCATAGCTTAAGCAAGAGGCAGATATAAGAACTCAGAGACATATTGATCTCACAGAATTGTTAAAGAGAATTAAATACATTGTCTATTTAAAAGGAGTCACTGGGTGGTATAAATGTATAAGCACTTGACTACTAGCCGAAAGATTGATGGTTTAAACCCACCCAGAGGTGCCTTGGAAGACAGGCATGGCAATCGTCTTTCAAAAGGTCACAGTCTTGAAAACCCTGTGCAGCACAGTTCTACTCTGCATATATGGGATCTCCATGAGTTGTAATTGACTAGACAACAACTAACAGCAACAACATCTGTTTAAAATATATACCACGAAGCCATCATTTATTGAGGTTCTCAATAAATATTTATAACCTTCTTTCTCCTCTAATGATTTGGCTTGACCTGAATAATCCTTTTCAAAATAGACCCAGCTAGTACTTATTCATTATGTATGTTGAGCAAATGGTCTGAGAAGCTGGACTGTATGAAGAAGAACATGGCATCAGTATTGGAGGAAGACTCATTAACAACCTACACCATGGAGATGACACAACCTTGCTTGCTGAAAGTGAAGAGGACTTGAAGTACTTACTGATTAAGATCAGAGACTGCAGCCTTCAGTGTAGATTACACCTCAAAATAAAGCAAACAAAAATCCTCACAACTTAATCATGATGATCAATAAGCAGCATTATGAAAAACGGAGAAAAAATTGAAGTTGTCAAGGATTTCATTTTACTTGAATCCATGATCAACGCCTGTGGAAGCAGAAGTCAAGAAATCAAACTATGTATTGCATTAGGCAAATCTGCCCCAAAAGACTTCTTTTATGTGTTAAAAAGCAAAGATGTCACTTTGAGGACTAAAGTGAGCCTGACCCAAACCATGGTATTTCCAGTTGCCTCATATGCATGTGAAAGCTGGAAAATGAATAAAGAAGACCAAAGAAGAATTGATGCCTTTTAATTGTGGTGTTGGTGAAGGACATTGACTATATGGACTTCCAGAAGAACAAACAGATCTGTCTTGGAAAAAGTACAGCCAGAAAGCTGCTTAGAAGCGAGGATGACGAGGCTTCATCTCGTGTACTTTGGACACATTATCAGGAGGGACCAGTCCCTGGAGAAGGACATCATGCTTAGTAAAGCAGAGGGTCAGCGAAAAAGAGGAAGATCCTCACTGAGATGGACTGACACAGTGGCTGCAACAATGGGCTCAAACACAGCAATGATTGTGAGGATGGTGCAAGACCAGGCGATGTTTTGTTCTGTTGTACATAATGGCCGCTTTGAGTCAAAACTGACTCAACGGCACTCGACAACAACGACAACAGTAGGGAACAGAACAGTAGAGGAAGCAGCCCTACTCTGCGAGAGGGCAGGCCCTGGATATTGTGTTTGTTTTCCTCGGAGGCAGCAGTTCATTTGGGAGCTGTCTGTCCTCCTGAAGGCCATTGGTTTAGCCCATCACAAGGCATGGTGTTTCTAGCAGTCTTGAAAACATTGACTGGGACTTGAAATAATTTTGTTTTCATATTGGCCTTATTCCCTTTTTCTGGGACAGGCATGTCAGCTCACCTGGTGGATAGAAGGGAGGATCATTAATGACGCTAATTAACTTGATATATCCTCATAAAGGAAGAAGGAAATAGGCTGTGAGAACATGAGAGGTGTGTCATCTGGCACTACTCAACAGTCTGCTCCTTGGTCTGCCTGTGTGCTGTCTGGCTTCAAAACTTTACACAAAAGTTGCAAACTGATGGTCCAAGGAGTGATTGGCAGTGTTTTTAAAACATCAGAATTTGAATGTCTTTAGGAGGGTTATGTACTCTCCAGTGTTCCATGGCCCATGCCATTCCCTATTGTATTTCATCTACCTGATTTATTCATTGTATAGCTTGCCCGATCCCTGAAGTCAACAGATTTTGAAAGCCTTACCTCATGATTATCATTTAGTCTTCTCTGTCCCTCTCCAACATGCAGTCAGCCTTCACATCCTTCAGTTGGACCTGAGAAAGTGGCTGTCCCTTTCTCTCTCCTCCTGTTGCAGCCATTCTAGTCCAGATCCTCATTACCTCAAATCTTCTGTCTGAAAATTTTCTCCTCAAATCCACCTTGTATGCTCCTGCCAAGTTTATCTTACTAAATGAACTACTACTGAAATGTTACTACTCCCATGGCATATAAAGTAAAGAAAAAATCCCTAGTCTGCCAGTCAGTGCTGTCCAAAGCCTAACCCTACCTACTACTACCTCTTCAGCGTTTCTATTACTGGTCCTTTATATGCCACCTGGGCTTGCATTGAGGTAGTATACAATTGGCCCTTGAGAGAGGCCCAGAAGGAAACAGGGAAAAGCCAAGGCTCAAGAGTCAGACTATCCTGGGTCCACGTTCTGCCTCCATCACTTACTGGACATGTTCCTTTGTACCCATTCCTTTAACCTTTAAGGAGCTTTCTTTTCTTCACCTGTAAAATGGAAATACCTACCTCTTAGGCTGTTGATTTTTCTAGAGATTAAATGAAATGAGGTAACTGAGATGTCTAGCCTAGTATCTGTCACATAGTACAGTAAATGTTCAACAAAGTCAGTTTTCTTCTTCTCTTAAATACATGTCAGCTACTTCTGTTTCTGCACCTTGGCTTACAGTAGTCTCTTTGATTGCAATTCCTTCCATTTTCTACTCTATTTATCTAAATTGTGCCCTTCTTTTTGGCAGAGTGGAACTTGAAAACTTTTGGTCTGCCTGGTCTTTCCTTGCCCTGAACTCCTATAGTACTCACTGCTTGGGCCTCTCATTTGGCTCTCAAGAGCAGGTGCCATGCTTGTTAATACTTTTTATCAAATTTGTATACCACCTATTTCCAAAATGGACCTGCGGTGACTCATTAAAATAATACATAAAATAGAATTGAAAGGAAGAAAAGAAATTTAATGAAAAGGGAAATAGCAAATATACCACCTAGCCCCTTGAGACTGAAACTATGTCCTTTCTAAGAACTAACATTTATTTAATGCAACCTTTAGGATGCAGAACTCTTGAAATTTGGAAAATCTGGAGGAAAAAAAAAAAAAAAAAAAGAATCCCTTGGTGATTTTGAACCACTTATAATCTAATACCTGTTGAATTGCTCTATTGATTATTTCCATATTTTGACAGACTTTAGTATGGAATTCTGAGTTGGAAATTTACATCTCCAGACTCTTAAACCCAAGTGAACAAAATAGGTTTTAGGTGCAAATATGATTGGGCCCAGGGCCTTAAGAAGTTACTTATATAGCGCTGAGCCTTTCAGCCAGACCCAATCATATTCCCCAGGCTACTGAGATTCTGGCTTATTCTAAACTTGCCCAGGGTATGAGGACATTCCCTGTCTTACCATCCTTTAATGTTAGATATTTTTTCTTATGTCTATCATATAGTACCAGGGCTGGAATTTATAATAATGACTCATATAAGGCAAGAAGTAATTTTCTGCAACTCTGTTTCTTAATTACTCATTTGTAAAAGAGAGCCAAAACCACTTTTCATTATGAATTCTTTATAGTTTTTCCTGTAGGTATCTAGCCAGTGTCTCCAGACTTTCTGATTGACAACTACTGTTGTGTAAAAAAAAAAATTTTTTTTTGAGGATCCACCCCTAATACATTTGCTTGTATAAGAATTTTTAAATAAATTATAATTAGATACTGAATAGCTACAAAAGGATACTACCACACAGACTCTCCTGTACCCATTGCAGACATTATCATTACCTTTGAAAAATCTGCTTGTGTGTGTGTGTATGTGTGTACTAATATTATTACCTAATATTTCAAGGCACAAAAGATAATTAGATTAAGTAAGGTTCATTATTCACAATAGTGGACTTTCTTGATAATTTCAAATCTGGGAGGCTGACTTATTGTCAAATCTGATTAACTTGTCATTGTTTTTACTTTATAAAGTGAATGATAAAGAGCTTGTGCTATGATTAGGAGACTTGTGGGCTCTGCCTTTCTCTTAATGTTTGCTTACACTTACATTGTTAACATTATCTTCAATCCATGGTTTCTTTGCAGGGGTGTTTTTAAACCAATTATTTATTTTGGACAGAGAGGGATGACAGTTTAGTTAACAACTCATTAATATAGTTCCTTATCCACTAACTCAGGAACTTTTAACAAATCACAGTATGCAGAAAGAAAACGAACACTGGCACGTGACTCCTACCTTCTTCCCACCACATCTGTGACAGCACTTCCATCCAAAAGCCCGCACCTGCCTGCCTTCCCCAGCCCAACAAGGGACAACCCAGTCAGCCCATCCTTCCCTTGAACTTGTATGTACAATATGATTATTATCACCCACTGTGATAATAAGTTTTTCTTCCGCTCCCCTACAGCAGCATAGATGCTGTCATCAGTAAGACATGACCTTACAGGACAGTCTCTGACTTAAAGGAATGCTTGGTATTAGCATATTTTATTAGAGAGTCTTCCCCCAGGCACCAGCTGGTGACAATGGGAAAGCCTTAAGCCTCCTTGTCTTTCCTTTTCTTTTTACCAAGATAGTCTCAGAGGTGAAAAGTTTAGACAGTAAACCTATAAACCCACATTATGAGGCAAATAAATATTTCTCAGGGTGACGTTCCCTTTCAGAGGAAGCTGCTGATGTGCCGTTGGCCTCTGAGAAAGAGCTTAATGAGGTCTCCGTCCACCTGGTACTTGGGCTGGCGGGATATCAGGGAGTTGCATAGCCACTACTTTCCACTTACCCTGCCCCTCTCCTTGCTCTTACTCAGCCAGGGAAAAAAGAGAAGGAGATCAGGCTTTTCTGGGAGGCCCAGAAACTGGCCTAGTGATGGCTATCATTGCAAAGCTTAGGATAAGCTAGGATCCCCTTACTCAGAGGGATCCAGAGAAACTCAGAACCACTTTCCACCCCAATTCCAGAGCCTGTGGAATATCCAAAGGCCTCCTCCAGATTTCTGTGGACTTTTAGATACCTCTAGTCTCACAACTCTGGCATCCTTTCTGTATGGCTTATGTGATAGAAACAATGCCAGAGATTGCATGATAGAATTTTGTAATTGGCCTATTCATTGGAAGCTCCTTTTTTCAACAGCATAAAAGGCAACTATACATGTGGGCCTCACCAGATGAAATACACAGGAATCACATCTACTACATCTGTGGAAAGAGACGATAGAGAAGCTCAGTGTCCTCAGTCAAAGTCAGAGCAAGGCCAGGGGCCGACTGTGGAACAGACCATCATTGCTCATATGCAGGTTCAAGTTAAAGCTGATGTCATGGATTGAATTGTGTACCCCAGAAATATCTGTCAATTTGGCTAGGTCATGATTTCCAGTATTGTATGATTGTCTACCATTTCGTTATCTGATGTGATTTGCCTGTGTGTTACAAATCCTGTCACGGTGATGTAATGAGTTGAATTAGTAGCAGTTATATTGATAAGCTCAACAAGATCAGATAGTGTCTTAAACCAATCTGTTTTGAGATATAAAAGAGAGAAGTGAGCAGAGAGACATGGAGGCCTCATATCACCAGTAAAGTAGTCCGGGGAGCAGAGCGTGTCCTTTGGATACAGGGTTCCGGTGCAGACAAGCCCCCAGACCAGGGGAAGATTGATGAGAAGGAACTTCCTCCAGAGCTGAGCAAGTGAGAAAGCCTTCCCTTGGAGTCAGTGTCCTGAATTCAGACTTCTAGCCTACTGGACTGCAAGAGAATAAACTTCTCTTAGTTAAAGCCATCCACTTGTGGTATTTCTGTTATAGCAGCACTAGATGACTAAGACAGATGAAGAAAATTAAAACAAATCCACGAGACCCAAAATACATCCTTGAGTATATTCCACCTGAATTTAGAGACCATCTCAATATAGATTTGATGCATTGAACACTAATGACTGAAGATCAGACAAATTGTGGGATGACATCAAGGGCATCTTACATAAAAAAGCAAAAGGTCATTAAAAAGACAGGAAAGAAAGAAAAGACCAAAGTGGATGTCAGAAGAGGCTCTGAAACTGGCTTTTGAACACAGAGTAGCTAAAGCAAAAGGAATAAATGATTAAGTGAAAGAGCTGAAGAGATTTCAAAGGGCAGCTCGAGAAGACAAAGCAAAGTATTATAATGAAATGTGTGAAAACCTGGACTTAGAAAACCAAAGGGAGGAACATGCTTGGCATTTCTCAAGCTGAAAAAAACTGAAGAAAAAATTCAAGCCTCAAGCTGCAATATTGAAGAATTCTGTGGGCAAAATATTGAACAACACAGGAAGCATCAAAAGAAAGTGGAAGGAAAACAGCGTCACTGTACCAAAAAGAACTGGTCAGTGATCAACCATTTCAGGAGGTAGCATATGATGGTATTGAAGGAAGAAGTCTAAGTGACACTCAAAGCATTGGCGAAAAACAAGGCTCCAGGAAATGACGAAACACCAATTGAGATGTTTCAACAAACGGATGCAACAGTAGAAGCACTCACTCACCTACGCCAAGAAATTTAGAATACAGCTACCTGACCAACTGACTAGAAGAGATCCATATTTGTGCTCTTTACAAAGAAAGGTGATCCAACAGAATGTGGAAATTATTGAACAATATCAGTAATATCACACGTGAGTAAAATTTTGCTGAACAGTTAAAAAATGATTGCAGTAATACATTGACAGAGAACTGCCAGAAATTCAAACTGAGTTCAGAAGAGGATGTGGAATGATGGATATCATTGCTGATGTCAGATGAATCTTGGCTGAAAGCAGAGAATACCAGGAAAAAATTTTACCTGTGTTTATTGACTATGCAAAGGCATTCAACTGTGTGGATTATAACAAATTATGGATACCATTGTGAAGAATGGGAATTCCAGAGACCTTAATTGTGCTCATGAGGAACCTGTATGTAGATCAAGAGACAGTCATTCAAACAGAACAAGGGGATACTGCATGATTTAAAATCAGGAAAGGTGCGTGTCAGGGTTGTATTCTTTTACCCTATTTATTCGATCTTATGCTGAGCAAATAATCCAAGAAGGTGGACTATATGAAGAAGAACACGGAATCAGGATTGGAGGACTGACTCACAAACAACCTGTGATATGCAGATGACACAACCTTGTTTGCTGAAAGTGAAGAGGACTTGAAGCACTTATTGATGAAGATCAAAGTCTACAGCCTTTAATATGGATTACATCTCAACATAAAGAAAACAAAAACCCTCTCAACTGGACTGATAAGCAACATCATGATAAACAGAGAAAAGACTGAAGTCAAGGATTTCATTTTACTCACATCCACAATCAATGCCCATGGAAGCAGCAGTCAAAAAATCAAACAACATATTATGTTGGGCAAATCTGCTGCAAAAGACCTCTTTAAAGTGTTGAAAAGCAAAGATGTCACTTCGAGGACTAAGGTGCAACTGATCCAAGCCATGATGTTTTCAGTTGCCTCATATGCATTCAAAAGCAGGCTAATGCATAAGGAAGACTGAAGAATTGGTGCCTTTAAATTATGGTGTCGGCAAAGAATATTGAATATACCGTGGACTGCCAGAAGAATGAACAAATATGTCTTGGAAGAAGTACAGCCAGAATGCTCATTAGAAGCGAAGATGGTGAGGCTTCATCTCATGTACTTTGGACGTAACTATCAGAAGGGACCAGTCCTTAAAGGAGGACATCATGCTTGGTAAAGCAGAGCATCAGCAAAAAAAAAGAAGTCCCTAAATGAGATTGATTGACACAGTAGCTGCAACAGCAGCCTCAAACATAGCAATGATTTGGAAGACGATGCAGGACCAGGCAGTATTTCGTTCTGTTTTACATAGGGTTGCTATGAGTCAGAACGGGCTCTAAGGCACTAGCAACAATTAGTCTTACAGCCTCCTCTGCTTCCTGGGCTCCCATTTCTATGGTGTAAGTGAAACAAAACCTGTTTTTTGAGTTCCACCAAAAAAAGAAAAAAATCCATTCACCCAAGCAATTGGGAACAGTCTGTTGTGGTTATGTTATGAGTCAAGTGTGCAAAGTAGAACTGCTCCATAGGATTTTCAAGGCTGTGACCTTTTGGAAGCAGATCGCCAGGCCTGTCTTCCCAGGCATCTCTGGGTAGGTTCAAATCACCAACCTTTTGACTAGTAGTCTAGCCCTTAACTGCTTACATCACCCTGGGAGCAGAGTAGATTTGTCTGGAGATTGGCATCGAGTGGGTGGGTTTGTAGGGGAGATTTATATCACATACTACAAAGGTGACAGCCTTGAAAAAGTCACTTATTACATGATCCAGGTCTCCAAAGTTTTTTGAGGCCACAATACCATTAGAGATTTCTTTCTTAGCCCCTCTTACACGTGTTAGTGAAGACTCCTCTTCTGGTAAGCTCTCTGTCACTCAAGAACCAGAGTAACAACAACAACAACAAAAAAAAATGAACCAGAGTAACAAATTCCTTCCCTCTTCTCTACTAGATGTCTTGGCACCTTGGGGTGTCACCACACAAGATATTTTCCCAAATGTGTTTCTCTCCCCTAAAAGAATTTTGGTGCCAGCTATTAAAATAATGTTTTTGCCACCTCGTTACAGTTAGAAGGGTCTCCCAGAAGCCATTCTCTTTTCTTTCTCTTAATAGATATTAGAAATCTTATATTTCACAGCACACCGCCCTAGACCTAGAAGTAAACTTGTTCTGTAAAGAAGCAGGTAGTATTTTAGGCTTTCCGGGCCATGTGGTCTCTGTCGCAACTATTTAACTCTGCTGTTATAGCACAAAAGCAGCCACAGACAATATGCAAACCCATAAGCATGGCTGTGTTCCAATAAAACTTTATTTACAAAATACAAAGTGGTAGTTTTCATCCCCTGATGTAGAAGAAAGCAGCCTTGATGAAAACAAAGAAACCTCCAGACTAAAATTCATTCTCCTTAGTTTAACATACAAGGCCTTTTATCACTTACCTCGTTCATCCTGGTTATTCCCAAGGCACTCCTGAGAGACCCAACTATGTCAAAACCTTGACTGACACCCTGCCCCCTTAATCCCCACATACCTGGCTCTGGTTTAGACCCCCTTCCTTTGAACTTTTATACAACTTACAGTACTCATATCATTCTATATCTGTTTATTTACTAGACTAAGTTCCTCAAGACTGGAGACACTATCTTATTCATCTTTTCATGCCCAGTACTTAGAAGAGTGCCTGATGCACTGCTGGTACTCAGTTTATGTTCGTTAAAGTAAGTCCTGCTTTTCACTTGATGCTGCATGTGCCCAGATCTCTGCGTGAGGCAGTACTCCGGAGACTACTTGGGAGGCAGGCAGATGCTCTTCTTTGAATCAGAGAGGCCCAGCACCAGGGAACAAGTCAATGGGGGGACAGATCTTGGACAATAAACTCAAATGGATCATCAGTCACTTCTGTGTTTTTAGTGGACTTTTCTCTTGGTCTGCCCTCAACTACTGATAGGAACTGTTATGACTCCATGTCTGAACCAGAAAAACAGTTTTGGTGGCTCACCTGGGGTCACACTGTCAATCAGGGCACATCTGGCCTAGGGCTCTTTTTCCCATGCTATACTGCCTCCCAAAAAAGATTCCTGTGGATCAGCGATTATGAAAAATGCTTTATAATGGTGTGATTGGTTTCATCTTGTCAAAGGCAGGGTGTGGACAGAAGAGATTTCTCCTGGCTTAGTGTTCTGTGTGTTACTGTTCTCTTACGTAAATGGACTCCACTTTATGCAGTGGCCATGTTCCAGAGAGGTCACATATTTAGAATTTTTGTCAGTTAGATTATATGTTACGTGTTCCAGAGAAGCATGCTATTTGAAATCATCTGTAGTCTATCCTGTTTGACATGAAGAATTCTTCAGAAATGTATATAAAGTGCAAATTCAGGTTTTCCTACATCAAATGACTTCAAGGACACACCTGTTTTAGGAGCACAGTTCTCTATAGGACTCAGTGTGCCTCTACAAGAGAAAAGGTGTAAAAACAAAAATCACCCCAAAGGAGAAGGGCGTATGGCTGTTGTCGGTATGTCTGTATCTGTCTGTGTATCTACTTTGCTCCTATGGTCCTTTGCTCCCTGGGGAAATCTTTGAAGGCATTCCAAGAAGAAAAGGCTTTCTCTCGCATGAATTTCCCATACTACCTACTTAGGAGCCAGCCCAGATGTCACCTTGGAACCAATCATCTGTTGAGTTCTCACTCACTAGTCACTAGTCTTAGGTATCATCCTTTGAGACCTTGGAACCACATATCAAGGTCTGGGTTTCCACTCATCTGTCAATTCCCTTCCCCTGTGAGTAGGCATGATATGAATTGGTAACACAAGCTGTTCCAGTAGTAGGAACAAGCAAAGGGCATTCTTCGCCAGGCTCTTCATTTTCACTTTTTGACTTCTTCAGGTAATCCTTTCTGCCTGAGAGAATACAAAGGGACCCTTAAGATCATTTGCTTGAGTAGTAGCCTGTAATTCTTACTTGAAGATTTCCTTCTAACTCCTTTACCCATGAACAACTCATCTATCCAAATTACTTCATTTTCTGCTGGAGAAATGTATATGGTATATTGGTGCAAGGATCTGTAGAGTTCTGCTTTATCTTAATAGTATCTCATTCTGACCATCTTTCCTGAAACTTTGTATTCTTTCTGCTGTTATAACGCTATTTCTTCTCTATCCAATTAACTCACTATGTGATCTTTAACTAGTTTTCACTTTCACTCATTTAGATTTTTCTAGTCTTCCTTAGCTACCATCACAAAAAGAAAGTCTCTTGAGAAGTTTGGCCTAGCCTTAGGCAAGTAACTAACACTGAGACAGAATCAATGAGAATTTCCTTAGGATCAACAGCTGTAGAGTCTTGGGGAGTGTGAGCCACCAAGTCATTTCTACTACTTGTCTACCTTTTGATTTTCAGCAAGTTGCTTATCTTTTCTGGGTCTTGATTCCCACCCCACCCCTGTGAAATCAGAATTATAATTCAAGTCCTATTAAGCAATAGGGATGTTCTGAGGAAACCGAGAAATATAGCAGAAGCAGCTTAAGAACTGCCAAAGCCCTAGTTAAAAGTCGTAGAGATAAAAGCTTATGCAGGAAACCAAAAAAAGTATTCCATCATACATAGTATCCTGCTTAGTGTAACCTGATACAAAATGTCTTCCCTTATCATCTCCTCTCCTGTTTACATACATTTGTGTATAATAGACAGCAATCACATAATTTACGTTTTAAACTGATCTAGTACCTTAGAAAGTATCACATCAACTGCTAAAGAAGAAAAAAAGTTTAATTTTCCTGTTCTGATACTGTTAAATAAATAAATAAAGCTCTGTGTTTGAGATCAAAGCATTGTTAATGATTGATTGATTTTGCTTTTAATCTAATTAGCCCTAATATTTATCAGTAAGTCCTACTCTGTAAATATCTAGCACTCTCCTGTTCCACCAGTTTTAAAATGAAATACCTCAAAATCAAGAATGTGATCATTAATGAGGGACATAGTTATAGGTAGTGACTTCCAGGATACAGAGGAATGCTTAACCACTGTGCCACCAGGCCTCCCCAGGGTATATTGTTAAGTGAAAAAAGCAAAGTGTGAAAGAGTATATATAGTTTGCTGCCTTTCAGATGAGAAGGAAGAAGACACAAGAAAATATACATGTACTGACTCATTTGTGTAAAAGAAGGATGAACTAGAAACTAGATTGGTTATCTACCAGGGATGGGTAGGAAAGAGGTAGAAAAAAGGGGCGGGTAGGGGAGGAAGGGGAAGAGGTTAGTAAAGATGCAAAGGGAGTGATACTTCTCTGAGTATACCATTTTGTGTAGCTCTGACTCTCAGAACCATAGTATTGTTTCACTACCCCAAAATGAATAAATACTTAACATCAGCCAGAATGTAGGGGGAATCCAAAATGGAACACAAACAGTGAAAAATGACCCTAACTGGTTTTGTTATATATATGTATTCTTTACCACAATAGAAAAGAAAAATTGAACCTAACTGAATTACGAAAGAATAACATAATCACACCGGAGTGAGGAAGTAAAGAACTAACCAAAGTAACTTTCACAAAAACAGTATTTTGACTGGAAACTGTATGGCTAAAGAGAAAATGAACTGTATACAAATCTGTATTCTAGTTAGTAAATTTGTCACAGGAAAATGGGTTAGCAATTCTGAAACTTCTTTATACTAGAATTGAACAAATAAGTAAAATATATTGTTGATAATGAGAGCCAGATTTCTCACTGTCAGAGAAAGGAAAGATAAATAAGGAAAGAAAGAAAGCTACAGTGAACCCTGTGGTATTGGATTGGAATTGGAGACATCAATGTGAATTCATGATTTTAATATATATATGCAAATAGAGAAAGAAATAAATATAGGTGTGTTTGTATGCATGGATTAATATATAATATACATACACAGATTTCCTAGCTATATCTGCTGAAAGGGCCTAAGAGCAATGAAACCCCAGTAGCAACGAGCATACTAAACAATCAGATCTTGGTTCCTAAATGACATTTTCCAATAAAAAGAATCAGGGCTCCCTGGAGAAGTGGTCGATTCCAGGGCTGGAGCAGGAAAAGTACAAGATGAACTTGGAGCATCTTGCAGTGCCAGAAAGTAAGAAAGTCTCAAAAAAAAAGATGGGAGCATGTGGAAAGTACACAGGAGAGCCAATCTGGTGGAACTCCCAATGGCCAACACTGGGACAATTTAAACAGTAAAATAAATAATGATAGTATTGGATTATAGCCCATAAAATAGAATAAATTCCCATGAAGTCACACTAATATAAATAATTGAATAAATAAATAAATGGGGGGAAAGGGACAGCACTTCCTCACAGAAAAATTTTAACTACAGAAGGACTGAGGAAAATAGAAAATTACCGTTAGTCAAATACCACCATTAAAATTGTCACAGGCAATATCAACCAATAGATGTGAAGATTAGTGGCCAAAACTTTGTGGAGAAACCGGTATTTACATAGTCTCAAAGTATATAGCCCCCCAAGAAATATATTAATTACAAGGGGAAAATAGTCACTTAACAGTGGAGAAACCCATCAGACACCACTTTAATCAAGTGATCAAGGTTAATATTACCGGTAATAAGATATGTGGACACATGTACCCCCTGATATGATGCACTAAGAAGGGTACAACATCACTTCTGTTGTATTTTTGCCAAAAATATATAACATCCATTCAGGGGTTTCTGAACTTTGCCATTGACATTTTGGGTTGGATAATTCTTTGTTGTTTGTGGGGTGGGGAGGGGAAGTTGCGGTTGAGGGGTAGGGTGCCCTGTGCACTGTAAAATGTTTGATAGGACTCCTGGCCCTCTACCCACTAGGTGTCAATAGCACCACCACCATGCCTTTGTGACAACAAAATGTCTCCAGACATTGCCAGACGTCCCCTGGGAGGCAAAATCTCCCCTGGCTAAGAACCCACTGCCTCAGCCTAATCATAAGAAAACACTGTACAAACCCAAAACGAGGGATGTTCTACAAAATAAATGACCAAAAATAAACTTTTCAAACATATCAAGGTCTTGGAAGATAAGACTGAGGAACTGTAACAGATTGGATGAGACTAAGGAGACATGATGTTGAAATGCAGTGTGAGATACTGAATTGGATCCTGGAACAGAAAAAAAGAAATTAGTGGAAAATCTGGCGAAATTGGAATAAAATCTGTAGTTTAGTTAATAGTACTGCGCCAAAGTTAATTTCCTAGTTCTGATAATTGTAGTCTGATAAGGTAAGGTGTTAACATTAGAGAAGCTGGATGAAGGGAACTCATGAACTGTGTAAATTATTTTTGCAACTTTTATGTAAGTCTAAAATTATTTCAAAATAAAAATTTTAAAAAATCTGCTACTGGTGTCAATAAAATGTGGGCACATTTTCCATGTTGAACTCCACGGCAAAAACATAAGCATAATTGGTATTTGGTATTGGTGAGATGATTCCCATCATCTTTAAAGCATTATCTGATAACCAGAATAAACTTAAGGTATACTGTGTGTGTGTGTTCCACACCACAATTTATATTTGCTGTTTAAATTTCGTTATAAATGGAAAACTTCACGGAATGTTCAACTGATGCTTCAAAAGGAGGAATACAGCTTGGTCAGTATGTCACTTACTAGCATTTAATTTATTTGGCCTGGATTACAACTATTCATGTTTTTTATTTTATTTTCATATCTGGGAGCGCAGCGGTTATAGTGCTCAGCTGCTAACCGAAATGTCAGCAGTTTGAACCCATCAGCCGCTTCATGGGAGAAAGATGTGGCAGTCTGCTTCTGTAATGATTTACAGCCTTGGAAAGCCTATAGAGCAGTTCTGCTCGGTCCTATAGGGTTGCTATGAGTCAGAATTGACTCGATGGCAATGGATTTTTTATATTGGGGGAGACCACTCATTTAATATGAAAGGCCCAACCCAGTTTCTTACACATATTCGATGCTTTAAAAACAGTTGATTAATTCAGTGGGTTTGCATCGTCATTAAGAAAATCTGAGACAAGCAAGCATGTTTTATAACTGATGTTTCAAATCCTGTAAAAGTAGATGTTAGAAGAGGTTACTACACTTGAAGTTCAGGAGGTTACAATTTTTATGCAACTCTTAAAAAGTATAAATAGAACATAGTACAGGCCCAAAATGTGGTTCCGTAAATTCTATCAAAAGTCATCACATGCAGAATCAAGAAGCTTAGCAGTGTTCTGATGAAATATTTCAGGTACACAGTCATCATGCAACTGTTGGCTGAAGTTACAAACTAATCCCGAAACACAGAGTGTATAGAATTCTGGAGGTACAGAAGACTGTATCAAGTGGTACTCAAGGTGTGTTTAGATAGTACCCAAAAGTACCAATAAGCAACACTGAATCACATTGTGAGAAAGCCATTCTCTTTTAGTCTTTCTGATGACAAGAGAAACATCTCATTGTGGTGCTAGTATTTGAGTTATCTTCTATATATGGCAAGTGATAATGATTTTCCATTTATGATAATGATTTTCCATTTATGATAGTGATGTAAAAAGTGTTCTTTCAATTTTTCTTATATTCAAAACATGAATCAATAGAAAAATATTAAATAAATAATAACACAATTAGTATGAGGATATAGTAAAAATCATGAAGGTAGAATAGCAATCTTAAGTTTTCAGTCTCCTACCTCTGGCACTCCTCTTTTTCCTCTCTTCCATCCAGGACCTACTTATAAACTTCAAGATATAAGATGTCTTAAAGAGCATATATAGTATGCTAAACCCCCAAAAAACCCAAACCCATTGCTGTCAAGTCAATTCCAACTCATAGCAATCCTATAGGGTACAATAGAACTGCCCCATAGGGTATCCAAGGAGCAACTGGTGGATTTGAACTGCTGACGTTTTGGTTAGCAGCCAAGCCCTTAACCACTACACATATCACGTGATAAAAGGAAGGAAGGAAGTAAAGGAAAGGAGAAAGAAAGAGAAAGAGGGAGGAAGAGAGAAAGGGCGAGAGAGCGAGAGAAAGAAAGAGAAATAAAACATACATATATCTTCTCTTTACAAAAAGAAGCACAGGAAGGCCAAACCTGAAAGCAATGGAGTTGTACCTGTAAGGGGTGGGAGGAATTAGGACAGAAGGGATACAATAAGGGAAGGAATGACACTTCTCTGAGTTAACCTTTTTGTATAGTTTTGACTTTTGGATGCATATTAATATCCTGCATATTCAGAAAATAAAATTAGCAAGGATGGAAGAAAGAAACTGAAAGCAAATGGAAACAAATGAACCCAGTTACCTTTAGATGAATAGCATTACTACACTGAAGGAGGAAAAAGGGCTACTCCAAGCAACTTATGAACACAGTATTTGATTGTATGCACTCAGTCTTGGATTCTGAGAGTATCATAGGCTGGGTTCTCTAGAAAAGCAAAACCAATAATGCATATAAATATATAGAGAAATTTATATCAAAGAAATGGTTCACATGATTGTAGAGGCTGGAACGTCCCAAGTCCATGAGTCAGAATAGAGGTATCTCCTGATTCATGTAGCCATAGGAGCTGACAAATCCATGATCGACAGGTCAGACAGCAGGACACTTGATCACAGCCTGGGAAGATTGATGAAGAACCAGAGGTCAGATGAATAGGAGCCAGCTACAGGATCCAGAGTGAGCAAAAGCCCTGGAGCCTTGCCAGAAAATCCACTTGTATTGGATATAGGCCACACTCCCAAGGAAACTCCTTTCAACCGATTGGCTATTCACAGCAGATCCCATCATGAGGTGATCACATTATATCAAATCTCATCATGAAAGTGACCACATCATCATACAACTGCCAGACTACATCGTAACTGCCAAACCACTGAGAATCCTGGCCCGGCCAACTTGACACACAACCTTAACGATCATGGAGGGGTAATTGCAAGCAAATCCTGAACTCTTTCTTTTTTTTTTTGTAATCTTGGGGTTATTTTTGTAGTGGTATGTACAAGCAACTCTTAAACTAGATGTTATAGAATTGAGCAAATTAGTAAATGGGATGATGTTGTTGAGAGCCAGGTTTCTCACTATAGAAGAAAATACATACATATATGGAATGGGGTGTCTTAGTCTGGGTTCTCTGGAGAAGCAAAACCAGTAAAGCATATAAATATAGAGAGAGAGAGGTTTATATCAAGGAAACAGCTCACGTGTTTGTAGGTGTTGGAGCGTCCCAAGGCCTTGGATCAGGATAGAGGCCTTTCCCAATTCATGGAGCCATAAAAGCTGGTGAACCAAAGATGAGCAGGTTGGAGAGCAGGGCTCCCACTCACAGGCTGTGAAGGTTGAGAAATCCCCAAGGTCGGCAGGCAAGACAACAAGGTTTCTCCTGATTCACGTAGCAGCAGGAGCTGGCACACCCAAGGTCAGCAGGTGGGGAACAGGACTCTTGCTCACAGACCGTGAACATTAAAAAGTCCCAAGATGGACATGTAAGCTGCTAGCTCAAGTCCCAAGAACCAGAGGTCAGCTGCTGGATCCAGAACAAGCCAACAACCTATGCAAGACAAGCAGGAAGGAAGTAAGTGGTAGAAGGTGGAGAGATGAAGGCTGAGGGGACGATGAGCCACAACAGGCCCTACCCCCACCAGTACCACTCAGCAGATTCCACCGTAGGGGTGACCATGTATCAAATTTCAACAGGGAAGTGATTACAACATTATACAGTTGCTAAAACACTAAGAATCATGGCCCAGTCAAGTTGACACACAATCTTAACCATCACATGGGGAAGGGCAGGAAAGAACCTGTGAGAATGGATTAGAAATGGAGATATCAGTGTGGACTCATGATTTCTAAAATGTGTGCGTGTATATGCATGTATAAATACACGTGAATATATGTATATGTATGCATATATCTATGTATATGTATGTATAGTTATAGGCGTATGTTTCCTAGCTCTGTCTGCTGAAAGGGCTTAGCTCCCCGTAGTTTTCCCCCCAGTAGCTGTGAACAAAGACACTCCAGTAGCAATGAGCACACTAGCAATGAGATCTTGATCACTGTCATGGATTGAATTGTGTCCCCCCAAAATGTCTGTCAACTTGGCTGGGCCATGATTCCCAGTATTGTGTGATTGTCCATCATTTTGTCATCTGATGTGATTTTTCTATGTGTTTTAAATCTTATCTCTATGATGTTGATGAGATAGGATTAGTGGCAGTTATATTAATGAGGCAGGACTCAATCTACAAGATTGGATTGTGTCTTGAGCCAATCTCTTTTGAGATATAAAAGAGAGAAGCAAGCAGAGAGAGAGGGGGACCTCATACCACCAAGAAAGAAGAATTGGAGCATAGCATAGCTGAGAAGCTCCTTGACCAGGGGAAGATTAATGTCAAGGACCTTGCCCCAGAGCCTATAGAGAGAGAAAGCCTTCCACTGGAGCTGGCACCCTGAATTTAGACCTCTAGCCTACTAGACTGTGGGAGAATAAATTTTTGTTCATTAAAGCCATCCCCTTGTGGTATTCCTGTTATAGCACCACTAGATAGCTAAGACAATCACTGATACCGTTCCCCACTAAAAGAGGCCAAGGGTCCTCAGAAAAATGGCTGATTCCAGAGTTGGGGAAGGATAGATGCAAGATGAGCCTGCAATATCTTCTTATGCCAGAAAGTAAGGAAGTGCTCAAACAAACAATGGGGGAATGTCACTAGGACACAGGCTCCAGCTTGAAGGAGCTTCGTACATACCAAACCCAGGACAACTTGAACACCAGAATAATTAGGAATAATAATGAACATGAGCCATTGAAAAAATGGGAACTCATGAGTCCATATCAATAATAAATAGATAAATAAATTAATGAGGGAGAAAAGAGAACACTTGCTTACAGTAGAATGCTGAGTGACAACTGATAAATGTGGAAGAATGGAGTTGGAATGTCATCAATTTGCATCAATAGTAAAAAGTGGAGCAGGCAGGAATCATCAATGGATGGTAAATATAAGGGGAAATTTTAATGAGAAGCAGGATATTTGCATGTTCTTAAATTTGTCTTTCCACAAATTGCTTATTAGTGGCCAAGGAAAACGTAATAACTAGACAATGCAATGGAGAAATGAGACAACACCCTCCCTAGGTGCTCAAAATTAACATCATCAGTGTGGGGCAAATGAACATTACACGCTTCCAGATGTGATACCCTGAGGACAGAGCAACATTTATATAGTATTCTGGCCAGGAATGCATTTCTTTAATCTTATTATTAGATGACATTACATAAAACCAAACTGAGGGCAAAAGGAAGGGAGCTTATGTTCTTCAAAAATGTCAGCATCCTATAAGAAAAAGAAGGATGGTGGAAAGATCCCAGATTAAATAAGACTGTTATTGTTAGGTGCCACTGAGTTGGTTTGTTTTTTTGTTTGTTTGTTTGTTTTTGTTTTAAAAAGGGTTAAAGAGACAAATAACTGATCCTAGACTATATCGTGTACTAGAGTGCCAAAAAAAAAGGGGGAGGGGAGGCTATGAAGGACATTATTGGACCAGTCTAAGTAATTAGAATACAAATAGTATCAATATTAAATTTAAATTTACAGAAGTTGATAACTGTAGTATGGTTACATATGAAAATGTCTTTAATTCCTAGGAACATTAAAGTGTTTGGGAATAAACAGCCATGTTATATGCAATTCACTTTTATATTACTCAAAAAAGAAATTGTGTGTGTTGTATGTGTATGCATGCATGTGTGTGTGTGGAGAGAGAGAGAATGCAAATGATAGAGCAGGTGGGGTATAATGCTGATAATGGGTGGATCTAGGTAGAGGGTATATGTGTTTTTTTTTTTTTTTTTTTAGTCTTATTCTTACAACTTTCTGATACATTTCAAATTATTTCCAAATGAAACATTTTAAAAAAGAATGTGATTAGTGGTGACTAAGTGTTCTGCAGATTTGGGAGAGAATTTATTGAGATCTAACAAGGTTCTTGCATATGGAGAACCTAGATGACGGCTGGGAGAGCCTAATTCACCTTTAAAAGTCATAGCCTTGGAATTATGGTGCTGTGTTGATAAATAGGTCTGCTAGTTTTCTTGGCCTCTTATCCTAACACTGGTGTATGAATCCTGTAAAACTGTGCCGCCAAGCAGCTAACTTAGTTAAGTAACACCAGACCCTGTTCTGTGTCCATCTCTCTCAGAGAAAAACGTTTGTTGTGTTGTGCTATTGAGTCAATTCCAACTCAGAGCAGTACCATAGGACAGAGTAGAACTGCCCCATAGGGTTTCCTAGGCTGATACGGCCTAGGTATAAGCCACCCTAAAAGACTGTGGAAAGCAACATGGACCAGAAATGTGATCTACAAGCTCATCTTGGTTGAGCTCAATAATGTTAATCAGCTTCCAAGCCTAGAATAGGATAAATAGGTAGCTTGGCATCCCAGAGCTCATGGACTCAGCGTTGGTATTGAGAGACATTGACAGGAAGATAAAAATATAAATCTTAGAGCTAAGCCATGAACTGATCTGCATACTCCATTAATGATTTATTCAGGTCTCATCAGCCAGAAAAGAGCGTGGTGGCACAGTGGATAAAGCACTCAACTGCTAGCCAGAAGGTCGGCAGTTCAAACCTATCAACCACTCCACGGGAGGAAGATGTGGCAGTTTTGTTTCTATAAAGATTACAGCCTTGGAAACCCTATGGGGCAGTCTAATCTGTCCTATAGGGTCACTATGAGTTGGAATCAACTAGATGGCAGTAGGTTTGCATGAAACGAGAAAGACATGGTGCTCTTTGCAATAAACCAGAAAATACTGATACCATTAACTCCATCAGAGAAATTAGGAATTCATTAACAGAGACCAAGGTAGTTTTATTACATGCATATTTATGTCCACATCTGAAAAATAATACCTAAAGCAGTTTTAGGAAATCAGTTTTCTGGTTTTTCCAATTATACTCATGTTATTCATTCACTTTTATTTTATTGATTCCCTACTGGGCAAACAATAAAAGGCTCCCCAAGGTTTTTAAGAAGTTGTGAAAAAAAACTGAGACAATGCTATGCTTTATCATGGTTTTTTCCTGGGATTTGGAGAAAAGACATAATCATTTGCAAACCACAGTGTTGGAAGAACTTTAGCACAAGTATCTGTGGTTCTCCCTAAGAGCAAGTAAAGAGGAATTGTCTTGAGTGGTCTTTGGACACTATAAGACAGAACTACCAAAGTTAGTGTACTAAGTCAGGAAGATCCTCTCTAAAGGAGAGCTCTGTGAGGCTTTGGGGCAGCCAGAGGAAGTGGCAGAAGCCCTTTTAGTTGCCGACTAAAATAGACATGACCTAAAAGAGGCCTGAGAGGTCCCTTTGGGGCCATGCTGGCCCAGACCAACCAATATGTCTATTTGTCTCTCTCCCTCCATCCTTCTCTCATCTTTAACATTCCTTTCTTGGCTGAGGGTGTAGGGGCTTTTCTCACTTTTAGGTTTGGGACACCAATTCCCATCCTGCGTGGGGAAGTTCATAACAGCTACTCTAAGAGAATGGAGGAGAGTGGATACTTGGCCAAGCAGGGCAAGGCCTACATACTGCCTGTTGCTCAGCAGCGCAGTGAGAACAGATGGGGGATGAAGGTGTACCCAGAGCCCAGACGTTGACACTGGATTTGACTGGCGCTCTGGGCCTCGCATCCTTTCTTCTGCACAGAGAGATAGCCATCTACTTATCCTCATCATCAGTTATCTCTTGGAAGGGGGAAGTAAGGAATGCCTGACTCAAAAATCTTTTATACATGCCCTGTTGTTAGATTAGAAAGGCTGCTTAGAGGGCCCCTCTATGCAGTGATGTGAGTCTGGGACTGTGACCCCTCTAGAAGCTTTAGAGGAGTGCTAAAGCTTCTCTTTCATCACACCCACATTTGAAATGCATTGAATTTTTTTTTACCTTTACTTAACTACAATTTTTCAATATTCGTTATGCCTGAGTTTTATGCCTGAGGCTAAAACTGTGACTAAGTATGAAAGCCTTTGACAGAACTTATTAAGTTTCTCCAAGTCAAAATCTCTCCCTAGTTTCAGAACACAGCAGAGAATCCCTGATGGAGCAGGAGAGCAGTGGGATGCAAACCTCAAATTCTCGTAGAAAGACCAGACTTAATGACCTGACTGAGACTAGAAGGACCCCAGAGGCCATGGTCCCCAAACATTCTGTTTGCCCAAGACAGGAACCATTCCCAAAGCCAACTCTTCAGACAGGGATTGGACTGGACTATGGGATAGAAAATGATACCGATGAGGAGCGAGCTTCTTGGCTCAAGTAGATATATGAGGCTATGTGGGCAGCTCCTGTCTAGGAGATAAGAAGGCAGAAGGGGACAGAAGCTGGCCGAATTGACACAGGGAATACAGGGTAGAGAGAAGAAGTGTGCTATCTCATTAGGGGGAGAGCAACTAGAAGTACATAGCAAGGTGTATATAAATTTTTGTATAAGAGACTGACTTGATTTATAAACTTTCACTTAAAGCACAGTAAAAATAAAAAAAAAATTTTAAATCTCTTCCTAGTTTCAGAAATCAGCTTATCCTCAGAAAGCTCTCACTGCCTTCTTATGAATACATATCCAGTTCTCGGCAATCCTCTTTAACACCCACATCCCCCATTCCAAATTCTGCATCATCTGTCATGGACTAAGCATGTTTCCTAGTTCTGACCTGTCACGGCCCTGGTTTCTCTCTGCCTAGCCTGTATCCAGGTAGATATAATACATACTGCCGCATATAAATGCTACTACCATTTATGCCTTGGTTCGATATTTCTGTGTTGTCCATATGTCCTATTTGTGTATAGGCATTAGTATGTGTATTAACTGAGGAACTTGGACAAAGTCAGTGCAACAAGTCACAAAACTGATACTTGAACTCAGAGCTTTTAACTTCAAAGCTCATACAGTTGTGTATGCGCCACTGGATTAGATGCACCTTTATTTGTTGGTTGTTGACTCTGATCTCCTAGGATGGTGCTTGGTACCTGGAAAGCATTCAGTGTGTATTGATTAAATAAATGAATGAGTGAATGATTATTATAATATCTTGTGGTTTGATTTAGTCCAGTGTTAGTTTCCTTACAGGGTTACTTCTGAGAGCTAACTACTGACATGTAGTCTTAGCAGCGCTATTGTGGTTATGGTAGAGATGACTCTTCCTTCTAATGATTATACATTTATTTTCTTAGTTGCAACCCTGTGGAAACCCTGGTGGCATAGTGGTTAAGAGCTAGGGCAGCTAACCAAAAGACTGTAGTTCACATCTACCAGGCGCTCCTTGGAAACCCTACACGACAGTTCTACTCTGTCCTATTCGGTCACTATGAGTCGGAATTGACCCAATGGCAACAGTAAGCAGTAGGTATTATGGTCTGTAGCCATTCTATCTTTTATTACATTTTTATTTTATTTTCAAATGTACTATTGTGTGCTGTTGAGTCGATTCCAACTCACAGCAACCTTATAAGACAGAGTAGAACTGCCTCATAGGGTTTCCAAGGTTGTAAATCTTTATGGGAGCAGACTGCCCCATCTTCCTCCCATGTAGCAGCTGGTGGGTTTGAACTGCCGACCTTCCAGTTAGCAGCCAAATGATTAAGAATTGCACCACCAGGCTCCTTAAATGTACTATTCAAAACCAAAAAACCAAACCTGTTGCCGTCGAGTCAATTCCGACTCATAGTGACCCTGTACTATTAAAATTTAGCTGGTGATAAAGAATGTTAGGGATTTCTGGGATCCTGGTTTGTTTCATCTATCTGATTAATCTCTGGGTGGGGTTTTGAATGTTTTACAGCTTTTGGATCTCTTCATCCAGTGGGATTGGTCAACCTACCTTGCTGACTATGGTCAGCCCAACTGCAAGTACCTCCGGGTAAACCCAGTGACAGCTCTGACCCTGCTTGAGAAGTGAGTATCCAGTCCAGTGGTCTTTGTTGGGAAGTAGAGTAATAGGAGTGGGGGATTGGGACTTTACCTTTTCCAAGACCTTGAAAAGACAACAGAGTGGCCAATTCTTGAAGTTGCCCTTAGGTGCTATCAGCTGTCTTCCTCTTTGGACTGGGTAGGCCAGTCTTCCTCTAATAGCCTCTTAATTCTTGAGCCTCAACAAACTAGGCTAAGCATGGGTCAGAATTGGACTCTGACATTTCCTTGGAGGCTAATGAGTGCAGCATGTCTTTAGAGATGACAGGAGAAGAAAGAAAGGTGCCCTAGTTTGGGGCTCAAGCCAACTTGGTGAACAGAGTGAGTCAACTGGAGTATGATGATGGACAGGCAGCCCACAGAACAGGTGACTTCTCTGGTTCCTAGCATGAATTACTGAAACCTTCTCCTGCATGCCTCCTACTCCTTCCAGATTGAGCTTTATTATGTTGACTGTCCCTAAAAGGCTCTGTTGGAGAAGGCATCTGATTCTGCCTTCAGCAGGCATGCCAGCAGAGGTTGCCTGCCACAGACCTATGGCCTCTCTGAAGCAGAGGTGCTGTCACTGAGATTGGGTTAGCCAGCACTAGAGCATCTCACAGCTAACCAATATGCCAACCACATGCTGGGATCTGCTGTTGATTGCACCCTGGCTCTGGCTTTTACTAACCTAGTTGAGAGATGGCAGGCCAGAGACCAAGATCCATGTAAAAGGGTAGCATTTCCTTGCAATGGGTAACTCCCAGCTGCTTAGGAGGCATATCCACAGAAAGAAGGGCTCCAAAATGTTCTCGGGACCTAGCCAAGGTATCCGAGCGGTATAGCAAGTCTACGTATATGGTCAGTCAAACAGGTCTCAAATCCTAGGAAGGCAAGGGACAGAGTCCAGGAGGCCAGAGTGGAGCTTATAGGCAGGAGAAGAGGCTAAGGTATATACTTCTTACTATGTAATATGTTAGGGGAGTAAAGAGAAGGAGATGGAGAGCAGGCAAGAGCAGCATGCAGTGTATGTGTTCTTAGCCAAGAGGCTAAGAGCCCAGAGTACAACTTTCTCCTGACCAAGACAGAGATTGATGTTTCCATTTTAACTTTGTTTCCCATGGTTCTTTTTCCCAATGACCTTCCTCCCTAGGATATCTAGAGAGTAAGTATATTATTCACTTGGGCCTTTTCCATCACTTTGAGGCAAGTCCTTCTGGTTTCCTCATTGACACTAATGACTACACTAAAATCCCTACCCTGTGAGTTGTTCTCGCCCTGGCATATTAATCTACTAAACCAGCCTGGTGCCAACTGGCTGACTGCCTCCTCTATCCTTGGTCCTTAGAGTGACCCTTGGCTTACCAATTCCTTTGGGGCTGGGAGTGGTGGCAGGGATTTTTCCCCATCAGTGCCAGGTAAAGGGTTGTTCCACTTAGCTTCCTGGAACACTTGATACTCTTGCTTGAGCAGAGCCTGAAACTCAGCCCTGAAGAAGGAAGTTTCTCAGCAGTCTCTCCTACCTCCTGGTGGTGAGGCCCTTGGCACCTCTCCAAAGGAAGACTCCTCCTTAGGAGCAGATTCAGCCCGAGGTCTAATTCCAGAGTTCTCAGTACCCAGCTGACATGGGGAACATTTTGGCCTTTGAGTTGGTGCTTAGATAGTCATTGTGTCCAAATGGGGTTTCAGTCAGTTATCTCTCTCAACTGAGGTCCTTTCCTCCTCTGTCCCTGAGAATCTCTAGATCCTTGAAGTAGTGGCTCATCCCTTTTCTATAGATCAACAATAGGCCTTTCAGAGGCCTAACCATGTGCTTACTCTAGCAATCAACAGGGTTTAAAAACTTCCTTCTAAACACACAGGACCATTGGCCACCCAGATCATTGAAATCCACATCTCCCAGCCTTATAGGAATCAGTCGCTATACCTAACACATTCCTGCTTTCTTCACAGCCAGCTGTACCACCAGGGCAGTCTCCCTTCTCAATCTGGCCCTTCTTAGCAGGGTGAGACATGGAGAAATGTAAAGACCTGCTGTGAGGATATTTGAGGCCCCTGTATCATTGAGAGGTGGCCATAGCCAAAGTCATTCAGGATCCTGGGTTTACAGAATGGTATGGGAGGTGGAGAGGGCTCTCCTTTGGTGTTAGAACATTCCAAGGGTACAAACCAACATTCCATTATCAGCCCTCAGGCACTTGCGTTTACAGTGCCTAATCCCAACTCCTGGCCTTATCAGAGAGTAATGGTCAAGAGATCCTAGTCTCTGGGGCTCAGAGACTACCTTCTTCTTTCCTTTCTTTTACATTATTACAAGAGTTTCCCTGTGGGAGCTGAAAGCCAGCTCTGCCTGCCTGTTCCTGGGCTGCTTCGAGGAATCATAAAATTAACGATCACATAAAAACCAAACCCGTCGCCATCAAGTTGATTCCAACTCTTAGTGACCCTATGGAACAGAGTACAACTGCCCCATAGGGTTTCCAAGGCTATAATCTTTTACAAGGCAGACTGACACATCTTTCTCCTGTGGAGCTGCTGGTGGATTCAGACTACTGACCTTTCAGTTAGCAGCAGAGAGCTTAAGTGCTTTTTTCCCCTTTTTTCTTTGTTTCATTTTGTGTTGTTAATGTTGTTTAGATTTATAGCATACCCAGCAAAAGAAAGAGAATCCTTCTCTGGGATAAATGATCTAAAATCTGGCCAGTTGCACAAACATAATTATGCAATTAGTGTATAAGGGACTAAATACAGTAATCATCACAGCCTTGAGGACCCTCGTGCTTTCTTTCCAACTAACCCCTGCCATCTCTCCTTTCCTCCAAGCACAGGCCTTCACCATGTGGGTGTTGATACCTTACAGTCAGTATTTTCAGTTTGCTTCATGAGAAATACCAGACTTAAGGCCCTTGACCTTAGAGCAGGAAGAGAAGTCCCAATTAGTTTGTGGCTGTCACTGTCAGCCAGGGCCATACAGCTGCAGTGTTCACCAGAACCTCCTTACCGCATGGATATAAATGCACTTGTGGGATCTTTGGCATTTTGATTTGCTGGCCTCTAATCTGCCTCTCTTACTCCCCAGTGCCAGGTTCCTTCTCTCGCCTTTTCTACCCTGTCTCCACGCAGCCCAGGGAGCAGTAAGGCCAAAGAGGTGGCCCAGCTCCTGGGGGATGATGGTGAAGGTCCGCCTACCCCCACCCTAGCGAAAAATGGCTCTAGGCATTATTCTTAATTCTCTGACACTAGAACTAGCTGTGGGCTGGGGAGTCTGGTGTGCAGAGGCTAGGATCAGAGTTAACAGTTACCAATTGATGTCAGGGGTTGTGGCTCTCTGCAGCAAATAGCAGGTTCCCAGATTCTATCGCAATGGCTTAGTCATATTTGGAGGTTTCTATGACACTTGCAGCCTGGCCTTGACATATAGCCCAGTTAAGGCCCACCGTCTGACAAAACTATTGGCCCAAGAACTCCCCATGATTTGCGCTTTGGGAATATGCCATTTATAGAGCTTTAGCATGACCCAATAATAGAAAGTTCTCCACAGGCCAAGGATCTGAGGATATAGACAGCCATTGAGAACTGAGGGGTTTCTTTTGCCTAAAGTCCTGGTTTATCAAGTGGGAGGATGGCCCAGTCCTTTGGCATCTACTTTCCTCAACACTATCCCTCTTAGCTACTTCGCTGCCTATAGGCCTTTACCCTGAGACAAAAGAAAGGAAATAATTCAAGCGCTTAGTTTTGTTAGAGGTAGGATAGAGTAATAAGCTTGAGTGAGGTTTAGAAATACACAGTGGCTTTTGGTAACTCATGTTCTCTTAGAATTGCTAGTCAAGAGTTTTTTTTTTTTTTTTGCCTTTCCTTTCAAATACTAGCTACTAAGACATTGCAGCAGAATTTCCTAGATTAGTAGGCTTATGAGGGTAAGTGGAGCCCTGGTAGTGTAGTGGCTAAGCACTCAGCTGTAAACCAAAAGTTCAGCGGTTCAAACCCACCAGCTGCTCCATGGGAGAAAGATGTGGCAATCTGCTTCTGTGAAGATTACTGCCTTGGATACCGTATGGGGCAGTTCTGTTTTGTCCTGTAGGGTCGCTATGAGTCGGAATCAACTCAATGGCAACAGGGGAAGACATTCATACAGTCCAGCTTCTATTGATCAGCAGGGCTATAGCATGTCCTAGACACCTGTAACAGAGGTATGGTATAGCTGAGGGGAGAAAGGAATGAACTGGTGGGGTAGGGTATGGATGTAAGGAGACTGGTCCCTCTAAAGCTGGGTCTTGACTATTTCCCAAAGGTGACTGAACTGGGAGGGCTGTGAGTGCCAACACAACAGCTTCCTGATATTCTCCCACTCTGAGTAGTGGGTAAGATGTACTATGTCGTTCCTACCTCCTACAAGTTTTCGTTCCACCATTGTTTTCTCAAGCTTTTTGCCTTCCTTCTCTGTTTAGAAGGAACATACTCAGCAAATGAAAGGGAATCCTTCTCTAGGATAATTAGTCTAAAAATCTAATCTAAAAACCTTCCCTTTCTGTTTAGGATGAAAGACACTAGCCGCAAGAACAACGTGTTTGCACAGTTTCGGAAAAATGAGCGAGACAAGCAGAAACTGATTGACACTGTGGCCAAGCAACTCCGGGGACTCATCAGCAGCCACCACTCATGAAGGCTGGTCTCAGGCCCACAGAGGCTGTTCACTGAAGCCCCATAGTCCAGGACCCAGCCCTGGCTAGCGCTTCATTTGTGCATTCTTCTTCAAAGAGAGCATATGTATTTTTTTATTAACCCTTGTACAGTATTCACATAACCTTTCCCTATAGCAAAAGAGGCATGAGAATAAGCAAATGCATGAGATGTTGCTAGGCTGGGACTCAGGGGAAGTTATTACTACACTGTCTGTATTATCCTAGAGATGATGGTATCAGCAGTCCCAGTGTAATGAGCCACTTTTCATCCATGGCTCCAGAGCTTAGGTCTGGGGTTCAGGAACTACATAAAGTAAGGCCTTGACACTGGAAGATAAGGTGGATAGGCAAAAGGATAATAAAGGATATCCTGTTCACTCTTGGGCACCCCATTCATCACATAGGTGAGACTGACTCTTTTTGAAGCAAGTTAAAGAAGACCCAGCAAACATTACTATTTAGTACACTAAAGACCAGCATCACAGTTCTGGAGGTCCATCTCCTCAGACCACTGATTTTCATTGGTTGGTGGTGAACAGATGTGGTATGTGGCAAAAGGATAGCTTCACTCCAGTCCCCAAAGGATAGTAGTTGCTTTAGCTTAGATCTGACCCAAGGCTTTTACTGCTCATTTTTCTGGGGCAACATAGAGCTAAGTAGGCAGTGGCGATAATTAAACTCCCTGACTAGTTCCAGGTTTGCCTCATACCAGGAATGTTGGGTCTTAACTGAAAGAGTTTTGCTGGATCTTCAAATCCAGTGTTAATGGAATCAGAACCTCAGTCCCTACCCTGTTCATCTCATTTCCTTCTTTCAGGGTCAGGGCACCTGCTTCAGGGCACAGGTCAACAGTTACTTCCTTAGGCCCTCACAAAGAATGCCAGATGCGACCTTCTCCAGCAGTGTCATTGGGATAGGCCAGATCCCAGCAGCCTGGAAGTAGCTCTCACTTTACCCTTAGGGCTGAGGATTTCTTGGGATTGTTCCTTCATGTTTTAAAACCAGCTTTCTGGCCACCTTAAAGGAAATATCACCAACTCTGCAGTGTGGGGGCAGCCACAGCTGGACTGGATGCCTCTAGGGTTGGAGCCAGTGTCACCATAAAGTAGACAGGGCTAGCCATGGCTAGTGGTTGTTGCTGCTAACCCAACTGTCCCTCACTAAGTCACACCCTGGGTATGAAGTTCTTCTTGCTTCAGCCCAAGCTTCCATCTTCTTTCGAGATCCCCAAAGCCATCTTTTGGTCTCACCTGAGAAAGATTGTCTATAACCCTTACCCACCAAACCCGGAGCTTGCACAGGAAGACTGGCCTAGATTAGCTTAGAGGCTATGCCTACTGTCCCAGTTGGGCTCCTGAGACTTAATGCAAGGGCTTTGTTATAAGGTCAGTCAGAGGAACCTGCACTTTAAGACACTTCAAGAAGATGCTATTATGGCTGCTGGCAAGAGTATAATTGTGCCTCACCAAACAATGACAAATACGCCACACTGGCATTTCCAGCTTGGATTAGTGGGAGGAGAGGCTCATCAAACAAAATTCATTACTTCTGTCAGCTACTGAGTTGCTTCTGGGAAGAGCAGTGCTTCCTCTTTCACTCTACACTCCGTACCCCCATCATATCCTATCACAACTTGAAAACCATGGGGAAGAAAATATGTACAATGACATAAGCCCTTCTCAAAGCTTGAGAGACCAGGCTGCATGTGAGCTCTGCAGAAGCCTACTAAGGCTCATTCCGAGGACTAGGCAGTTGGTCTTAGGGTGAAGATCAGGGATGAGTGCTGCCACCCACAACTCCATAAGCCAAGGAAAGGCAGGGAGTGAGACCCAGGATACCATCTTCTCCCAAGCTCTGGATTTTGTAGAAAACAGCAAGAAGTGACTGCACCAATCTGAAGTCCTGTTGCTTGAGAAGAACCCAAAGCACCCCCCTTCACTATTTCCCTGTTTGGGGGCAGCATCTGTTCAGCTTTGAGTGCTGAGACTTTGAAGCCGGAAGGGAGAGAATCTTAAGCATTATAGTTTTAATCTTTTTAGAGAGTTATCATTGCTGATCTGGTCTCAAACCTATATCCTGGAAGAACTGTGCTATAGGAAAAAGTGAATAGGGTGGAGAAATGGTGATCACCCTGCACCTTGCACACAGAAGTCCCTCCCAAGGAAGAGCTTATTCAAGCTCAAGACTTACATGGATGGCCCCTTTGGTCATCTCTTCTCTTTCATTCTGCCCTTACTCCTCCCTAACAAAAACAACATGATGCTACTCAGTTTTCTGTAGAGGCACTCTTGGTTGTCAGAGGAAGGTAAAAATGGGGGCCAGCACTGTCAAAGTTATTTAAGTTGGTGAATCAGAATTTTTTAGTCTTTTGTCTTAAGGCTGACCCAGCCTTGAGAGGACTTGTGCTAAGCGTGTGTGCCCATGCCCCTCAGACTGCTAAGATTTGCCCTCAAATGCCCAGAGATGTAGAAATGGCCCAGAGGCTTCAATAAGAAGGCAAGAACAAGGGTGGCTGGAGGCCTACCTGCCTTCTGGCCAGTGGACCCTTGGCCAAGTTCTTGGGGAAACGAGGTCCATGTTCTTGAAAGAGCAGTCTGCTTTTGGACCTTAGTGGGTTTCAGTAGCAATATAGGCATCTTGCATAGTTTTAACATTCATAAGAGAATCTCTTTGAACAGACTGTAAATGCTCTTTGAGGTGGGGAAGAACAGGGTCTAGAAATTGGAACCAGCAGAGAGTCCCTGTTGGCAAAGGGAACGGATAGCTTCCAAGAAGTGCTCACCAGTGTTTTCATTGCATACCAGGCCTAACAGTGTTCCAGGTCTCAAAGTCAGTCTAGCTTCACTGCATACTTGACAAGTGCTTTCTCAGCAAGTCCCAGACCCAGGGCTTTTCATCCCCCAAGACTGGTCTTGGCCATGACCTTCCTCATAAGGCCTCTGAGCACACTCCCTGGGGCATGCTGCAGAGATTCCCTACCTTAGCCTCCCTTCTTCCAGGACTCCTCCTGGCAGCTTCAGTTGCCTCTTTTTTTTTTAGCCTGTGTACACAATTATTTTTCACTAATATGTTGGGAAATGGCCTTTTTATTTTGCACAAATAGTTGCACATTTATGGAGAAAATTTAGGAAAGTTAATTTTTAACTCTAAAGGGAACTCTTTTCTTTAAAACTTACTGATGCAGATGAGCCGCATGGTTAGTAGAAAACCTGTGTGGAAAGAGCATGTTTATTCCTCCTGTACATTTTCCTCTTTTAGCTGCTATTAAACAAGAGAGCCTATGTACCTGTTTTAAAAGCCACAGTGTTGTCTCATGGTTTTTTGTTTTGTGTCTATTCTTCCATCCCTTTCGTACAGTGCAGCTGGATGACAGACATTGCATCCCCAGTCAACTGGACTGAGGAGCTAGATCAGGCAAAAGCTTGGTGGGAAGGAGAAAGCCTACCTGCCAGAAAAGGCAGGGAGTTTATATTGTGGCCTTGGAAACATCCCCAACTACTGAGTTAGGTCCCCACAGCCCACACCCTATTCCCCTCACCCCTGCCATGTATACAATTAACACTGGCATCGTAATCATCTTCGAGAGGAATAACTTGGGAAATGCCTACTTTATGCAGAATATTAGGCTAGGTAACAGAGGATCCAATGTGTTTTGAGCCCTGGTCCTGCCATGGAAAGGCTCCCAGTCAGGATGGAACAATGTAGGATTATCTGGAACAAAACTCGGCTGGGGGAGGGGGAGAGGTGAGCCTATTTCAGAGCTCAGTGGGAGAGGGGGCAGGGATGACTGCCTGGCATAGGAAAGAGCATGGGCAGGGAAGACAGCACCGAGACAACATGATGTTAATTAGCTGGGCCTTGCAGAAATTAAATTCAAACTTTGTTAAACCATGGGAATATTTTAGGTACAGACCACATTAGAGTGAAAGTTGACGCGAGTGTGGTATGGGCGGGGAGGGTAGTGAAGAATCACAACTGGAACCGTGATGAGTAAGACCAGAAATGTCACTGTAGTGACACCCAGTCTGCTTGCTCCCTAGGCTGCCACAGAAGCCAGGGGCATAGACTGAAAACGATTTCTTCAGTAACAAGACTGACTACTGCAACTGGGCTCTGATGCCTGAGAGACTGGGCTTCAGTCCCAGCTGTGCAACTTACTAGCTAGATGACCTTGAATAATTTCTTAACCTCCTCGAATCTCATAATCCTCATCAGTGAAAGAAAAATGATAGCCCCTAGTTTACAGGGTTGTTGTAAAGCATAAATGAACTATGGAAGGTCAAAATCTTAGCTAGTACCTACCCATAGCATATGCGCTATTTAAGATATCTTCCTCCCCTCCAATTCCACAACATACTTCATGACTGAGTATCAGTCAAATTGTCCAGAGCTTTTCTGCCTCCTGGCTTCTCTTCCTCAAACCTAGCCCCGGCTTAGTGGTAGTAATGCCCCTCAAACACCCAGACATAAGACAAGTATTGTTGTTGTTAGGTGCCATCGAGTCGGTTCTGACTCATAGCAACCCTATATCCAACAGAATGAAACACTGCCCAGTCCTGCTCCATCCTCATGATCATTGCTATGCTTGAGCCCATTGTTGCAGCCATTATGCCAATCCATCTCATTGAGGCCTTTCCTCTTTTTTGCTGACCCTCTCCTTTACCAAGCATGATGTCCTTCTCTAGGGACCAGCCCCTTCTGATTACATGTCCAAAGCATGTGAGACAAAGTCTCACCATCCTCGCTTCCAAGGAGCATTCTGGCCATACTTCTTCTAAGACAGACTTGTTTGCTCTTCTATCAGTCCATGATATATTCAGTATTCTTTGCCAACACCATAATTCAAAGGCATCAATTCTTCTTCCGTCTCTCTTATCCATTGTCCAGCTTTCGCATGCATATGAGGCGATTGAAAATACCATGGCTTGGGTGAGAGCATCTTAGTGCTCAAAGTGACGTCTTTGCTTTTGAACACTTTAAAGAGGTCTTTTGCAGTGTATTTGCCCAGTGCAATATGTCATTTGATTTCTTGACTGTTGCTTCCATGGGCATTCATTGTGGCTCCAAGTAAAATGAAATCCTTGACAACTTCAATCTTTTCTCCGTTTATCATGATGTTGCTTATTGTCCAGTTGTGAGGATTTTTATTTTCTATATGTTGAGGTGTAATCCATCCTCAAGTCTGTAGTCTTTGATCCTCATCAGTAAGTGCTTCAAGTTCTCTTTGCTTTCAAAAGCAAACAAGGTTTTGTCATCTGCATATCGCAGGTTGTTAATGAGTCTTCCTCCAATCCTGATGCCGCATTCTTTTTCATATAGTCCGGCTTCTGATATTATTTGCTTAGCATACAGATTGAATAAGTGTGATGGAAGGATACAACACAGGTATAGTCCCTTCAACTCAGACAGCCAGCTGCCTGGCTCAGAATAGAGCCAGTCCTTTAGGCAGAATCTGCCCCTCAACACCACAAAGAACCTTTTCTTCTCTAATTTTGGGGCCAAAACTTGTACCTCCCTCTAGAACTCAGGAGTTCCTAACCAGGAGTCTATGAACCCTTGAAATGTGTGTGTGTGTGTGTGTGAACCCTTGAAATTTGTGTGTGTGTGTGTGTATATACCTGCACGTATAGTCTTGCATCCGCCCATTTTCCTGGAAAGAAGACTCATGGTTTTCATCAATGTCTAAGAAAGATTCATGAACAAAATACTGAATAATAACCAAATTCCTCTGGAAATGTAGATCTTCCTTCGAGGGAATGCCAGAAGCTCTGAGCACTTACCTCTACTGTGAGGGAGTTCCCTCTCCCTGCCCCATATAACACTGGCAGGATTATTTTCAAGACCTGCGGCTCTGCCATCCCACATTTTCCAGGAGGCCCTACCTGAACCCCAGGTCACAGCTAAATACCAATGCAGCCGCCACTTCCAGCTTTCTTTCCCAAAACAAGGTTGGAATACTAAGGAGAGCATGAGGACCCTGCACTTTTGAGAGTACAGGGAGGCTACCAGCTAGTTGGGGAAATTACCAACAAGAGGGTCCAGTACAGAGGCTTGGGCTATCAAAATCAAATTAAAACTGACTCACCCCGTAACGTTTCCCACAGCTTTTGAGCACTGAATGTTATAAAGTCAGGGCCAAAGCCTTAACCAGAGAGGTAACAGCAGCCCTTGGGTGCACTCTGAGGGAAAAACAAATGAAAAACAGGAACTAAACGGATGTGAAGCAGCCATCAGCTCGTCCCCTTTCTTGCAGCTGAGCTGCTTATCTGCTCACCAGGCAGGTGAGGGTGGGGAATAGCTATCGGGAGATAAGAAGAGGGAGGGAGAGAAAGTGCCAGACCCTTTCCCTCGAGGCCTTGCTTTGAATTTAATGGGCAGTGTTTACCCGGAATGAGAGAGAGAGCCTCCAGACCCAAGGGACCAGAAGACAAAGGCTCTTGCGGAAGTGCAAGGAGGAGGAGGAGAGAAGTGAGGGCCTGGGCATTGTGTGGGAGAGCTACTCCTCTATCTGTTTCAATCAGTGGTGGGGTTAGGGTTACCCTGCATTTGGGGCCTCAGCTGCTTTGTGGGGTCTGACATGAGCTGTTGTGATGGTAATGGTGGGGCCTCTCTCACAGGGGCCAACCCTTCATGGGCCTGTCCACATTAGCTCCCAGGAAGGATTGAAGCTCTTATTCCCTCAGGGTGGGGGGCAGCCTGCAGGCCCAGAATTGGACCCAATACAACAGCCCCCCTCCCAATCTGAACCCATTGCTAAGTGTACCTTCCAAGCCCAAGCCATGACCTTCCTCTTTCCAAAGCTCCAGAAAAGGAATGGAATCTGAACATTGAGATGCTTTTTCTGGCCCTAAACAATCCTTCCATTCTCTAGGCTCAATGATGGGTCTATTTCCTCCTGTAAATGGGTCTCGTAATCTTCAACTTTTACCTTTGCTTCTAAGGGTAATTAATTGGATCTCCCTCTTGTTTTCCCCACACACTCCCCTCTCTGTTACAAGGCTCAGGTTAAGCTGGGTAGATGGATTTTCTTTCTTTCTATTCCATGGGGTGCTTATTTTTAAAGCTGATGGAGTAAAGCCCTGCCCTCTCCAATGAGTCCCTTCTCCAGAGGAGCCTGTTGGGCAAACACCATTACCATGGACAAAGGAAAAGGGCCTATGACTGCACCAGCTAAAGGCTTTTCAGGTAGCTAGTTCTGATCGACTGTTTTACGTTTTTCCCTGGATATGTTTCCAAAGTTTTAGGAAAGAAGCCAGGAAAGAAGGGAGTTTTCAGATAATACTCTCAGGGCAACTGGAGGGTTAAGTGGTTATCTAGACATTAGAGGCAAAGAGAGACATAGGAGAAAGTAAGATTAAAAGATCAATGGCTCTTTTTTTTTCTTGCTAAAGTGAGGAAAAACAGTAAGGCCTCAGGTGCAGGGCAGCCTGAGGGCAGCAAGGTAGGGGTGGAAGAGGTGATGACAGGGCCCTTCTAGGGACAACTGGAGGAGAGTCTGATACGTGAACAAGGTCATACAAACAGTGAGTGGAGGCCCAGAGAGACTGATGATTTCTGGGTATCTGTGTACTTGTCTGATGCTTCTGCTAGATAATGAGCTCTTGGAAGGCAGGAACCACATCATACTCATTTCGGAATGCCCTGAAGCACCTAGCCCAGTGAATGGCACATGGGCACATATGACCAAATGAATCAGAGTAGGGACAGTGGTATGCCAAGGGAGAAGAGCCACGAGAGCAGTGCTTCCTACTGAGAGGAATATTTTGTCACTGGCCTTGTTTAGAATTTCCAGTGTATGGTGATAATAGAAAGCAGACCAGCTTTTAATCAGTTTTGTTGCGGTTTTTAAATTCTCTACAGACATGTACGACCCCAATCTGGCTATGCCACAGAATAGGGAACAGATTGAAAACAGGTTAAGATTAAGAGGCCGATGTGAAGCTGAGATAGCAGTCTAATTCCTGATGGGCAGAATGTGGTCCTGGTGGTGGTGGTGAATGTGTGTGTACATGTGTAAGTATATGTGGGTGTCTGACAGAATTCGGGGCTTCCCCACTGAACTCTAATCCTGTTCCCCGCATATCATCACTGCTAACAGAACGGTGATGTTCCTCCAGACTATTTTAATAGCTGACCCTTGGAAAGCCTACGGAGCAGTTCTACTCTGTCCTATAGGGTTGCTGTGAGTCGGAATCAACTTGACAGCAATGGGTTTGGTTTTTTTTTGGTATCTTAAACATCTTTCATGGCAACATATTGAATTTCTTCATCCTTTATGAAGTCCATACAGTATTTCCATTGCATGGTGGTACCATGAGCTTATTTACCAAATTCTGAATTTATGAATATGTGGGATTTCCAATATTTCAGTTTTATAAACAATGCTGTAAGACATTTATATAGATCTTTGCCTGCTTGCTTAGGCATCTCTATAGCATTAAATTTCAGGATTGGAATTGTTTAAAGGCTATAAATATTTTACATTTTAATAGAAATCGTACAATTACTTTTTTGAAAAACCATCAATTTATATTCCCTCCAATAGTATTCGAGAGTATCTGTTTATATACCCTCAAATAATCCATTGTCATCTAGTGGATTCCGACTCATAGCGACCCTGTAGGACAGGGTAGAACTTCTCCATAGGATTTCCAAGGAGGAGCTGGTGGGTTCCAACTGCTGAGCTTTTGGTTAAGTAGCCTTAGCTGTTAACCACTACTCTGCCAGGGCTCCTTTATACCCTTAAATACCCAAAACCCATAGCCATAAGTAATATCAATATTTTTCATTCTTGCCAATTTTAACAGGTAAAAATAATTTCCTTTTGTTTTAATTTACATTTCTTTCATTTCTAGTGAGCTTAAGCATTTATATTTGTTTGCTGGTCATTTGTATTTCCTCCCCTATAAACTAGCTATAGATATATTCTATGCTGAGCAAATAATCTAAGAAGCTGGACTATATGGAGAAAAACGTGGGATCAGAATTAGAGGAAGACTCATTAACAACTGTGATATGCAGATACCACAACCCTGCTTCTGAAAGTGAAGAGGACTTAAGCACTTACTGATGAAGATCAGAGACTATAGCCTTCAGGATGGATTACACCTCAACATAAAGAAAACAAAAATCCTACAACTGGACCAATAAGCAATATCATGATAAACAGAGAAAAGATTGAAGTCATCAAGAATTTCATTTTACCTGGATCCACTATCAACACTCATGTAAGCTCAAGTTGAAACTGAAGAAAATCAGAACAAGTCCACGAGAGCCAAAGTATGACCTTGAATACATCCCACCTGAATTTAGAGATCATTTCAAGAATAGATTTGGCTCATTGAACACTAATGGCTGAAGACCAGACAAGTTGTGGAATGACATCAAGGACATTATATGTGAAGAAAGCAAGAGGTTATTAAAAAGACAGGAAAGACCCACCTAGAGCAAAGGAGAATGAAGAACACCAAAGACATACGGTAAAGATGAGCCCAAGAGACAGGGCCACATACACCAGAGACTATATCAGCCTGACACCAGAAGAACTAGATGGTGCCTGGCTACCGCCAATCTCTGCCCTGGCCGGGAACACAACAGAGAATCCCTGATGGAGCAGGAGAACAGTGGGATGCAGATCTCAAATTCTTGTAAGAAGACCAGACTTAACGCTCTGACTGAGACTAGAGGGACCCTTTGTTAGCCCAAGGCTGGAACCATTCCTGAAGCCAACTCTTCAGACAGGGATTGGACTGGACTATAAGATAGGTAATGATACAGGTGAGGAGTGAGCTTCTTGGCTCAAGTAGACATGTGAGACTATGTGGGCAACTCCTGCCTGGAGGTGAGATGAGAAGGCAGAGAGGGACAGGAGCTGACTGAATGGACACGGGGTATACAGGGTGGAAAGGAGGAGTATGCTGTCTCATTAGGAGGAGAGCAGCTAGGAGTACATAGCAAGGTGTGTATAACTTTTTGTATGAGAAACTGACTTGATTTGTAAACTTTCACTTAAAGCACAATAAAAAAAAAATGGATGTCAGAAGAGACTCTGAGGCTTGCTCTTGAGTGTCGAGTAGCTAAAGCAAAAGGAAGAAATGATGACGTAAAAGAGCTGAACAGAATATTTCAAAGGGCAGCTTGAGAAGATAAAGTGAAGTACTATAATGACGTGTGCAAAGACCTGGAGTTAGAAAACCAAAAGGGAAGAACACGCTTGGCATTTCTCAAGCTGAAAAACTGAAGAAAAAATTCAACCTCAAGTTGCAATATTGAAGGATTCTATGGGCAAAATACTGAACGATACGGGAAACATCAAAAGAATATAGAAGGAATACTCAGAGTCACTGTATCAAAAAGAATTGGCTGATCTTCAGTTGCTTCAGGAGGTAGCATATGATCAGGAACCGATGGTGCTGAAGAAAGAAGTCCAAGCTGCACTGAAGACACTGGTGAAAAACAAGGCTTCAGAAATTGGCAGAATGCCAATTGAGATGTTTCCACAAATGGATGCAGCGCTCGAAGTGCTCACTCATCTATGCCAAGAAATTTGGAAGACAGCTACCTGGACAACCTCCTGGAAGAGATCGATATTTATGCCTAGTCCCAAAAGAGATGATCCAATAGAATGCAGAAATTATCAAACAATATCATTGTATTACATGCAAGTAAAATCTTGCTGAAGATCATTCAAAAGAGGTTGCGGCATTACATTGACAGAGAACTGCCAGAAATTCAAGCCAGATTCAGAAGAGGACATGGTACCAGGGATATCATTGCTGATGGCAGATGGATCCTGGCTGAAAGCAGAGAATACCAGAAAGATGTTTACCTGTGTTTTATTGACTATACAAAGGTATTTGACTGTGTGGATCATCACAAATTATGGATAACATTGCGAAGAATGGTAATTCTAGAACACTTAATTGTGCTCATGAGGAACTTATGTATAGATCAAGGGGCAATCATTTGAACAGAACAAGGGGATACTGTGTGGTCTAAAGTCAGGAAAGGTGTATGTCAGGGTTGTATCCACAATTTTTCAGTCTGTATGCTGAGCAAATAATCTGAGAAACTGGACTATATGAAGAAGAACAGGACATCAGGGTTGGAGGAAGACCTGCATTACACAGATGACACAAGCTTGTTTGCTAAAAGTGCAGAGGACTTGAAGCACTTACTGATGAAGATCAAAGACTACAGCCTTCAGGATGGAACATGCTTCAACATAAAGAAAACAAAAATCCTCACAACTGGACCAGTAAGCAATATCATGATAAACAGAGAAAAGATTGAAGTAATCAAGCATTTCGTCTTACTTTCATCCAAAATCAACACCCATGGAAGCAGCAGTCAAGAGATCAAACGACACATTGCATTGGGTAAATCTGCTGCAAAAGACCTCTTTAAAAAGCAAAATGTCACTTTGAGGATTAAGTTGTACCTGACCCAAGCCATGGTGTTTTCAATTGCTTCATATGCATGCGAAAGCTGTCCAATGAATAAGACTGAAGAAGAATTACTACCTTTGAGTTGTAGTGTTGGCGAAGAATATACCATGTACTGCCAAAAGAAGGAACAAATCTGTCTTGGATGAAGTACAGCCAGAATGCTCCTTAGGAGCAAGGATGGGGAGACTTTGTCTCACATACTTTGGACGTATTATCAGGAGGGACTAGTCCCTGAAAAAAGAATCATGCTTGGAAAAGTGGAGGGTCAGTGAAAAAAAGGAAGACCCTCAATGAGATGGATTGGCACAGTGGCTGCAACGATGGGATCAAGCATAGCAAAGGTCAGGAGGATGGTGCGAGACTGGGCAGTGTTTCATAAGGCAGTGTTGTACCTAAGGTCTCTATGAGGTGGAACCAACTGGACATCACTTAGCAACAGGGTGTCCGAAATCCTACTTGCCACATAGTGGCTAAAGGGCTGCAGTTTTTCTAGGCTTCACATCCCCATACCCACACTGTTCAGAAACTGACTTCCAATGCCAGTGAGGAACCTTCTGTCCCATAAGCCTCTAACAAACAGGAACCATCTGTCCCATAAGCCTCTAACAAACATTTAGAGCCCTAAATTAGATTGAGCAGGAACATGTCACGTGCTTACTGCTTAGACTAGAGTTACCTGAACCAATCGCTGTGGCAAGGACAGTGGGATAACCCTGGTAGGTTTAAGCAATCAGGTCTCACCCTTGGAATTTGGGGTAGGAAGGTGTTAATGCTTACCCACAAACAAACTGAATGACAGCTACACAGTGGGGAAATGGTAGAAGGAATATTGAGAAGACAGGCCACAATATCCACTACATGTTGTTTTTTGGCAATACAGGTTTTTCATTTTTGAAATGTTAATTTTTCTGACTTTTCCTTATGATGTTTAGATTTCATGTCATGCTTAGAAAGATCTTCCCCTCTTCAAAATTATAAAAAATATTGACCCATTTTCTTTTGATATTTCATTTTAATAAAGAAATCATCTATCAATTCGAAAAAGTAATCATCTATCAATTCAAAATTTACTTTGAAGTGAAGAATGTGGCAGGGATCCAGCTTCATTTTTTCCCCAAGTGGCTAATCGGTTGCCCCACAACACTATTGATTCATTTTTTAGATGTCATCTTTATCATATATTGACTTCCCATGTATCCTTGGGTCTGTTTATGAACTTTCTTTTCTATTCCATTATCTTTCTGTTTCTGAGTAATTACCATGCTGTTTTAATTACTGTATCTTTATAATCTGTTTGAATATCTGGTAGGTCCATTCCTCCACATTTTTCTCTTTCATAATGTTCCTGAATATTTGGATATTTATTCTTCCAGAGTAATTTTTAAATTATTTTTTTCAAGTTTCAAAATTTCTGTCACAAACCTACCTATTCAGTGATGAAAAATCTCTGTTCACTTTTTCATCATGTTTATAGCCCTCAGACAATTTTATAGTTTTCTGCATTTGGATTGTTCACATTTCTTATTTTGTATAATTGTTTTTATATTTTCATTACTGTTACAAGTGAGATCTCTTCTTCCATGTTCTATGTTTTCTTTTTTAATTATAGAAGCAATGTGTACACACCTATCAGATTGGTAAAAACTTTAAGTCTGATTTTGCCAAATAATGATCAGGATTTAGAGAAACAGGATCTTTTAGTGGTAGGAAGGTAAATTAATACAACTTCAGAGGGTAATTTGGTGGTGCAGATCCAAATATTCCTTATCCACAATTCAGAAATCCCGAAAACCAAAAAAAAACAAACCCAGTGCCGTTGAGTCAATTCCGGCTCATAGCGACCCTATAGGACAGAGTAGAACTGCCCCATAGAGTTTCCAAGGAGCGTCTGGTGGATTCAAACTGCCGACTCTTTGGTTAGGAGCCGTAGCTCTTAACCACTATGCCACCAGGGTTTCCACAAAAATCCCGAAAGCTATGAAAATTACATTTTCCTTTTAAAACTCATTTGGTGGTAGAATCTGACCTGATATGAAGCTATTGATAGTCTTTATTTATCCCACTTAATGTGGGTATTTAAACTTTTAGACCACAGAAATAGTAATGTATTTGATTATGGGAATACTTTCCCAAACCCACTGAAGATGTTATCTATGGCACATATACCATGTTGCCTTTCTAAAATCCAAAAAAATTCTATTCTTAAATACATCTGATCCCAAGAGCTTTGAACAATGTATTGTGGACCTGTACTTAGTAAAGTTAAAGATGTGCATATCCTAAGATCCAGCAATTCCACTTCTAAGGATATTCCCTAGACAGATCTATCCACTTGTGCGTAGGAGACACATGTAAGAATGTTCATTACAGCATTGTTAACGATGATGAAAAATTAGAAATAACCTCAATGTCCATTGATGGGAGAATAAATAAATTGTGATGTATTTATGTAATAGAATACTATACACCAGTTAAAATGAACTATAGCTACATGCGTCAACATAAATAAATCTTAAAAAGTTGTTGAATAAATAAAAGCAATTTGAAGAATGATAGATAACAATTCCACACAATTTAAAGTTTAAAAACATGCATGGGGATGATAAGCACCAAATGTAGGGTAGTTGTTATCTCTGCAGAGGGAGGGGAAAAAATGAAGTCTGGGGGAGAGAGGAGGTTTTTTTTACTTTATCTATAAACTCAGATTTCTTTTTTAAACAATCTGAAGTGAATATGGCAAACTATTGAGATGTTTTTACAAATAGATAGGGTGCAGGTTTGTATTCTACATAATGTTTCAATCTTTTTGGTGTCTGCAAAATATTCCATAGCATTCCATAATGTAATTATACCTAAATATACCCAAAAAAAAAAAAGTTGATTCCAGCTCATAGCGACTCTATATATATACATATATTTAACTTGTTTTCTACTGTTTAAGTGGGTATCTTTGATATCTTTTTGTATATATACAAACATTTCTGGAGGATTCCTAGTAATTTCTGGAAGTGGAATTACTAGGTAAAAGGTGTGTATTTTACATTTTGATAGATAACACCAGTTGTCCTTCGAAAAGGCTGCACCAGTTTATGCCCTTACCAACAACATACGGGGGTGCCCATTTCTCCACATCCTCAACAACACTACCAAACTGGAATGGACAGAAATGGTACTATATATTTATTTGTGATTGCCCATTTCTGGTAGGCTGAATCACCTTTTCATCTATCATTAGCCATTTACATTTATTCTCTGTAAATTACCTGTTGAGATCTTTGTAAGAAGTGTGTTCAGCTACAAGTCACTGAAAATGGACTATGAGTGTTGTAAAGAACAGGGTAGTTTTTGTTCCTTTTTTTTTTTTTTTAGCTAAGAATAATTCTGGAGATTTAACAAAAAGAAAAAAAAAATCCCACGGCCGTGGCGTCAATTCTGACTCATAGTGAAGGTAAGTAATATATGACTGGAGCAGCCACTCAGAAGTATTGTCAGGAACCTAGGCACCTCTATCTTTCTGTTCTGCCATCCTTAGCGTGCTTGTCATTTCATAGTCAAATGACAGCTACTTCACCTCCAGATATCACATCCACTTTCCAGGCAGGAAGAGAGAGGAAGAGCAAAGGGATAAAGGGCTGGTGTGCAAGCTGAATCGGTCCCTTAGAAGCCCAGGATTTCTATCTTTCTTCAGGTATGCAGATTAATTTCCCTAAAATTATGTAAAGTATCCTCAAATTTTTTTAATTTAAATTAAATTTAAAAGTACACTATCTCTAGTACCCCCCTTACATCTTATTAAGGAGCTCTGGCGGCGCAATGGTTAAGCACTCAGCTGCTAACAGAAAGGTTGGCAGTTCAAACCCACCAGCCATCAATGGGAGAAGGATTTGGCAGTCTGCTTCCTTGGAAACGCTGTGAGGCAGTTCTACTCTGTCCTGTATGGTCCCTGTGAGTCTGCATCGACTCCACAGCAATGGGGTTACATCTTATCGGCCAGAACTGGATCACATTACCACCCGCAGCCCTACCCTCACCCCCAAAACCAATTGTAGCCAAAGGATGTAAGATTATCATGTCTGGTTTACACCAGTTGTGGTTCACTCTCTGCAAGCTCCATGAGAGCACAGTGTTTTGTTCACAGCTTTATCAGTGCCTAGAAGAGGTCCTGCCACGTAAAATATGCTCAATAAATTTTGTTGAATGAACCGACTCTATGCATGAATGAAAGAAAAACTGGAGCTTGGGTAGGGGCGGGAGATCAAAGGATCTGCACCACTGTTTGAGCCAATCCAGGCCCTATCGGTAGGGAAGTCAGGGGGAAATGAATGTTGAGTAGGCAAGAGATTGTATCTGTCACAATATCTTTGACCCATTTTTCTATGGATTAATTCTTAGCTACATATTTTTTGTTATATATGAGCAAATATTCTCTCCCAATCTTTCACTTTTCTTTTTAATGAACTTTTTATTTTGGAATAAGTTTAGGTTTACAGAAAAGTTGCAAAATAGTGCAGAGTTCCCACATGCCTCTCATCCAGCTTCCCCTATTATTGATATCTTACATTACAGTGATAATATAAGACATTGATAATATCGGAAACTGGATTTGGTAACCAAAAACCAGACCCACTGCCATCAAGATGATTCCAACTCATATTGATCCTATAGGACAGAGTAGAACTGCCCCACTGGGTTTCCAAAGCTATAAATTTTTACGGACTACCATATCTTTCTCCTGAGGTGCTATTAGTGATTTCAAACTGCAGACCTTTCTATTAGCAGTAGATTGCTTTAACCACTGCACCAGCAGGGCTCCTACATTGCCATGTACATTTGCGAAAATTTTAAAAACCAACATTGGCACATTACTATTAACTAAACTCAGACTTCATTTGGATTTTACTGGATTTTCCATTAATGTTTTCTTTCTGTTCCAAGATCCCATCTAGGATACCACATTGCCTTTAGCTGTCATGTCTTCTTAGTCTCCTCTGGTCTGTGACAGTTTCTCAGTCTTTCCTTGTTTTGTGTGACCTTGACAGTTCTGTGAGGAACCGGTTAGGTATTTGTAGAATGTCCTTCAATTTTGGTTTGTCTGATGCTTTTCTCAGAAACCCCGGTGGCATAATAGTAAAGTGCTACGGCTGCCAACAAAAGGTCAGCCGTTCAAATCCACCAGGTGCTCCTTGGATACTCTATGGGGCAGTTCTACTCTGTCCTACAGGGTCGCTATGAGTCGGAATTGACTCGACGGCAGTGGCTTTGGCTTTTTGGCTTTTGATCCTTTTCTCATGATTAGAATGGGGTTATACGTTATTTGAAAGAGTATCACCGAGGTGAGGTGCCCTCCTCATTATATATCAAGAGACATTATTGGTGATGTGAGACTTCCTCATTTAGTCAAGGTAGGTTTCTCCACTATAAATTTCCTATTTTTTCTTTTCCATATTCTATTTGTTAGAAGCAAGTTACTAAGTGCAGCCCACACTTAAGGTGGTGGCAGGGAGGGGTGGGGTTTGAGCTTCACCTCCAGGAGAGGGTGTCTGGATAAATTATTTGGGATTCTTCTGTATGGAAGATTTGTTTGTTTCCTCACATTTATTTATTTGTTAAATCATTTATTTATATCAGTAGGCACTCACATGTATTTTTTGCACCTATTTTAGTCTATCTTTTTTTGTAATTTGCAATTTTTTATTGAGATGTAATTCACACCACATGAAATTCCTTATTTCAAAGTGTAGAATTCAGTGTTTTTTAGTATATTCACAATGTGGCACAATCATCACTACTGTTTGATTTTAGAACATTCCTCATCACGCCAAAAAGAAACTCCATGCTTATTAGCGATCATTCTCAATTTCCCTATCCCCTGGCTACCACTAACCTGCTTTCTATCTCTATAAAACCCAAAAAAGACCCACTGCCGTCGAGTCGATTCTGACTCACAGCGACCCTATAGGACAGAGTAGAACTGCCCCATAGAGTTTCCAAGGAGCGCTTGGCGGATTCGAACTGCTGACCTCTTAGTTAGCAGCTGTAGCACTTAACCACTGCACCACCAGGGTTTCCATTCGTATTGCTATAGATTTGCTTATTCTGAACATTTCATATAAATGAGATCATATAATATGTGGTCTTTTGTGACTTGCTCTTTTATCTTAGCATAATATTTTCAAGGTCCGTCCATGTTGTAGCAGGTATCCATACTTCATCCCTTTTTTATGGTGGAGTAATATTCCATTGCATGGATATATGACATTTTGTTTATCCACTCATCAGTTGATGGGCTTTTGGGTTGTTTACTTTTCGGCTCTTGTGAATAATGCTGATACGAACATTCATATACAAGTTTTTGTAGGAACGTATGTTTTCAATTCTTTTGGGGATGTAACTAGGATTGGAATTACTGAATCATATGGTAACTCTATGTTTAGCTTTTTGAGGAATTGCCAAACTGTTTTCCAAAGCAGCTGCACCATTTTACATTTCCACCAGCAGTATATGAAGGTTCCAGTTTCTCCACATCCTTGCCAACACTTGTTATTCCCTTTTTTTTAATTCTTTAATTATAGCTATCCTATTTTTTTTTTTTTTTATGTGAGGAGTTCTGGTGGAGCGGTGGGTAAGCCCTCACCTGTTAGTCTAAAGGTCGGCAGCTGGAATCCACCAGCCGCTCCTTGGAAACCCTGTGCCGCAGTTCTACTGTGTCCTATAGGATCACTACGAGTCAGAAATGACTCAATGGCAAGTGGGTTTGGAGTTTTGGTTTAGTGGGTGTGAAGCGGTATCTCATTGAAATCTTTATTTGCATTTTCCTAAGGACAAATGATGTTGAGAATCTTTTCATGTGCTCATTAGCCACCTGCATGTATCATTTTTGGAGAGATGTCTATTCAAATCCTGTGCCCATTTTAAATTGGGTTGTTTGTCATTTTATTACTGACTTGTAAGAGTTCTTTATATATTCTGGATGCTAGACCCTGATCAGATACATGATTTGCAAATATTTTCTCTCCTTCTGTGGGTCTTTTCACTTTTTTGTCAGTGTTTTTTGATGCACAAAGTTTTTAATTTATTGAAGTCCAAGTTTAGCCATTTTTTTCTTCTGTTGTTTGTACTTTTGGTGTCATGTCTATAAAAAAAAAATTATATAGCCATTGCTTAATTATGATGCATTTACACCATTGTCATGAAGGTCATGAAGATCCACAGATTTGTTTTCTTCTAAGAGTTTTATAGTTTTGGCTCTTAGATCCAGTTTGAATTAATTTTTGTGTATATATAAGGTAGGGGTCCACATTCATTCTTTGCATGTGGCTATACAGTTGACCCAGCACCATTCATTGAAAACGCTGTTCTTTCCCTAGTGAATGGATGGTCTTGGCAGTCTCACTGAAAATCAATTGACCACAGATATATGGGTTTATTTCTGAACTCTCAGTTTTATTCCATTGATCTATATGTTTATCTTTTGTGTATTTATTTTATAATTTGGATTATAATCCAATATGTTGCTTATTTATTTTGTTGCTCAAATTATTCCAGATTTGGTCATTGGGAGCTCTTTCAGGTTGGCTCCTTTGCGCCTCTGACGTACCTGCATCCTTTTGTTTTTTGAACACTTCTTTGCTTTATGGTACTACAAAATGCTCCAAGCTCGTCTTGTACTTTCCCTGACTCAGCCTTGGAATTAGCCATTTATCCATCGAGCTCTGGTTCCTTTTACCAGAGAATGGTATTTAAAAACCAAGGTCTGGGTTTTGGGTGTGCTTGTTGTTACTAGGGTGTCATTGCATTTAAAAAACCCAATAGGCCCTCTCAAAAGACAAGCTAGATAAGATATTACATATAATATCCCATGTATGCACTCATATCTTCACTTCTGAATCTCTGTGTGTGACTATATGTGTGTGTTGTGTATATACACAAATATACATAAATGTGTGTGTGTAAAACATGAGTTTATACTGATGTCTCCAACTCTAACCCAGTACCACAGGGATCATTCTAGCCTTTATTTATTGCTTATCTGTAAATTCCCCCTTTGATAATGAGAAACTTGACTTCTACCATTTACCAGCCATTTACTTGTTTATTCAAACCTAGTAAACATCTTCAGAATTGTTAACCCATTGTCCACTTTTAACCTATTTTAATTTTTTGTTTATGGTAGCTTTCATCATACAGACTTTTGAAATTTCGTGCAGTTAAATCTGTTAGTCTCTTCTCATAAGTACCAGAGTTCTGCATTTTGCCTAGAAAAGCTTTTCCACCTCCCCTCCCCACACCCCATCCCCAGATAACAAAAATATTTTAGTACGGTTTTAGATGTAGATATTCAAACTATCTGGATTTTGTTTTTGAGTTACATAAGATGCAAATCTAACCCTTTTTCCCCCTCGAATGGGTATCTGAAGGTCCTAAACACCTTTTATTTTTAGTATTTTCCCTACTGATTTTCAATGCATGAGCCTAATTCTAGACTCTGTTATTACTGGTCTGTCTATCTCAGTGCCAACATGATACTATTTTAATTTTTGTAACCTTAAAATATGTTTTGATATCTAGTAGGGAAAGTCCCCCATCACTGATCTTTTTCAAAAATTTTCTGGCTGTTCTTATATGTTTATTCTTGCAGATGAGCTTTAGAATTAATTTGTCAAGTTTCATTTTAAAAATCCCATGGGGATTTTGATTGGATTACGTTGACTTTATTCGCTTTGGGAGAAATTGACCTCCCAACATGGTAAGTCTCTATTTAGGCCTTCTTTTATGTATTTCATAAAGTTTTATGGTTTCTTCCCGTACGTTTTGTACGTTATTCATGAATATAACATATATTTTTTAATTGCATTTTCAAATTTATTATTGCTAACAGATATGAAAGCTATTGATTATATGTTTGTCATGTATCTGAACAAGTTATTGTGTATAATGACTTACATTAGACCTAATAGGCTTATTAGATCTAACAGATTACTATTAATTAGATCTAATAGATTTTCAGGTGATTTCTATTGTAGACCATCATGATATCTGTAGGTAATGACAATATCCTTTTCTTTCTAAATTAAAGTGCTAGTTATGGGTGGGGAAAGGTTTGACATAGACAAATCACTAGACACCTCTAATCAAGGACAAACAAGGCAAAAAATTGTACAAATACTTTTCTGATTCCTAAACAAAATTAGGAATCAGAAAACAGAAATAACCACGGACCTGAGGAAATTTAAATAATAATTTAAATAAAATAACTTTAATAATTTAAATGTAAATAATGTTGAGAATACACTATGTAATTTTATGGAAATAAATCTGTAAACCTAAATGAAGATGGGTGATGCTTCTAGAAAAATAAATATTACCAAAATAGACATAGAAGAAAAGAAACCCCAAAATGGTCAATAAAAAACAAAAACCTACTGCCATCAAGTCGTTTCCAACCCTATAGGACAGAGTAGAACTGCCTCACAGGGTTTCCAAGGCTGTAAATCCTTACAGAAGCAGACTGCCACATCTCTTTCCTGTGGAGCAGCTGGTAGGTTTGAACCACTAATCTTTCAGTTAGCGGCTGAGCACTTAACCACTGTACTACCAGAGCTGCTGCTAAAGGGTCAGTAATCATGAAAGAAGTTGAGAAAGCTGTCAAAGAACTATCACTAATATTTATACTTTTAATTTTTTCTCGTATTTCTGATTTTTCCTGGTTGCATGGCTAAGTCCACCAGGCAATCGTGGTGAGAATTTGTCTCTTTCCTTACTTTAATTGAAGGGCTTCTAATGCTTAGTTGTTAATTATAGTGTTTGCTTTGAGTTTACCAAGTAAAGGAATTTTCTTCTCTTCCTAGCTTCTTGTGTTTATAAGAAATTAGTGTTGAATTTTATCAACTGCTTTTTTTCAGCATTGACAAGAGTAATCTTTTCTTCTTTTCCTTTGCCTATTAATACAGTAAAGCCCTAATGTTGCAGGATTTCTTGGTTCACTCATGGATTCAGTCCCACTTGGTCATGGTGTCTGATTATTTTGATGAACTTTGGATTTTATTTGCTAGTATGTGATTTAGGATTTTTGCATAAATATTCATAAGTAAGATTTGTCTGGACTTAAATGTTTTGTGCTGTCTTCAAAAGATTTTGTTTTGGTGTGCAGGAATACTTTTTTGATAAATCTTGTATTTTTTTCCTCTTTGCTTTGGTGTATGAAGACTTATCTGTTCCTTGGCATAACCCACAAAACTAACTTCATCTGGGGCAGGGGTGGTAGCTAGAGGATCGATTATTGATGGTTTCTGATCTCTGTAAACCATCAGATGAGTGTAGATGGGGGAAGGGGGTTAGCATGGGAAGTAAGCTAAAAATATAGGTTACTAGCAGACCTAATTTGTATGTACTACCTCTAAGCAATCTCTTATCTAACCTGAAGATTCCTCTACTCTGCAGACAGTGGAACTGGGGATGGAGATGAAGGGTATTTTCAAGAATCAACAAGGAAGGTGAATCAATAGGCTTTTGGTTAACTAGTCAGATTAAGTATTCCAGGGAGGTAGAGGTGTCAAACTACTCTCCCCTTGGTTTACTGGGAAAATGAAAGAGTTGCTAGAAAGAAAAATGTCCAGAGGAGGACTGGTTTTAGGGAAGATGAGGAATTCACCCCTGGACATGTGTAGAAGATATCTTTTAGTAGCTTGATGAAGGAAAGGACAGAGAAAGATTGGACATAAGGTGTTGTCACATGGCTAATGTAATCCGCACAACTAACCTATCTCCAATGTACAGATCATAAACTGAGACTCAGAAAGGTTAAGTGACTTCCCCAAGGTCTTTTAATTCTAACTGTCATGCTCTTTCCATCACATCCCACCCTTTGTGAGATGTCCGTCCAGAGGCTCATTGGTGCTAAGGGAAAGTCCTTTTAGGCTAAGGGGTATATTGGCTTGGTTATAGGCAGAAAGGAGGAAACATTTAGACACGGCAAGAATAAATTTGCTTGAGATAAAAGAGGTGAGCACAGTTCTAGAGTATATAAGAGGATTTATTCAGAAAATACTTATTGAGAGCATAGACACTGGAACCATAAAGAAGACACAGCTTCTATACTTGAAATCTTCTTAATCCATCAAGAGAAAGGGGCATATAATGTATTGCCTGACTTCCCAGCTCCCACCTATACAACCCATCCCACCCCTTCCCTCTCGCCTTCTCCCTCACCCATGTTTCCATTAGGCCGGGCCTATATCTGCCTTAACTGTCAAGTTAGGCCGTGGTGTATGAGTGAGAAAGAAAGAAAAAATTACAGCAATATGATTAGTTCTGGGATGGTATACACAGAATGCTCTGGAGTGCCAAGGAAGGGGAGGCAAACTGGAAAACCTTACAAAGAATATGATATTTGAACTGGGATTTTAAAGGTAAGTAGTAGTTTATGAGGCAATGACGCGATATTTAAAGCAGAAGGGTCTGAAAGGGAACAATAAAAGAAAGGACATTAAAAGCAGTAGTAACTGGTATACGTAAAGGCTTAGGTTACTGTATACCCATCAGACTGTCAAAACTAGAAAGTGCAACAATGCAAGGGTTGCTAAGGATGAGGGGAGCCGGGCAACTTTGTGCATTGCTAGTTAGTGTGGACTAGTGCAGCCTCCCTGGAGAGCCACCCAGCAGAGCTTAGTCAGTTGAAGCATGCACATAGGCTAGGACCCTGTAATCTCACTCATGGTTAAACACACAGAGACCCTCACACATAGGTCCATGTACAACAATGCTCAGTGTACACTGTTTGTTGTAACAGGGAGTTGGAGGCGATCTAGGTGTCTGTTGCTATGGTAAAATGTGGTAGGTACATATTCTGAAATATTTTATAGCAGTCAGAAGTAACAAACTAGAAGTACAAAAAGCAACATGACTAGATCTAAAAAGGTGTTAATTAAAAAAAATCAGAAACAAATGAGATCTATAATACAAGATCATTTATATAAATTAAAAATACATACATACATACATATGATGGCCGCATTTTTAAAGATAGATATACACGACCAGGCATATATACCAACACAGGGTAGTGTGTGTTTGGGGTGGGGGTAGGGGATCAAGAGCAGGAATGGGGACTGAAGGGGAAAAGGAAATAAGAGTGAGCCCTGTCCTGCTGAAATATCCATGAACCGTGGAGAATGAGTATCAATTTCCTGCCCCTGCAGTCCAAATAAAAGACTTAGCAATATAAAAGTGTCAAAGTCTGCTTGGACCACGGAAGAGGCTGGGTGAGTGGGAGGCAACCCCAGGGCTGCAGCTCGGAGAAGAGGGCAGGCCTGGGGCACTGGGTCTCCGATCCTGAGGATGACAGGGAGCTGCTGACAGCTTTTCAGCAGGAAAGAATACTTTGTTTTAAAAGATCCCTCTGGTGACCTAGAGGATAAGGAAAGACTGGAGACAGTATAGTGTCCAGGAGACTTTTTTAAAATTACAGGTGAAAGGTAAAAACAGCAGAACTAATGTGGATAGGTGGGATGGGAAAAGGGTGGGTGCCTTCTGGGGCCAGTGTATTAACCCACCATAGACCACCTCCTTTTTTAATAGAAGTAGGCATTGGCTTCACCCATCTCAGTAGACCTTTTGAGGGGTGTGAGGGCATTCAGCAACACAGAGGTCAGAGTATAGTTGACTCTCTCCTTCTGATCCCACTTCCTCCTCTGGTCCAGGTTACCCTGGCACAGAAAACAGGTGACTTGAGCTCTGATTTCCAACTCTTCGCTCTGGTTCCAGAAGTGGGCTTGGACAGTCTACACCTTCTCTCTGGGTCTCATTTCTTCTCTCTTCCCTTCCCAGCTTTCACTTTCTTTGGCTCCATATCACCTCCCTAGTAAAAGCTACCAACAGGGAAATCTTGCCCCCTCCCAAAATCCCCCCAGGTACCTCCAAAGTCCTGACATCCTCCTTAATCTTCCAGCGCCACTGCCCCACCCTGGTGAGGAGGAGTAACAAATTGGTATCGTAATGGCCCTGCTGATTGCATTATGGGTGCCTAATGCAATATGCCCTCATGAGAACCATCCATCAGAGAAGAGCCCCTCCCCAAGTCCCTGCCAACCCCCGTCACATTAGTCAGGCAGCCCATTCATCACTACCACACACCTCCATGGAGACTGGCCTAGACAGATGAGGGGCCAAATCAGATTTATGGGGAGGCATCATGGAAAAAAATCAGCCCCATCCATCTCCCAGACACTGAGGAGGGAGCCCTGTGTCCCCACTCCCTCCAAGGCTCCTTAGGGAAACGGGTGCTAATCGAGAAACCAGCCAAGTTGCCTTTGTTTTCCTGAAGGCCCATTCCTGAGCCCCTGTGTTGCCTAGCACAGCCCTAGAACTGATTTCTCTAGGAGTTCATACTTTCTGGAGCAAAGCGCCTGCTCGGACTGGTATACAATGCCCAGAGTCAGCCACAACTTCTGAGAATCCCAGGGACTGCATTTAATAGGGTTCCTGGGTTGGATTAGCTGCTGTGAGCAGACAGTGGGGAAGAGTAGATGAAGCCCAGTTCAGGAAGGAGACCAGTCCTAGGGCCACCTGCACATGGAAGGTGATCTCATTTAGGCCCTGCATCTGAGCTGAGGCCTTCCTTGCTGGGGGCTCATTTTAGCCCTGATGGCCATACTGGCATGGAAGAGACATTGAGAGGATTAAGGATGGTGGGGCAGGATCTGGGAGAAAACTACCTTCAAGTCCCAAGATTCATGAAGCCTGAAGCTTGTAATATTTAGGGGAACCTCTTTCAGAAAATTCAAAGTGTCGAAGTGCCAGGGCCCCTCCCAGGACTTTGGAAGGAGCCTCTAGAAATGAGGGGCCGGAAGCTTCAGCTTCACCATAAGTCCGCCCCTGCTATGTGCCTGGCACTGTGCCAAGTATTTTATATGCATCATAAAAAAAAAAAAATCCTCACAACTGCCAATTGCCCAGCAATTATTCTCCCCAATTTTATGAGAAAATTGAGCCTCAGAGAGATGAAGTGACTTGGCCAAGACTATCCAGCTGGGACGTGACAGAACAATGACTGAAACCAGGTCTGTCTGATTTTGTGGCCTGTACTTTTTTTTTTTTTTTTAACTCATTCCACTGCCACTTGGCCAGGGTTGATTTGGACTAGGAGGGATCTCAGGTCCAACTGTCTCCTTTCTAGATGCCCCTAAAGCTGTGGACAGGTTATTTTATACTCAAGTACTATAGCTGCCCTGGGGTGCCTGAAAGAAAGGAGGCAGAGGCAGAAACAGGGATAGGAAGGGTGGAAGAAATTCTTCTAACAGAATCCTAAGAGATCAGTGATGGGCTCTGGGCTTTGGGCAGCCCATCCCCTACAAGAGTTAATCTTACTTCCCCCAAGCTAACCATGGCCCCATGTGAACTGGATACTAGTGGAGGGATCCCAGAGGCTGAGCAGAGCTGAAAGCCCATTTCTGGGACCCCGGCAGAGGGCCATGTGGGGTCCTGTTTGCATCAGTGTAGCTTTCTCTGAAAAGCCTGCCCCATCCCCAGCAGGCCTGGGTATTAAGGGTGCTGAGAATGGTGGGTAGCCCTCCTCTTGCCAAGCAAGAGCCTCCAGGGCCATGGAGTTCCACTCCTGAGCCTCATGGAGAACGGGAAGGGGGGCTGGCATGTGCAATAAGGTAGGAAGAGAACGTGTGCTTCTCTGTGACCAGGTGTGAACACAGTGAGAATAAGGATATGTGCATGCACCCAGAGAGGAAGCATCATGAACATTCCCCTGCTCATTTGGTCTCCATTGACAGTTTTTCCCGGTTATCTTCTTCACAATTGTCACCTGTCCCTGAGGGCTTGTCTCCCCTCAGGGCTATCTAAAAAGACTTGTCTGGAAATTTGGTGAAGTGGCGCTGTAGTAACTGGCATGACAATGTAGGGTCCTTGCCTAAGCACCTCCATCCTCCTCCGCCTCATGCATCTCCTGCCCTTCTCTCCCTGCCTTCCTCCAGGCCCGCTGGCCTTAGCTGCGAAGGATTCCTCTGCACCCCCTCTAATCCTGCACCACGTGGGCTCTCACACAGTGGTTCAAGAAAGCAGAGGAGCGAAGGGTTCCATTCCTCTCTATTCATTGCCTGGATTTCTTCCCACTCTTTCTGCACACCCCATTCCAACATGGGATTTATGTGTGACCACTCCATCTAGTAGGTTTTGGGTCTTCTCTCTGGCCTCACCGGATCTTCGCTCACCCCAGTCCGCAGAGGTTGCCTTCCTGTCTCAGCTCTGAGCATACAGTAGAAGGCCACAGAGCCAGGTTGTGGTTTCCAGGGACTCACAGGCTGATGGAGGACATAGTTGAATGGAGAAATTCTACCCTGACTAAAGGGATGCAGTCTGGATGTGTTCTGTCTGCAGGTAGACAAGACCCATACCCACATAGGGGGTATCCCTGTTGTTGTTGTTGTTAGGTGCTGTTGAGTCTGTTTCGAATCACAGTGACCCTATGTACAACAGAATGAAACAATGCTGGGTCCTGCGCCATAGGTTATGCTAGAGCACGTCGTTGCAGCCACTGTGTCAATCCACTGTGTCAGCCACTGTGTCAATCGTTAAGGGTCTTCTTCTTTACTCACCCTCTACCAAGCATGATGTTCTTCTCCACGGACTGGTCCCTTCTGATACCATGTCCAAAGCATATGAGATGAAGTCTTGCCATCCTTGTTTCTAAGGAGCATTCTGGCTGTTCTTCCAAGACAGATTTGTTCATTCTTCTGGTCTTTGCCAACATTATAATTCAATTTTAGGTATCCCTAAAAGTGTGTAAACCAAAAAACCCATTGCCAGCCCTGACTCACAGCAACTCTGTAGGACAAGTAGAACTGCCCCCTAGGGTTTCCAAGGAGCCGCTGGTGGATTTGAACTACTGACTTTTTGGTTAGCAGCCAAGCTGTTAACCATTGCACCACCAAGGCTTCAGTTAGAAGTGTGTATGCCACTGTATAATATGGTACAAAGCCTCAGTGTAATATATGGTTTTACATACAAGTAAAACTGCTAAAAAGGCAGCTGGATAAAAAATCCTATTAATGGGAACCCATGGGTCAGTCAAGAAATTTTGTGTATGTGTGTGTCCCTACACTGGGTAGGGGCTGATATTGCTGACCTCTGAGTTCCTTGAGAACCCCAAGAATCTAAATGCTAAGGGGAAACAAAAAGAATATTCAGTCTCAAGTGAGGTTAACTAGGAGGTGTATGTTGGGTGAGAGACAAACAAACCAAACCAAACCAAACCTGATACATGGCAACATTTGTTACAGAGTAGAACTGAGCTCCATAGGGTTTTCTTGGCTGTAATATTTACAGAAAAAGATCTCCAGGCCTTTCTTCCACAGTGCCATTAGGTGGGTTCAAACCACCAACCTTTCAGCTAGTAGCTGAGCACAAAGTTGTTTGCACCTTTGGGCAAGAGAAGAGTTCCCTTTTTCCCAGGCTCCTTTTCCTCTTCTTGTGCCCTGAATGTTGGTGTTTCTTGGGGCTGTTTCTAGGCCCGCTTCTCTTTCTACGCAGGCTTCTCTACTCCCATGTCTTCCATTATCATTATCTGAATGCAAACAATGTGCAAATCTCTCTCCAGCCCAGGTCTCTTTTCTGGGCTCCAGACCTCTCTATTTTACAGCCCACCAGACAGCTCCACCTGAATATCCCTTAAACATGTGGAACTGCCATGACCAAAACCAAGCTCATCATCTTGTCCCCAAAACCTGATCCTTCTCCTGAGTTCTCCACCTCAGTAGATATCACCACCATGCACCCAGTTACCCAACCTGAAACCCTGACTAGCCTATCCCTCATCCCCACATGTCTAATCAGTTGCCAAATCTGTCGAATATTTTTGATTCTAACTCTTTCTAAAACCTGCCTACTTTTCATCATCTCACTGGTATTAACTTGGTTCAGCCCTTAGCATGTTGGCCAACAGCTCGGGCTCTAGTCCAGATTGCCTGGGTTTGAATTCTAGAGGAGATTAAATATAACCCCAAAGTGCAAACGTGCAGCAAGATTCATTTGGGCAAATTGCTTAACCACTTGGTACCTCAGATTCTCCCTCTGTAAGGTAGGATAATAGTGTCTACCTCACTGGGTTGTTGTTTTGATCAAATGAAATCTCACATGTGAAGTGCTTTTAAAATTGTCTGGCATACGTTGTTATTAGGTGCTGTCAAGTCAGTTCCGACTCATAGCAACCCTATGTACAACAGGAATGAAACGCTGCTGGGTCCTGCGCCATCCTCACAATCATTGTTATGCTTGAGCCCATTGTTGCAGCATCTGTGTCAATCCATCTCCCTGAGAGTCTTCCTCTTTCTCTTTGACCCTCTACTTTACCAAGCATGACATCCTTCTCCAGGGACTGATCCCTGCTGATAACATGTCCAAAATATGTGACATGTAGTCTTACCATCTTTGCATCTAAGAAGCATAATGGTTGTACTTCTTCAAAGACGGATTCGTTCGTTCTTTTGGCATTCCATGGTCTATTCGGTATTATTCAGCCGCACCATGTAGGAAGTGCTAAATAAGTGTTAGCTATTTTGTTATAATATTATTATTACCTGAGTTATCACCATAGTCTCCTAACAAGTCTCCCTGCCTCAACTCTCATTCTCTTCTAATCCATTTACAGTACAGGAGAAGCACTGAGGCTCGTATAGGTAAAGTGTATTGCCCAAGTTATTAAGTGGCAGAGCAGATTTTCGCATAGGCCTAATTGACTTCGGAGCCCCTTGTTCTAAGCTACTGAGCCACTCTGCCCGTTTGCAAGTATGAAGAAATGAATACATTGGAATAGTAGTAGTCTAAGGAAAGCGTGAAACCAATGGAGGGAAAAATGAAAAGAGAGAGTCAGAGGCACTCCAGATTTTCCAAAGGGAAGGAGTTTGAGAGTAGCAATCTGGTTGCAGGGACTTTGAAGCTGAGCTTGAAGAGCGAGGGTAGAGTTTGGGTGGAGATGCTGATGGAGAGAATGTGTTAGAGGGGCTAAAGTCCTCCCAAGAACCTCTTGGTGCCCCTACAGTGGTCAGGCCTTGATAGTGGGGACCAGGTAAAACCCTGGATGGATCTCAGGCAAGTGCTAGAATAGGCGGGGTTATCAGACAAGTCTGAACTGGGGGCATCTTACTGGGAATTGTTTCTTTTACCTTTGGCCACTCGATGTCTAGGGAGAAAACTAGGGATCCAGGTTAACTGGGAGCTGGGGTGGAGTATAGTGGTGTAGGTGTGAAAAGAAAGGTGGTGGAAGATGTTCAGGTGGGAAACCACACAGCCTCCCTGCTCCACCTCTTCATCTCCTCCTTCTGAGGAGTCAGCGGGAGCCATGGTCTCATCCAAGAGGAAGTGATTTGGTAGCATTTTGGACATGGGGGTGAGGAGTTCTGCCAACTAGCTTCTCAGATTAGCTCTGCTCTCCAAGGTCTCTGGGCAAGGCTGCCAGTCAGTTGGCTCGTCTACCTGCTGAATGGCTTCTACAAAACCCAGCTGAGAATGGGAAGGCAGGGTAGAGGTGGACTTGTTTCAGGCATTGTCTGCATGCTCTGGATAAGGGGGTATTTTTCCTCTCCAGACTTGTTGGTCTCCATCTGAGGCTGGTAACTGAGGTTGCTGCCCTTCCCTCTGTCCCCAAAGAATGGAAACCTTTGGGACAAGCAGCCCAATGCCACCTGTGTCCTCTGCTTCAGGCCCCAAACTGCCTTGCCAGTCCATCCTTCTCCATCCATCCATCCTCTCAGTTCAGGTGTAGGGCAGAACTCTGATTGGCAGGGAGAGGTCCACCCTATCCCTGTTCCAATCATATCCCTACAGAGAAGCTGACTAGACAGGTTGAAATAGAAGTAACCTCTCTGAGGAGGCTTCCCTAGCATGGGGGGTAGGGAAGGGGATCCCAGGAGCCCTGGGGAGAGGAGGCTGGACTCCAGCTTGTCTGACTCAGCCCATGTGACAATGAACAGTGCCCATTTTAAAAATCAACAATCCTGCAATTTCTGAGATCTGTGGGATTTTTGCAGCTTGGGATGAGGGTGGCGGAAGCAGTTTTTAACAACAAAAAACATGAAGGCAAATTCTCCTGGAGCTACCCAACCACATCCCCCATCTTTCATATCTGTGTTTTACCTTCGACAAAAGCTCTGGGTTCTCTGTCATGGCTTTCTTTTTTCTTCCTGGATCCCAATTGTCAAGCCTTCAAGAAAATGCACTTCAGTCCTTTGTCACTGAGTGTAATTTGATAAACTGAGCAGAAACACACTGCTCTCCCCATCCTTTCAAAAACTGTTACTGCCAGAGAAAGAGGATGAGGGAAAGAGATCTGAGGTCTTTGAATGGAAGTTTAAGCACGAGCGCACGCGTGCACGCACGCGCGCGCACACACACACAGACACACACACACACTGTCTCACACACATATCAGGACGTAGAGTTGCCTAGGCTGGGAGGAGGTTGCATCCCAGATTCTTGGGCGTGGGGGCCTAGCCCTGGGGTCCTGGGACGGATGCCCTCCCAGCTCATAGCGATTCCCCTAGTTGCAGGCCCTTCTTGCAACCGCCCAGTGGGCGGTGCCAGGGCAGGTTTCAGGCTATAAAGGGCTCTTGGCTCTCCAGGCCTGAGGGAGCGCCATTGCTGCAGCAGTGTCTCTGCCAGCCACAGCCAGCTTGGGGCACTGCCGGTGTTCCATAGCCACCGGGCAGGCTGCTCTTTCCCAAGCAGGGCCAATTTGGGCACAGCTATCGGCTGCGTTCCTCGTACCTATCCCGTTCTCTCCATCGGCAAGTCCCTTTTTGGATTGCTTTCCTGTGGGTTGGGTGTGGGGTGGGAGGAGAAGGACTGGGTATGGGGGCTTAGACAGGGGAAGATACGAATATTTCCACTTTCTTTAAAAAATTCCTTCGGGAGCAAATCACTGAAGCTGAGATTTCTGAGATGAAGTATGGGGCGAGGGTTATTCCACGTTCAGGCAAAGGAGAAAGCAGCAAAATTCTTTCCCAAGGGCCACCCTCTTCCCAGAGGGCTGCAGGGGGGTGGGCAAAGGGCTCCCTCCTAGCCCCTCGACTCTGAGGGGCTGGGAGTGAGGAGCCAGGCTGTGCCTGCCTCTGGCACTGCCAGGTAGAGACATTTGGACAGAGGTTGGTATCTATAAAGCAAAACAAAAAAATCTGAAGAGCCAATGACAAGAGGATACCTGGGGGTGGGGTAGGGTGGGAGCAAGTCACAGTAAAGGACAAAGGAGAAGGAGGAAGCTTTTAAGAAATAAATACATAGAATCCGGAATCCAGCTCTGCTTCAGCAGTGCCGAAAAGAACAGGATGGCGTCTTTAAAGAGGTGGGTGGACCTGGGTGGGATTCTGGCTGGCGGTGGTTTTAAAGGGGTCCGTTAATACTCTAAACAACAGCCTCAGAGCCCCTGAAGCTGCAAGGATGGGGCGGGGGAGGGCCATTTAGCCCCTGGGAGGTCCAGAGAGGCAGAATCTATGGCTCTGTAATGATTTTCAAGCTGAGCTAAGTCCCCTGTTGCACCTCCCAACCATTCTGGGGAGCAGGGGTTCCAGCCCCTATCAGAGTTGCCAGGGCATAGTCAGGAAGTGTCCTCTAAACTGTCCTTGAGGTTTGGAGGCTGGAGGGGCACTGCCAGACCTGCGGCCCCTCTTCTGGAGGGAGGGCAGAGAATGGGAAAAGGGTAGGCAAACAGGCCTCGGAGTGAATATCTGGGACGGCAGCTGCAATCCAGGGCCAAAGGGGCCCTCCTGACCAGTGGGAGCCGCAGTGCCTGCTCCCTTCTGAAGAAAAAGGGCTAGGAGGGCATGTGTGATCAGGAGCTCCTGTCCCAGGGCAGGCCATCTCCTCGAGGCATAGCTCTTCAGAAGGAAACAGAAAAGTGCGTTGTGACTGGATTTGTAATTTTGCAGGCAAGGGATACTGCCACTGTGTCGGGCAGTATACCGAGGGGTCTTAGAATGAAACCTGGACCAGCCTCAGGCCCCGGGGGGAACAAGGAGCTGAGTGCTGACTGTTCCAAAGGCTCCTCGGTTGCAGCAAGGCAGGACAGAGCTGCGAGCAGAGACCACTCTCTGAACTGAACCCCTGAGCTTTGTCACCAGGCTGGACTGCTCAGAGTCAAGATAGGAGGCCAGGAAGACCCGGCACATACTCTGTGAACTCCTGAATACCCAGTCCTGCTTCCTGGTCACCACTTCCTGGTCTCTTTACTCTCCAAACACTCTGAGGGCCAGCAGGATCAAGGGGCTAGCCCATTTTTAGCTCGGGCTTTTTTCTCCCCTTTTGGCTGTGGTGGAGAAAGCAGAGGTAGGATTTAGGAAAAGAAAGTAAATAGCCATTTGTTAAAAAATCCAGGGACAAAACTGTGTAAAACTGAGTGTGAAGCTGACAGCTCCTTCTGTTGTCAGCGCTAATCGTCAGAAGCACAGACATTAAACAAAGGGGGAGCTGCTATGGGGACAAGTTCTCGGGGGATGTATGTTTGGTGGTAGAGAGGAATAGGATAATACAATGGGGAAGTGGTGAGGGGCCCTGGGACTCAGTTTTCTCATCAGTACAAAAAGTAATATGTAAATCTAAATCTCTAAAAATAGTATTATCTCACAGGGCTGTTGTGGAGATCAACTAAAATAATAGGTGTGGTGGAGGTTTTCTGGCTATATAGAACTGCATTCGTGCAAGGGACTTGAAAGGTGCAATGTCTTCATTCCTTTGGGCATAGCAAGTCCAGGAGAGACAGTGCTCCTGGACAGCCTTGTGCCTGGGTGAGGCCAGAACTTTTGCAGATCTGCCCATGCAGATGGGTGTTTTCTGAGCCAGGGAAGAGGGTGTAGAGGCTGTGCCTGCCCACTGTCTGCATGTTCCGTGAGTGTCTGCAGCCTGCCCTCCATCTTCCAGCCCCACAAAGTTCAGAACTCCACTTGAACTAGTGTCTCCAAGACTGAACCCCCAGTTGATTCTGATTGATTTCAAAGTGTCTAAAGGGCTAGAGGGAGAGGTGGGGGGCAAGCCCCAAGCCATGGCTTTAGAGCACTGCAGGCAATACTGAATCCCCAGGGTGTGCCTTGGACCCCATGGAAAGGGTCGTATTGGGAGAGGGGTTTCAGGAGTTCCTGTGATACTAGCTACAGGCAGCCTGGAGGGAGAAAGGAACTAACTCATTGGAGAACAGACAGTTCATTCTGTAGGCCAGAATGAGAAAATCATTCTGTCTTACAGCACTCCTGCTCCTTTTGGGCAGTCCATAGTGGGCCAGCCACACTCCTGTGGCCAAAGGTGGCATTGGGTGATGCTTGGTAAGACTCGGGTTTGGTCTGGGGTCAGGGATTGAGTCAATCTGTGTCCAGGATTAAAGGTCAATCTGGGATTAGGTTTTGTGGTCTGTTTAAGGGCAGGGTTAGGGGTCAGACCGAGGTCTGGGTCAAAGCTCAGTCTGGGGCCAGGGTCAGAAGTCCATCTGAGGTGGAAGAAAGAGTTTCCTGTGATGGAATCTGGCTGCTGAAGATAGCGGCTGACCCTTCTCTGTTCTCTGTTCCTAACCCACACTGTGAACAATCCTCCACAGCTCCAGCACTCCTACCTTCCACAGCACCTCTGTGAGGTCTTATCAGACTGTAACACCATGACTTTCCTTCTCTCTCTCTTCCCCGCCCCCGCCCCCGTCCCAAGTCACTCTGGGGCTTGAGCAGAGACATGGTCCGGTTAGGAAATGCGGCAACTATTGCTGAGGGGCTGTGCTGTCCCACGGACGTTCCCCAGGACCCTACCGGGCAGCTGGGCACGGAGAAGGACTCCTAATTTCCAGCCCCTGCCACTTCCCAACTCCTCCCCTATACCCGAACAAGGAGGAGAGGCCAGGTGATGGAGGACAAAAGTGCACAAAAGCTATCCCTGGGTACTGGGGGGTGGGAGATGGGGGCAGGAGCAATTGGAGTGCAGAGAGATTTCTGGGGCTATAATCCCTGCAAAGTAGATACCTCCTGTGAACTCTTGAGGTTTGTGGCTTGGAGGCAGGTGTTGTGTGGATATGTCTACAATGATTCTCTATGTGTATGTGCCATTGTGTGTGTGTGTGTGTGTGTGTGTGTGTGTGTGTGTAATTTGCCAATGCATATATATATATATTTTTTATATTTGCATCTCTATAAGGCTGTGTGTGGTCCATCCTTTAAGAGCTAGATGTCTCCTGGGATGGTTCCCCAGGGTTATCTTGCCCATTTTAACGTCTGAGAGTCAGTGCTGTGTCGGGGGGGTGGGAGGGGAATGGCTAGATTCTTAGGATTCTCTAAGACAGCAGGGCCTCAACAACCTCTCCGAGCTCCATCTTTCCCCTGCCCTTTCATCCCCAGATGGGGAGTGGCGAGGGGCTGGCCTCATCACTACTGGGTGGGTGACCAGCCCAAAATTGAGTATCCTATGAAACCTCCCTGCTGTAAGGATGCTCCCCAACTCTAGGGCTACAGTGGTCCTGATAAGTACTTCGTGAGTGTCCAGACCCCAAGCCACCTGGAACAGCAGCTTGAGAGCACTGAGGCGGGGGTGGAGCTCTCTGGAAGCCTGAAAGGCTCTTCAGAGCTGATGTCCCCCTACAAAGGAGATTGGGGGAAGGGGAAACCAGAAATGTTTTCCTCTGGAGCTGTAGTACCACTACTTCCCACCAGGTGGGGTTCCAGGGCAGAGAGTGGGCGCCGAAATGACCAAGAGCTAGGAGCAAGAGACCAGCCTTTTAAATCTCCGCCGGCCACATCAACCCTGGAAGAGCTCACACACACAGGGACAAGAGACGCGCGCGCATCTCGGATGCTCACACAGTTCTCTTCTATGGAGAACCTCTAAAATATAAATCATATTGCGTGTTGCAGGGGAGGTGTTAAAAGGGGAGTCTAGTTTCGTTTACACACACCGCATTGAACTGAAGGTGGGATATCAAGTCTTTTGAACTGGGAATGTGAGAGTGAGTAAGAGGCAAGGGGGATGGGATAAACAGGACGGAAGGGAGAGGGAAGACTAAGGCACTAAATAGACAGACGTCGGGATGGGAATACATAGCTCCATGGATTGCACACACAAGGGCTTCTCCAGATGACAGATACACGGATGTATAGACACGCATAAAGCTCCGGAGATCGCAAACACGTGGACACCCCACACAGCTCCACAGACGTTCGGCAGATCCAGGGACACACACGCGCATACACACAGGTGCGGCCCCGGGCCACACGCACACCTCACACAGGCACGCGCGCCGGGCCCTCTGCGGCCGGCGCTGAGAAGGTGGCCGCGATCACCGGGCATGTTTATTTACTCATTTATATCAATGAACGTTTGTGCCCGACTCCTCCCGCCTCCCGGTGCCGGGCCGCCGCATTTGTCGCTGGCGCGGGACACTCGCCAGCACCAGCATCGGGTTCTATCGACGCTGCGGGGGTTGGACAGGGGCTACAAAGTTGGGAGACCTGGAGGTGTCGGAGCCGAGGGGTTACAGCGACAGCGGCCCAGGACGCAGACGGGGAGTGGGGAACTTCGAGGTCTAGTAGAGTAAGAGATATGTGGGAAGAGGGATGGAGGAACCTGGCATCTGAGATTTTGGGGTGTAGGGACCGCGGATAGGTAACCCCTGCCAGGGGGGCTTAAGAGTGGCGAATGGGAAAATTGAGAGGTCCCGGGAGGTAGCAGCCAGCGGGATAAGAACTCGGGACCCTAGGCATAGGTCCAGGGCCTTTTTTGCGCCCCCTTTTAGTCTGGCCCAGACCCAGGCCGAGAAGGCTACTGCCCACGCGGGACTGCCTGAAGTGGGAGGAGGGGGCCGGGGACCCGGGAGGGAGGAAGAGAGGGAGGGAAGAAGCCCAGCAGCCAAGCGGGCACTGTGCGAGTGCGCACCCGTGTGTGTGTGTGTGTGTGCATCTGTGTGTGCGCGCGAGTGCGTGTGTGTGTTTCATCTCGTCCGTCTGTAGGTTCCGGGCTCAGCGAGACGCCGGGCAGAAGGAAAAGGAGGCGAGAGGTGAACTGAGTTTGATCCTTCGGCGGCTACAAGTGGGTCCCGGGCGGGCCTCGGGTGGCGGGCGGCCGGATCGGGGCGGGAGGCGGTCCAGCGCTCACACGCTCCGGCCGGCCGCGGGCCGGGCCTCTTACCACGCCTCCGGCTTTGGAGCGAGGGGGTGGGGGCGGGGGTGCTGGCGGAGCGCCCACGGCGCAGCCTCCCGCCTCTATATAAACAGACGCACCGCCTCGCTTTGATTCAAATTCACATTGAGAGAAGCTTTTAAAACCACCAGCCCTGAAATCCTGCCTTCTGCTTTTCCCCTCTTTCCTTTTTTACCTTTTCTTTTTTTCCTCCTTTCTTCCCCCAGCAGCAACTCAGGAGACGAGAGACTGCGTCCCGGGACGGACTGCCTTTTCTTAAATGATACAATAGCCCAGCTCCGGTTCTCCACCTCCTCCCCCAACCCCAACCCGCCTCACCCCTCCCTCTCGCCAGCCCGCCGCCGCCGCCGCCGCCCTGCGCCCGCCTGGGGCTCTGTCGCCGGCTGCCTTGAGTCCCGGACGCGGCTTGCCGGCTGCGCACCCGCACTCGGGCCACCGCGCCCGCCTCGCCACCTCGCCTGCCGCGCCCGCCGCGCCCGCCTCGGGGGTGCAGCGGCGGCTGTGGGGCTCGGGTGCGCCGCCCGTGGCAGCCCAGGGACGCTGGGCTCGGGCCTCTTCACTCGCTTCAGCTGGGGAGACTTCCCCTCGCCCCCAAAGTTTCTGGGTTCGTTGGAATTTTTGAGTTTAGGGTTTTTTCCTTAATTTTTTTCACCTAGGAATTTTGAGGAAAACTTCTGAAAAATCGATTGCACTTTCTCTCCGCTAGCTCTCTGTCCCCCCTCCTTTTTTTTCCCCTGGAGCAGGGGAAGGGGCTTACGAGAGAGGCTCCCGCTGGACAAAGTTTTCTAAAGTTTTCTGAGTGTGATAGTTTCAGGAGAGCCAATCCACCAGCTTGATTCACGGCTTCATCTCACCACCCCTTGAACAGCCCCTAAACCCGCTATAAAGGAACAAACAAACAAACAAACAAACAAAGTTACACTCCGAGTCGCCTTGTGTCTCCTCTCTCTCTTCTTTTAGGCAGTTTTTTTTCTCCCGCTCTCCGCTCCCCTCGCAGCCTCCACTCCCCTTTCCTTGGCCCCTTCCTTCTTCTCTGTTTCGGCTCGAGGTGCCAGGACCCCCGGCCGCAGCCTCCCCTCCCCCGTCGCTCCGGTCCCCTCCCGTCCGGCCCTCCCCTCCCCCGCCGCGGCCGGCACAGCCAATCCCCCAAGCGGCCGCCAACATGCTCTTTGAGGGCTTGGAGCTGGTGTCGGCGCTGGCCACCCTCGCCGCGTGCCTGGTGTCGGTGACGCTGCTGCTGGCCGTGTCTCAGCAGCTGTGGCAGCTGCGCTGGGCTGCTACCCGCGACAAGAGCTGCAAACTGCCGATCCCCAAGGGCTCAATGGGCTTCCCGCTCATCGGAGAGACCGGCCACTGGCTGCTACAGGTAAGGGCGCGCTCGCTCCGCTGCTTTCCGGGGTCCGCTATCCCAGATCCTACGACCGACAGAGCCGCGGGCCGGCCGGGGGACGCTGAGAGCCCAAAGGCACTGGTCCCTGCCCCTCCCCTCCCCTCCCCTCCTCTCTGCCGGCGCCTCCGGGGCTTCCCCTGCCGGCTTGCTGCTTGGCTCAGACTCCCGCTGGCGCCCCGTGCGCAGGTTAATAGGGGGCTGATATGAGGGGTTCTCGCACGGCACTGGGCTCCCAAGAGTGGCTTGTCCTGGTCGCGGGCGTCCGAGCGGGAGAGTGTGGAGTGCCTTGGGGGCTCCTGGTGGGACACGAGTCGGAGAGGGTATCTGGTCCATGGTCCGCTCTTTCCTACCCTTGGCGCTTCAGACTCAAGTCGCTGTAGGTTCCTTCGGCTTTGGCATTGTAGCTGGGAGCCGAAAACTGAGTCGGGGAAAGGAGAAGGGGGCAAGTGGCAGCCTGAATTGCTCCTTTAAGACCTGGGCTGTGATCCCGCGAGTAGCTGGCTGCGTCAGGTACAACTGTCCTGGTCTCCCATCCACGCTCTGAGTGTGTTTTGCGCTGGGGAAGGGACAAGGTAACCCAAAGAAAATGAGAAGGCAGAGAGACCCAAGGGCTCTCGGGGAAGGGTGGGTGGGGGATCTAATTATTTATTTAGGCGGAAGGAGTTTGGTCCAGGAAAGAAACTTGGCAGAGGTGTGTTTAAGATATGTACAGAGAGTGCGTGTTTGTTGTTAGACGCCGCACAACCGCACAATGCTGGTGATAATGGGGGTAGGGCGCATAGCGGACCAGACCCAGGTAGGTAATGGGGAGATTAACCTGGAATTAACCTAGTCAGTGCTAGATGATAGCTTTTTTTGCAATTTGATACACCTCAATTTGGAGGGGCTCTGGGGTAACCGCGGGAGGTGTGTTTTGTGTACTTGTGCACACATTTTTGTCCGGTGGGTGCTAATGGGGATTAGGAAAAGGATGGGTGTCCTGAAACAGACCTGGGCACGGGAAAGGTGAGGCGGGAGGTGAGCGCACCCGCGGGGACCAGTGGTTTTAGAAGAGCGAAAGCTTGGCTTGAAATTAACAGACGCGTGCAATCCCCGCGCGCACACACTTACAACGCCCCGTCCCGCCCTGGGCTAAGGGACAGCAGAGTGGAAGTGGGGAGGGGGGTGCAGGGTTTCTTGCCTTGTGGTCTTCTCAAGTCCCCGAGTTGGCCTCTTTTTGCGTTTCTTCGTGCAACGGGATGGGGTTCACGTCAACCAACCGGGCTACCCCCACGCAAGAAGTACCCAGAATCTCTGCTGTGCCACCACACTTAAAGGGTTAACTGCGGCGGTGGTCTAGGCTTTTGGCTGCGAATTTAGGAAATAACTCACAAGGGTAACGGCTGCCGCCTTGTTAGAACCAATCTGCGGAATCCGCGGTCTGTCACTGCTCTCCACCCCGCTCCCTGACCTTTCCTTGCCCCCCACCCCCGCCAAGTGTTCCCCCCTGACCTTTTCTCCGAAACCCACAAGTGCCCCTGGGGCTCTGCGTTCACCCGGAGGGGAGGAAATAGCAGACCAGCACCTCCCCATCCATCCGCTCCGGTGCCCTAGTCCCTGCGGTGGGAGGGAGATGGGGGTGCCCGTGTAAAGGAGCGCCGAAGGGGTTAATGGGAGCCCTCTGAATCCTAGCCTTATTTTTCGGAGTCATTTATCAGATTTTACGGGGGGACCTCCAAGGGCTCTCCGTTTCCACCGAGCGCCATCTAAACAGAGCCCAGGGCTAAAAATACAACATTTTTGTATAAATTGGACTCGCGGCTCGAGCGGCCGCTCCTATGAAAGTCCTCTTTGTGAAACGGCGGACAAATAACTCTTTATTAATGCCACAAAAAACGCACTTTAATTATAGTTAGGCAGATCAGAGGCGGGGGATGGGGAGAGCGAGGCGGCGGTGACCTCGGAAAATTCACAACCCAACTTTTGTGTCGAAAGAAAAGAAAAATAGAGGAAAAGAAGGAGAGGAAAGACGCGGAGTCAGACGGAGCGAAGGAGTCTGACTGGTAGAAGCAGACGGAGGGAGGGAACCCCGGTCCTTGCCCCTCTCCTGGCGCACCCCCTCCCCCGCCTTGATTTCTCTTAAAGGGGTAGTTGCCGTCTAGAACAGTGGCACGTTGCGGGGGAGGAGACTTCTCCCCGACCCGCGAGTCTGGGGGTGGGGCCGTGTCCCCCGCGGGCGCGGCCCCACTCCTGGCGGTGCGTGCGCTCCCGGCTCTCTCCCTGTCGCGCGCCGGGCCCGGAGGCGCATGTGGAAAAGAAATTAGGACTCCGGGTTCTGCGGAGTCACTTTTCAGCAGTGCTGGGGTGTGTACACATCTAGCTGGAGAATAGTTTTCCGAGGACGAAAGGAAAGTGAGGAGGGGGACCAACTCGGCAAAGGGGGGAGCCGAGTTGTTCCATTGGGAGTGCACAACCCAGCCGGCCTGGAGCCCGGGTCAGCACGTTTGTAGTGCTGCAGGCAGGGGCGGTCGGACAGGTGGCGACCCTCCCCACCCCGTGCTGCCCTGGCAGAAGAAGGGTTAACGTGGGGTGGAGTGGCGAGCGACGACGTCAAAGGTGAGCGGGACGCCCCTGCCTCCGCCCCTCGGAGGTCCCCTCGGTTTCCGGTGCCCGCGCGGCGCCCGGCTCCGCCAGCTCCTCGGAGCGCCGGACCGGGCCGGGGCCTCGCCAGCCTTGGCTCGCGCTGCCGCCGCCGGGGATCCGGTTACCTGCGCCGCCCGCCCCGCCGGGTCCCACCCTACCCCGCGGGAAGCGCCTTCCTCCGCGCTCCGGTTCCAAACTCCAGGATGGCGACGAAAGTGCTTCTCGGTTATTTCCAGGGCAAAATTCGTTAAGAAAATCGCGGCTCTTGGCCCGTGACCCCGCCCTGCCGAGCCCTCAAAGGCCTGCCAGGTTTTCTATCGGCTCACACTGGAGCACCGAGGAAACCCCTCGCCCCCATTCTGTAGTGGCTGCCTCCTGGGCATGGACCGCTCGCCGCTATAAATAATCGTTGGCCTACAGCCACCCCGCGGGATCTCGCCAGCCCGTGGCTCAAAGCCTGGAAATATTTATTCCGAGAGGCTGCAGAGCGAGAGCCTGGGGAGGGGAGCGAGCCTCTAACTTCGGGTTCATCCATCCGGGATACGTTTTCCGTCCCGCAAGTCATTACCAAAAGTCTCCCGCTCCTTGCCTTATTTATTATCTTCTAGGCCCTACTTCCCAGTTCTTGTGCACGCTATGAAAATAAAACCTGCGTCTGTATGTATGTGTTTGTGTGTGTGTGTGAGGGGGGCAGGTGAGTGGTGCCCCGGGGAGCACCGCGGGGCTTTAAGGCTGGTCCTCAGCGATGTTCCCTCTGGCGACATGCACCTGAGAGCTGTCTCCGGTGTGGCTCCCGCAGGGTCCCGGCTTCCAGTCGTCGCGGAGAGAGAAGTATGGCAACGTGTTCAAGACGCACTTGCTCGGGCGACCACTGATTCGCGTGACGGGCGCAGAGAACGTGCGCAAGATCCTCATGGGCGAGCATCACCTCGTGAGCACCGAGTGGCCGCGCAGCACGCGCATGCTCCTGGGCCCCAACACGGTGTCCAACTCCATTGGCGACATACACCGCAACAAACGCAAGGTAAGAGTTTTGGGCCAAGAGTCCCTCAACCGTGTTCTCACCTTCCTCTCCCTCGCACCTCCCTAGGGGTAAGGAGTTCACAGGACCCCGGGGACATCCTCCACCCCCCAGTCTGTGCCCTCATTTTCACATCACGCTCGAGGACCCGCAGTGCGCAGTCTGGACTGCGGCGAGCCCGGATCGAGGGCCGCACAAGCATCCTTCCGCTCCCGTCTCCTGAGGACAGACCGTGTGGTGCGCACCACCAGACCCAACGGGTGGCTGTTTGGGGAGTGGTTGGGACAGAGCTGGGATGTGCGGGAACTGGGGCATCAGGCGCCTGTCCTCGCTGTGCTAGACTGAGCGGGAGTAGGAAAAAGGGGGAGGGAGGGTGGCCGGCGCTCCGCTCTTCGCCACGTCCCCCCTACTCCCCACCCCCCCTCCCCGGGAATTCTGAGTACTAAAATGAAGCCTGGCTTTCCCGCCATAGGTTTCGTTATGGAACACAAAAGGGCGACGCGAGAGGGCGTGGGGGTGGGGGTGGAGCTGGGGGTACCGTGTGGACAGCAGCTGCGGGTCCTCTCCTGGGAGGAGCGAAGGGAAATTTGGGCTACTGCGCCCACCAGCCAGGATGGTGGGGGAAGGGCGATGGGTGGGCAAGCAGCCGAGGCGCGGGCGGGGGATCAAAGTGCATCCCCCCATAAAGAGGAAGAGAAAGTTGGGTGTTTATCCTGTGGATTTCCCGAGCGACTGGAAGAGGCGCGGAGGAGGCTAGTCAGCGCGCACCGAGCAAGCCGCCCCACCCCCTCCTCCTGCTGCCGCCGCCGCTGCTGCCGCCGCCGCGTCTCCAGTGCGCGGGCGGCACGTGCTGTTTGAACTGCAGTAACCCGAAAGCTGAGCCGGCGGCGGGCGGGGCGCCGGCCTCCAGGCTTAAAACGGCCAGAAGCGGGGCTACAGGACCCACCCCCTCCAGTTTTTCCATTGGGTCGGAGGTCTCACTCAGGTTGAAACATAAAGGAAAGGGAGCAGCCTGCTCCGATCTCCCAGAAGAGTGGCGGGCGGGCGGGAAGGAAGAGGGGGAAGGCTGAGAGAGGAGAGGAAGCAACCGTGGGGAGCCCCCCCCAAGACTGAGGTGGCTTTGATGAATGTAGGGAAATGCTACTGGCCGACGCAAGGTACGGTATGTGATGTCTTCTGAGCAGCCAGTGAACGGGTGTGCTCCGTGCAGACAAAAGGAAAAATCAAATGGAGGGGACTGGTCTGCGTGTACCCCACACATCCCCCAGTAAAGCATGTAGTTCAGGGACTGGAAAGGGGTTCCCAGAACCACCTCTTCCATCTGCCAGGCTTCAAGAAAAAAGCAGCTAATGAGGCTTGGGGGCAAATGGGGGGAGGTGTTCTGAGGGGTAGTGGGGAGGGCGCTGTACACGCAGGAATAGGGGCTTTTCCAATGTGTTGGACAGTTATTTCTCTCTCAGTCTTTGTGTCTCCACCAAAAGCCTATCCCAAACAGTGAGGAATTGAGGACTGACAGTTGGTCAGGCCAGAGCTTGAGATTCTGAACCTAGCTCCCCAGGATGTGGCTGCGTCCTCATTTCGTGTTACGGAGGCTTTGGCAGGAGAGGAATTGTAATCTCTTTTCACAGAGGCAGAGGTTGAGTGACTTGGACCAGGTCAGGAAGCAAAGAAACGGCAAGGCAGGCCTTCAGCATCCATGGCAAGAGTTGTTTCTGTGCCACCAAGCAGGCCCACTCAGCCCTGCCCACTTGGGGCTGCCAGAAGCTGGGGTGGGTGAGTAGAGGGTGCTGGGAGGAAGAAGGCAGCTTGGTCAGGACCAGAGTGTCAGACCCTGGGGCTGGAGGAGGCTCTTGGATGAGGCTCTTGCTTTGCGGTTCTGCCCACCCTCTTCCACCAGCCCGCCAGGTAGGGCTTGCTTGCCTGGAAAGCTCCAAGGTTTTGGCCTAGATTGTCCATTTTGCATGAATGGGAGGAAGGAGACAGACAGATGAACACTACGGGAGGAGTACATAGGGGAGGAGAGGCGAAAGTGGAGGCAGAACCCAAAGACCATAAATGAGGCATTGGTGGTCTAAGTCTTTTCGGAGCACCCTCACCCTCTAGCTCCTTGGGTGGGGAATAGCTAGAAGTTAGTTTGTTTTGAGGTCCCTGGGTGGTGCAAATAGTTTTCGTTCATCAGTTAATCTAAAGGTTGGCAGTTCAAACTCACCAAGTGGCACTATGGAAGAAAGGCCTGGCAATCTGCTTGTGTAAAGATTACAGCCAAGAAAATCCTGGGGATCGTTTCTGCTCTGTAACACATAGGGTCACCATGAGTCGTAACCAACTCGATAGCACATGGTCCCGACAGAGGCTTGGGAACCAAATGTAGGAATCCTCTTTGTGTCTTAGCTGTGCAAATAGGTAGTTAGACAACAGATAAAGGATACCCCCCCCCCCAAATCTCCCTGATTGATATTCTATACACCTGTTGACTGAACTACTTGGAAGACCTTCAGTTAGGTACAAACACAGATGGATGAAACTTGGTCCTTGCCCTCAAGAGGTTTAGAGTCTGGCTGGAAAGACAAGAAGAGAATACTCAGGGCTACTGTTTAATGTTTCTAAATATCCACATTGGTCCTAGAGAGAGTGGCCAGTGTTGGTGAACCAATGCCTGGTGGACCCAGTTTGGCCTAGGTGGGGCTGCCCTATGCCACTCATGCTGCCTCATCTAGCTCATGCTGCAGTCAGAGACCTGGTTGGAGAGCAGACTGCTGGGCCAGGTCCTGGCCTGGTTAGGATGTATTCACAGGAAGTGGGACACAGGTGTGCAGGGGCCCTGCTGGTGGGAAGGAGGAGCGTCACTGTTTCCATTGGAGCTGGTGGCCCACCCCTTCTCTGGGAGTCTGACCAGATGTGCTGGGAGGGGGCTCCTTACAGCCATTGCTGCATGCCAGGTGTTTGCCTCGCCTGCCCTTGTGGTCTCGGGCCAGCAGGGATAGAGTTGTCAGGGAGAAGACACAGGAAGTCTTGCCTGGTCTAACAGAATCATCTCTGGAAGCCAGACCTGTGTCCCTATGGTCAGGGCCTCCGACTCCCTCCTTCCTCCGTGCCACTCCTCTTACCCGCATCCTGGGGCCTCACCTGTTTAGCTGCCTCTGATGCTAGGGAAAGGGGTCGTTCTTTGTGTATGGAGAAACTGGGGTGTTGCCCTAGAAGGGTAGACGGAGTCTTGTTGGAAGCGGGGAATGGGAGGGCTGTCAGAGACATGAGATGGAGTTAGATAGTTCTGGAAACCTCAGTTGCTCAAGCCCCCCCCCCCCCCGCCCCCAGCACTTGGTTGTGCCCCTGCCTGCTGTACCTAGGAGCCTCCCGCTTTCTGCCCAGTTTCTCCTTTCTGCTCCTACCCCTGCCCACCTTTTCATATCCCCAGGCTCCTCGACTCTGGCTACCCCATACTCCACCAGGAACAGGCATTTTCTCTTTGCCTTTGGAGAAAGCCTGGGCCTCTTTCACCAACAGCAGCTTCAGGGCACCCCAGATGGCGGCCCGGAAATACCGTCAGGGAACTCAGTGTCCCAGGGAGTGCTCCTAGCCGTGGAACCCCTGACCTGGAGAGACCCCAGGAGTGGTCTGCTTGCCCCCTTGACCCAGATCCCTGGCTATAGGAGCTTGTGTGTCTGTGGCTGAGGTGGGGAAGAGCTTCCTGGCTTTGGGGCTAGGGGTTGAGAGGCCCCCACCTCCCCTCACTGGCCTGGCCTTTGGGCTCTGCCCTGGGTCGTGGTGGAGGTCAGGTTCACTGCACCCCTCCAGAGCCCTTTGCATCCTGCAGTTTGTGTTGGACGAAGAGGCCAGGAGGTGCCTGGGCAGGAGGAGTCCGTGTCAAGGGCCCTGGATGTCAAGGGGCCTGGGTGTCAGGGGCCCAGGGCAGTGGGGGTCTGGCGGGGGGGCTGGCTTAGACCTGGTTCTAGGTGGCTTTTGGACGACTGTACCCCCTCTAGCTGCGTGGTCCTGTCCACCAGGCTTAGCTCAGGGCAGAATCTCCAGTCTACATTGGATGGGAAGGTGGGTGTCAGGGCAGGGCAGCCCTGCTGACTGGCTCTGCCCAGCCCTGACATAGGCACAGAGCCTTTGTTCTGCCTGCCACAGTCCTTCACCTAAAAGTTACTGTAGCACCAGCGGTGGGTACAGGGACCGTGGAGGGGGTGGGTGGCCAGAGTGGATCTCTCTGAAGGTCAGTGGGGGAGGGAGCCCACTGTCAGCTGCCAGTGCGCCTGCAAGTGGGCACCTCCCCCTTCCTGCCCCTGTGCCAGGCAGTGGGTGGGTGAGCCGGCTGGGGCGTGGGGGGCACTCCCTCCCTTTTTCCCTCTTTGCTGTGTCCTTTTCCCGGGGTGGGGGGGCGGGGATCCAAGGTTGTGATGCGGAGGTGTTTGCTCACTCTCCCAGCCTTGGAAGACAAGTGTGGCCTTGACAGGAAGTGGGGAGGTTTGGCTGGGGTCTTCTCTGGCTCTGAGCTCCCCCTACCAGCCTCTGTATGCATCCAGGGTTCACCAAGCCTGAGAAGGGGCAGGCTGGGGGTGTTCCTCCAAGGGCCTGAGAAATGAGGAAAACAAACCAATATAACCAGAGCAGCTGGCCTTACCCTTAGGATAAGCTTGGGCCTTGGAAGAGGGTCCCCTTCGGGGTTCTCAGAGAAACTTAACAGGCCCCAGCAGGGCTGGTCGAGGGCAGCTGGCCATAGGTTGGAGTTGTGGGAGGCAGGGGTTAGATGAGGTGGTCACTACAATGCACCAGAGGCCCCAGGGGTCCAGGGGCCCCTGATAGGTGTAGCCAGTCAGGTCCTGCACTATGTGACTTCTCTGGCCTCAGCTTTCCCAGAGGGCTGGCTATGGCTGGGTGAGGGGTAAGAGCACCTGGGCAAACCTTTTCTGACTCTGTGTTTCAGCAGGTGTTTGCTAAGGACCCCTTCCCACCATGTGCTTTTGCTGCGGTGTACAAGCCTCAGGGGAGTAAGGAGCAGAGGACTGGAGGGGAGATCATTAGAACTGCAATCCTGTGAGGACAGGCACTGACGTCTCCCAGATGCTGAGGCAGTGGGGACCCAGAGGGGCACGTGCGGGGCTGCAGTGGTCTGGGCCCACCCCTCCCAGCCAGAGGGGCTCGGGAGGCAGTGGAAATGCCAGGCAGCTGGGAGAATGACGTTCTCTCCTGTCCCTCCGCCCCCCTCACTTGAGTATAAAGTCCACACCTTGGCGTCACCCCTGTGCGAATGGCTGCCTAGGCGGCCGCCCGCCCTATGTTATTCTTTCCACTCCGCAGGCCCCAGCTCCGGTGGTTTGGCTGGGTGGCCTGCTCAGGCCCCCGCCCCTCTGGGCGGCAGCTTCCATTCCTCCCAGGCTGAGTCACTGTCCTGTGGAGTGGGGTCCCTCTCGGGCTCTCCCCAGTCTCCGCGGCTGCCCATCTATCTGTCTGCTCATCCATAGCCACCAGCAGAGAAGGTGGGAGGTATCTGGCTGAAAGGGCACAGCTCCAGAGCCCTGGAGGCCATAGAGAAACTCCTTCCCAGGGGCACTGAGTAAGAGGCTGGAGGGAGGCCTGGCTGGTGGGAGAAAGCATTTGTAGAAACAAGTATAAGGAATTTGAGCCTTGACCAGCTCCCTGGCGGTGCCCCTGAAGCCCTCTTTGTGGAATTGGCTCCTGTGCCCCAGACAGAGAGCCAGGGACGTGGGCCCTTAAGCTTGTTGTGTTGTTAGGGATACTGATACCCAGGAGGGGTTTGTCTGGGGATATTCTCCACATGAGCCTGTCCTGCCCTTGAGTCTGAGGCTCCAGGAGTGCAGAGCCCACATCTCCCTCTGGCCCTCCTCCTGGCTCTCCCCAGGCACCAACCCTGGGGGGACGTCCATACCTGCTGCTCCCTCGGCAGGGCTTTGCCTGGGCCTGGGCTGGCTCCGGATGACCTTTGTCCAGCATTCTTGGCTCACTGCTGGGTATTCCGAGGGAAGCCCCAGAGGGAAACAAAGCAGCCTTGGCTTCTGTTACACTCTGTGGTCAGGGCAGTCAGCACTGGGGGCCGGAGCCCTTCCTCTCCACAGTGTGCGGCTCTGGCGGGCACCTTCCCAGTGTGCCCAAGTCCTGACCCCCCCCTCCCCAGGCAGCTTCCTCAGACCCACCCCATCCTGCGCAGCCTTGGCCTCCCTCTCCCCTGGCCTGCACCTCGCCTCCGCCTCCCCTTAGTGGTGGGTGGTGGTTTCTGGGCTGCCCAAGCTTTGGGAAGTGCCCTCACTGTTAACCCTGGGCACAGACCCAGGAGATGAGGTCCTGACGTTTTCCCGGTGCCTGGGAAGCCCTCATGCCTGTAGGCCAGAGGCAGGGGTGTGGATTTGGTGACCCCTGAGAAAAGCCCCTGAGGCTGAGTCCCGGCCACCGGCCTTTGCTTGACCACCCATTTGGGTGGTTGCTCCACCTTAGGGGGGCTCGAGCTCCAGGAAGCACATGCTCAGAGGGTCTCTGAGGAGATCGTGGGACAGCCAGGTGGAAAGGGACCTCAGAACATCTAGTTAGACCTCTCATGAAACCAGCGAGGAAACAGCCCCAGAGAGGCTCACCTGCTGGCGGTCACTTGGTGAATTCCAGCCCTGGGTCCTGGCTTCAGTTCTCCCTTCAAGGACCCAGCCACGGGACCTGCAGGTACAGGGTGGCAGTGGGCTTCCATCCCAGCTCCTGGCCTTGCCCAGGACCCCTGCCCTTGGGGTCCCTCTGCTCAGTCCCAGACTCCCTGGGTTCTCCCTGTCTTCTTGGGTCATCCCTGCCCTCCTTGGCCCCAAGACCTGAGAAGGAGCGATTCAGCCAGTCATCACTAGAGGGCGCAGGGAATGGGACCCATGGGGCAAGACAGGCTTGTCAGTTCCCATCTGGCCACTCCTCGGGGTATGGTGGGGGCCTTCAGTGCTCCCCCTTTGGTAACCCTGGAAGGCCACTCATGGGCAGTATAGCACATGGGGTGCACTGAGTTGGGGCAGGACAGGCATTTCCACTGGGGAGGGGTCTTGAGCTCCCACATTGCTAGCTTCTGGGCTTCTTTGAGGGGATAGCATCTACTTAGGGACACATAGATGTTGGTGTTTGTGTGCTCTGTGAGTCGAAAGGAACCCCAGAGGTTCAGCCTCACCATTTCATAGATGTGGAAATTGAGGCTCAGAGAGGGGAGAGACTTGGCCATGGTCTCCTAGTAAGTTGGTGGTGGATGATCCCAGGTTAAAACTCAGGTCTCTGGATACCCAGTCTGTCCTTTCTCACCATTCCACTGCTGGCTTTGACTTTGGTGGGTCCTGGTGGGAGTATCCTCTGCCCCATCCCCCCTCACAGGCCTACCTTGGGGCCCCAGGTGTCCCCTGGGCTGGGGTTCCTGGACAGCCCCTCTCTCCATCCCCTTTGTGACAGAGGACCCTGGGCTGGCTGACTCAGGGCCCGGTTGTGGCCTCCCTGTCCCCACCTGCTCCAAACCCCCCAGTCTCCAGTGAGGCCTGGTAGCCTCAGAGTACTCTTTTCTGCCTCCCTGTCTCGTTTCTTCATGAGCCTGCCCAGCTCCCAGTTGTCACCCTTCTCCTCTCCGAAGGCGCCTTGCTGTTCTGTAAGGGCCCTTAGTCAGCTGGTACAGGGCTCTGGGGCCAAGGCTCCCCCTCTTACCCCTCAAGACCCTTTGACCAAGGTGCTAGAGTTGGACTCAGCATACCAGGTGAGGGGCTGAGGAAGGCAGCCCTGCCTTGATCCCTCTGTGAGGGGCGTGGCATCTCAAGTCCCCCCTGCAAATTCCCTGGGATCCCCAGAACAGGGCAAGGTGTGAATGACCTGTCCAGGCCGGTGCTGCCCTTGGCGACCTCCCCTCCTCCTTCTGCCTCTCAGCTGTCCCTTTGTAGCAGGAGCGGCCCCAAACAGTGCGGGCCTTTCCGCCCCTCACCGGCCTCCTTCCCTCCCTCTCCTCCTCCCTCCCTCTGCCCACTGGGAATTTCGGAATGAAAGTGCTATTGTGAGCGCCTGGCTGGGCCACTGAAGGGCCAGCACTGTTATTTCTGCAAACCAGCCCTCCCATTAGCCATGCATGGCCCAGGCCAGGAAAACGTTACCTTTTCCTCCTCGAGCTGACTGCAGGGAAATTCTCACACTTCAGTTTGTGCAGTGGTTGTGTTTGGGGGGCAGGCAGGGAGGACGTGTGTGTGTGTGTGTGTGTGTGTGTGTGTGGTTGGGGGAGTGCTAGAGAAATATTTGTCTCCTTCATCTGCACTGCCTTTCCCTCCTTACCTTTCCCCTTGGCACTGGTGGGGGATGTGGGTGGGGAGTCCAGCCATCCCTACCTTCTGCGCTGGACCCTGTGAGGCATGGAGGTTGTTGGGTTACAAGTGAGACCCAGAGGCTGTCAGTAAATAAACTAACATACTCCCTGCTCCTTCTCACCCTCAGCAGCAGCAGCAGGGTAAAAAACATGTGCAGGGGGGACCTGGGTGAGTAGGGGCAAGGGCAGTGGGTGGCTGAGCCAGTCAGGAGGGCAGTGGGCAGGGAGGTGGAAACAGGGACTCGGTGGCTCCTTAAAGTGGTCGTGGAAGATGCAGAGAATTAAAAGGGCTTCTGTTTGGCCTTGTGTCCCTTTGGGGTGCAAAGCCACTGCCCCATTCCTCTTTATTCAGACCCAGCTACCCTGAAGACACTTAAATGGCATAGCTGTTAACAGACCTACTAGAATCTCCACACAGTAGATGTTTCCCAGGGAGTGAGAGCAGTTTTTTTCCTCAGGAAGTCCTGCTTGCCATCTATCCTCAGACTGTCTTGTTCTCGTCTTGCATCGGTGGAGTAGAAGAGCCACCCACTACTCTCCTGCCTTTTCCTAGCCCAGTCTGTCCAGATGTGGTCCACTCCTCCTGGGCTCTTCTGCCTTTCGTCCCAGGAATTCACAAAGATTATGACCAGGAACAGGGGCTCCCAGCCCGGCAAAACCCTCTCTTATGTTGCTCCCCATGGCTGGGACAGCCACATCCTCCTCAGACTTACAGGCAGCTAGGCTGCCCAGTCCCCAAGGCTCTGCGATTGTTTGGGGTGCACACTTTTCTTGGGGCCAAGATAGGGGGTGACAGCTCAAGTCACCCTTTTGAGTTACTTGGAAGATCCCTAGTTTCAATAAAAATGCTTACAAACTGTGCATTTATCCTGCCTTGCCCCGGTCTCCCCCTCCAAGACAAGGAAGTAGGATGGGGCTTCAGAGTTCGGACCCAGTGAGGGGACTGTGTCTGGGAGGTCTTTGGGAGACTGAAGGGCTTTATCTGCAGCTGGGTGAGGGGGACTGCCGGGGCTGAGGACCTGAACTTTTCTCTGACTGCGGTGACGGGAGCCAGGCTGCAGCCCGGCAGAGTAGACGCTGCATCGGCAGGACGGAGCCCATCTGGCTGCAGTGGGCCAGCTGGGGCAGGTGTGTGCTGACCAGGCCCCCTCACCTCTGCGCCCTCCAGGTCTACTCCAAGATCTTCAGCCACGAGGCCCTGGAGAGCTACCTGCCCAAGATCCAACTGGTGATCCAGGACACACTGCGTGCCTGGAGCAGTCACCCTGAGGCCATCAACGTGTACCAGGAGGCGCAGAAGCTCACCTTCCGCATGGCCATCCGGGTGCTGCTGGGCTTCAGCATCCCTGAGGAGGACCTGGGGCAGCTCTTCGAGGTCTACCAGCAGTTCGTGGAGAACGTCTTCTCTCTGCCTGTCGACTTGCCCTTTAGTGGCTACCGGAGGGTAAGCATGCAGGATCTGGGAGGAGAGAAGACGGGGTACCCACGAGCCCACCGTCAGGGAGGGGAGCAGCTGACCACTAAGACAGTCATGGGGTCATACAGAGAGCAGAGGAGGGGGTGAGTGGGTGGGGACCCTCAACTTGGTGGTATCAGGGGCTCGGTTAGGAAGTCTTCAGAGCTCTGCCTGGCCTCAGGAGGAGGTTCTGAGTGGGCCTGCCCTTCCCTGTGGGTGACGGGCCTTCTGTCCACAGGGCATCCAGGCAAGGCAGACCCTCCAGAAGGGGTTGGAAAAGGCGATCCGTGAGAAGCTGCAGTGCACCCAGGGCAAGGACTACGCGGACGCACTGGATGTCCTCATCCAGAGCAGCAAGGAGCATGGGAAGGAGATGACCATGCAGGAGCTGAAGGTGAGGGCTGCCACCAAGGAGCCCCACAGTGCCACTCCCAGTGCTTCCCGTTGACAGGAAAGGCACCCGGCCATCTCTCCCCATCCGGGTTCTGTTCACACTCTCTTGCCGGGGGGTGCTGTGGCCATCACTGGCCCAGGCAGTGACATGGGCTGTCCCTTCTGTGCACACAGTTTCATGGGAGGACAGGGTGGTCAGCTCTGCCCACCCAAGGGCTTGCATGCGCTCACAGAGAAGCCCTGGACACGTCCCATCCCCACTGCCGTTCCTTCCTGAATTCTAGCTCCAACTTTTTTCCTGATGAACCAGGAATGGGCCAGATTGCCTTTCCCATTTCAGAAGCAGTTCTGTGACTCGTAGGTGGTGCCATGGCAAATACCAGACCCCGGTCCCTTCACTCTTGTCTCTGGGCCCAGTATCCTCATTTGTAAAATGCAAGGCTTGGAATTAGATGACCTTCCAGATCCTTCCACTGGGTACCATGACCTCTGTGTCCTGTACCCCAGAGTACCCCGACCCAGATCCTCACAGCTCTGGCCCCAGACTGCCTCCCCAACACCGTCTGCTTCCTGGGCCACTACGGACTTCCTTTTCAGGCAGAGTGGAGGAGGGACTGGGGCTGGCCGTTGGGATGCTGGACTTAGACCCTGCACCCCTCCACATACTCTTGTCTGCACTGTGCCTGGTTCCCCACGCCCTGGAGGATTTCATCTTTCTCTCTGTGAGCTCACTTGCCTTGATCAGGCCCGCTGCGGAGTCTAGCAGTGAGGAAAAAGTGGCCCTACCCAAGGGACTTCAAGGCTTCTGCCTCCTGTCCATCGGACTGGCCCTGTGACCCCGTGTCCGTCATGGCCCTAAAGTCCCTAACGTGAGGCTCAGAGAAAACAGAATTCACAGCCAGAAGTGGCAGGGCCTAGCTCAGATGACCCTGGGGCACAGGGACACTGGCGGGGGCTGCCCCAGGCTAGGGAGATCGCCAGCAGCGCCCCTCCTGTGTGTGGCTGCAGGATGGGACCCTGGAGCTGATCTTCGCCGCCTACGCCACCACGGCCAGTGCCAGCACTTCGCTTATCATGCAGCTGCTGAAGCACCCGGCCGTGTTGGAGAAGCTTCGGGAGGAGCTGCGGGCCCATGGCATCCTGCACGGTGGCGGCTGCCCCTGTGAGGGCACTCTGCACCTCAGCACGCTCAGCAGGCTGCACTACCTCGACTGCGTCATCAAGGAGGTCATGCGCCTTTTCACCCCCATTTCTGGCGGCTACCGCACGGTGCTGCAGACCTTCGAGCTTGACGTGAGGCTGGGCCCACGGGGCCGGGGGTGGGGGTAAACCACGGGATCACTGCCACGGGGGCACAGAGCTGGCTGGTGAGAAAGGCCAGCCTCTCCTCAGGGTGCCTCTTAGCCTGGTGGAGGACAGTGCTCGCCTTCAGGGTTTCTCATGGGAAAGACCCCACCCCAAATCCTGAGTAGGATGGGGGAGTGCCACCCCTCCAGATGAAGCAGCCCTAGTTGCATACCCCGTTTGTAAATAAGAGACTGGACTTGACTGCTGAGAGGAGGGAGCCTGACCTGGCCTGGGGTGCCAAAGGGGATATTTCTAGAAAGAGCAGACCTTGACATGGAGGAGGGTGGGATTGGTGGGAGGAAGTCCTGGGTCCTTTCCTTGCCTCCTCTGGCTCTCACCACCTCTTCTTTCTTTTCATCTTGTATCCAGGGTTTCCAGATCCCCAAAGGCTGGAGTGTCATGTACAGCATCCGGGACACCCACGACACGGCGCCTGTGTTCAAGGACGTGAACGTGTTCGACCCTGACCGCTTCAGTCAGGCACGCAGCGAAGACAAGGATGGCCGCTTCCATTACCTCCCGTTCGGCGGCGGCGTCCGGACCTGCCTGGGCAAGCACCTGGCCAAGCTGTTCCTGAAGGTGCTGGCGGTAGAGCTGGCCAGCACGAGCCGGTTCGAGCTGGCCACCCGGACCTTCCCCCGCATCACCTTGGTCCCCATCCTGCACCCTGTGGATGGCCTCAGCGTCAAGTTCTTTGGCCTGGACTCCAACCAGAACAAGATCCTGCCAGAGACGGAGGCCATGCTGAGTGCCACGGTCTAACCATGCTCCTGCCCGTGCCCACGCTTCAGCCCCGCCCAGGCAGTGGGGGTGGGAGTGATGGAAGGGTAGAAACCTGTGTGTGGGAGGGGGCTGGGCCTGGGTAAGGGTGAGCAGCCCCCCATACCTTGTCTTTCCTTGTTTTCTGTCCTGGCAAACCCTCCCCAGAGCCAAAAGGGCCTCATCCTTCCTGGAGATGGGGCTCCCCCTCTTGGCTCCCGCTTCTCTCCAGCCTCTCTCCAGTTCCCACCAGCTTGGCCCCTGCGGAAGGGCATGGCCGGGGGCTCTGCATGCCCGTTACAGTGTTAAATGGCAGTCTGCTCGTGCTAGTGTTTGCTTGCGTTCTGAATTCGTCCCCTCCCTTCCCACTTCTTTTTGACCCTTTTCATTTGAGGTCAAGTCCCTGGGTGGCGCAAATGGCTAAGCACTCACCTACTAACTGAAAGGTTGGCAGTTTGAACTCACCCAGAAGTACCTCAGAAGTCAGGCCTGACGATCTGCTTCCAAAAGGTCAGAGCCATGAAAACCCCATGGAGCATAGTTCTGCTCTGCACTGTGGGGGGGCCATGAGTCAGGATTGACTTGGTGGCAACTGGGTAGTTTGAGATCAGGTGATTGAGATGAGGAGAGAGGGAAAAGAGATCCCCCCTTGGCCCCTCTTCAGTGCCCTCTCCCCCCATTCTGCCACTGCCCAGACTGGGGCATTGCCCTTCTGAGTGTGGTCACCTTGAAAAACAGCATCATGGGTAATAAGCGTGGCCACCCTGAAGAACTGCATCCTGGATAACAGAGCACAAGTCAGCCTTGGCAGGGGATAGAGCCTGCAGCCATCCCTGGAGCGGCCCCACCCCTCTGCCAGTTTGGACCTTTGAAGTTACCTATTGCTGCTACTTTTTCTCTCCTGATCTTGGGGCAAAGGAGCCCCAGCCCCTGCCCTCCCAGCATCTTCCATGCTGGCCCTGGGCACACGCACTGACATCCCCACCTTTCTGCCAGGCAGCCTGCAGCCAGACCCTGTTCCCTGCTACACTCATACCTGAGGCCCTTGGCTCATGGGCCACCTGTGCCCCCTCCCCGTATTTATTCACCAAATCTTAGTGTTCCTAGGGTCTGGAGCAAGCATCTCCTCCATTTCCCAGTCTCCATTCCAGCTGTCCTGGGCACGACTTCTGAGGATGAAGAGGAAGAGGTTGCTGGTCTGCCTTGAACCAGGCCCTCTGGCCTAGGGTTGAACCTTCCCTGGGTGCTGAAGTTATTCGGGTTTAACCTCAGAGCATCCCTCCCTGCCTGACACCTAGCACCTCTGCATTTTGTCCCCTGGTGGAGATGGGGAAAGGGCCCACAGCCTCCCTTCCTGTTCTATCAAAGATCCCATCATGCGGAGGCTCCCAGCACTTCCTGCTTGGCCACTGCTCACCCCAGTGCCCCCACTCACCCCAATGCCCCCACTCCAGCTAGAGAGCATGGGGAAGGATACGGGTTCTGCTTTCTGATGGGGAGTGAGGGCCTCTAGCTTTAGTTCCTTAACCCCACCCTTTGCCCTTAACCCTTTGGAAGGTGTCCTTGAAATCCCTGTCTGCTTAGCCCAGCTCAGGGGTGTGGGGATGAGATGAACGCAAGGGGGAGGTGAGCGTAGAAGGCAGCCCTCCCTCAGCATGGTCGGAGGCCTCTGTTGGTCTTGAGACAGCTGTGGGGAGGAGCTGCAGTGAGCCGGGGAGGGGGCATGTGCGATATGGTCAGAGGGATTTGTTTGAAAACTGGCCGGCCAGGGTGACTGGCAGAAGGAATAGCTCCTGGCATTGGCATTTTGAGTGTCGGCAATTTGGGGTTCCTCCTGGAGGTGTTTTGGGGGCCTTTGGTGAGTCTCTAAGCAATTTTGTCTGTTTTCAGGTTGTTTGCTTTCCATGTCTCTCTATTGGTTTTTGATGTTATGAGAGTAATGGTTCCCCTTTATAAGAAAATCAGAAACACTGAAGAAGAGCGAAATACCTGACAGTCCCCCTAATTGCAAATAAAAGCATTATTGGCAAAAGTAATGGGTAATTTAAAAAAAAGGTATAATATGTCCTAATCCTCCTCAATTCTGAAAAACAGGCAAACCTGTAAAAACTCATCAAAGCTTGTAAAGTGGCTCCATGGTGCTCTGGAATTTGTCACCCACAAGGAAGCCCCAGAGTCCCAAAAGTTTCTTATCCTCTAAGCTGACCCAGCCTGCCCTGTACCAGTCAGTTAGGACAGACTCTGGGAGAGCAGGAAGTGAAGCTCCAGACAGGAAGTCCACCTGGCCTGGCCCCGTGAGGGGCAGGGCAGGGGCAAGGAGCCTCTGTGGCCTACTTGGGGGTGGCCAGCTGGGAAGAGGGCTGAGAAGGAAAAGCAGAAGGAGATCCCTGTAAGGAAGGAAAGAAGGATCATTTGCCCTGCTGGGTCTGAAAGGCAACAAGAAAAGGGAAGAAAGCTCTTGGCTGGCTGACAGGAAGACTCCATGTTGCAATCCCTCCATCCATTGCTCCTCTGTAGATCTGTACTGAGGAGCCTGTGTCTGTGTGTCAGTGTGTTTCCTAGAGGTAGCATTAGATGGATGGTGTTTTCTCACTGTTCCTAACTCTTGTAACTTGACTAATTGAAAAAGAAAAAGAAAAAAAAAACAAAACCCCACAGAACCCTACCTGCCACAGGCTTGCAGATTGAAGCACTTTTGATGTTGGGCGCTGGCCATTGTGTTCTGGGCACCATCCTGACCCTGCCCAGATGGCTCTATTATTTTACACACAAAACTTTTTTTTTTCATAAATGTTATAATTTTGTGTCTGTCTTTATAAACTATTATGAGTACTATTTTTGTTATAATTCAAAATAGATATTTAGTATAAAATTTTTGCTGTTAAATATTTGTTATTTAGTAAAATATGAATGTTTTCTCTATTGTAAACATGGCTCAAAATATGAATGTTTTTATCACAGTGGTTTTAATATTGAAAAAAGCACTCGTGGATTTTGTTTGATATGAAACTGGTGCCGTGCGAGTGTGTTTCCCTGTTGTGTGGTTTTTAATCTGTATATAATACTCTACGTTGCATATTAAAAACATGAATGTTGTGCATTTTTTGTGATTTTGGAAATACTCAATGTGGCTCTTTTATAGGCTTCCATAATAAACTGTGGGGAATCACCCTTGTCTGCCTCTCTGTTCTCTGCTACTCAGCCTTGCTGGATGGGCCCTCTCTGCCACCAAAATTGACTTCAGCATCTCTGGGTCCGACACCTCAGTTGGGAACATGCTTTCCTAAAACGTGTTCAGTCAGGCCAGCCCACATTTCCTTGTGTACAGGATCAGCAGTGTCTATGGCAGCATGCTGGAAAGAGTGGGCTCCTCTAGGGAGGGCCCCTTGAGGGAGAAGCCTGTAGGACCGCTGAGAAGCAGCGCAAGGTGTCTCAGTGCTGGACACAGCAACTCAGAGCCCAAAGGGCCTGTCCTTGGAGCCCTTTCTGTTTAATGGAGCAAGGGCATTGATGTCCAAAGCCCCATGGCAAAATGGGGAGCAGCGTCCAGTTCCCTTGACTTCTAGCCTTATGCCCCATGCTGGCATTTCTCAAAGCCTGTGTCATGGGTGTTGCATGACCAAATGGATTCCATGATCAAGTAAGCTTGGGAAAGGGGTTAAAAAAAGTGAAGTAGGTACCTTTACTGCAGGGCTTCTCAGAACCTTGAGCCATGGTGATGACAGTGATTTCCTAAGAGACAGTGGAGTGTAGGGGTAGACACAGGTCATAGTATCTCCCAAGTCTCTTTTGCTGGTGATTTCACTTTGTGAAAATCATCTTCATGGCCTGACTGTCACAGAGGCTGGAGGTGAGGACCAGGGTCCTGCTGTGACCTCCATTGATGGACAAGAAACTTTCAGGGCCGTTTTAAGGACTGAGGGTGGTGAGTGAGAGGTTGGAGGGTCTTGGCCCCCCACCTGCACACTATGAACCAGGAAGGACCTCAGCCCTAGCTGAAAGACCTCAGCAGTGTCCAGCTTGTGGGGTCTCTGCATACCCTTGTCCCCTCCCCACAGCCTGGGGAGGGAAAGCCCTGAGTTGGCTGAGAAAGACCTTTCTGTGCCTGTAGCCAAGTTCCTGAGTGATGCAAAGGGTTAATGCACTCAGCTGCTAATCAAAAGGTTTGATTTTCGAATCCACCTAGAGGGTCGTTGGGAGAAAGGCCTGGTGATCTACTTCCAGAAGTTTGCCCACCCACTAAAACTAAAAACTAAACCCACTGCCACTGAGTCGATTCTGACTCATAGTGACCCTATAGGGCAGATTAGAACTGTCCCATAGGGTTTCCAAGGCTGTACAGCGGGATCAACTCATGGGAACAGGGTTTTTTTTTTTTTTCTTTTTTTTTTTATCTTCATGGAAGTAGACTTCCACAGTTTCTCCCTCAGAGCGGCTGATAGGTTCGAACTGCCAATCTTTTGGTTAATAGCCAAGTGCTTTAACCACTGCACCACTAGGGCACCTTCCAAAAGATCATAGCCTTTGAAAACCCTATGGTATGTAGTTCTACTCTGACACACACATGGGTCACCGTGAATCAGAGTTGATGTGACAGAAACTGGTTTTCACTGGTGGCTACTGCTTCTCTCTTGGGTCAAGTTGGTCAGACCAGACCCAACCTTGCTCAGAGCACCCTGGGCCAGGCACATCTAGGACATAAGACTTTCCCCACAGGGGCCAGGGTCACAGAGCCTGGAGAGTAACCCCACACCTCCTGAGCAGAGGCAGGGCAGGACACCCCACAAGCCCTGACCCGGGCTCACTCGTGGTGGGTCATCTTCTGCATCAGCTACCCCTCCTAACGTGTCCAGGTCATTGAGTCCCAGCACTGACCCTCCACCCACCCCATGGGGGGAGAAGGAGCAGGGTGACTTTCCCTGTTTTCCATCACACAGAGCAGCAGCTCAGAGTGGCAGTGACTTACCACAGAAGCAGAGGGTTGCACCAGCACTAGAACAGAGTCACCTGACCCACCCAGCACATGCCCATTCTGAGGGGCTCCCGCAGACAGAGGCCTCCAGGGTCAACAAGGCGCGCAGTGAAAACCCCAGCTTCCACAGCAAAACATGGAAGGGAAGGCAGCATTTTTCCCAGTATAAATACCAGCTCTCCTGGTGGAATGTCCTGTGTGGTAGCAGAGGTGAGAGGCGCGTGGTTCCCTGGCTGCCCTTGGCCTGACTGCCCTGCCACAGGGTGGGCCCATCTGGGCGGGTGGCTGGCCCTGTCATCACCCAGTCTGTCCTGGCCTCTCCCCCGTGGCCTGGCAGGTCAGTGATGTTCACCCGCCTGCCTGCTGGTCCTCCACACGACCGCCTGCCCTTGGGATCTCCTGGTTGGAAAGAGAACACAAGTCGCTGTGGACAGGCAAACACGGACACTGTTTGTCCAAGGATTGGGGCGCCAGTTTGGAGGGAATTCACAGACCACACATTCTGCCACCTCCCAGCGCTTTTCCAAAACAGCCCGCCTTGGCTGGGCCTGGCTGTCCAGGGCGGCTGGCATCTAGGAGCCAGGAATAGGGCAGGGGAAAGCAGGGCCTTGGGGCCAACAGGATGAGATGACCAGGTGAGGGTAGAGATGCCACTCTGCAAGCACCAGCCCTGCTCAGCTTTGACGTGCTGGAGGGGACAGAAAGAGAAAAAGAGAAATGAAGAGAGAGTGAGAGTTAGCAAGAGCACAAGCATGTGTGTGACTGTGTGTGCCTCTGCTGGAGGCTGAAGGAAAAACACACCTCACTTTCCTCAGGGTTTCAGGCTCAGCAGGCCAGGCCCTGTTCCTGATAGAGGCCCTGGGCACTGAGAGATGGAGAACAACAGACCGGGCCTTGAGTACAGCTCCCCCATCTTTCACCCAACTCCCATTTCGCTGGAAGAAGCTGGTTTGGTTCAAAGTTTGTCCTCGCCTGTTCTCACCCACTCCCAGGGGCTCTGGCTCCCAGGAGGCCTTATTTCCACTCCCTCAGCCTTGACCCCTAGCCTGTGAAGGGGCCTCCCGCCCCTACCCCAAGCCCTGGTGCTCTAAGAATCTGGCTCCCTCCCACTGATCCCCAGCAGGTGAGCGACAGGTAAGTTCATAAGGTGAGCCTGACTCTGTGTGGCCACCCTGAAGGGACCTGGGTCTGCCCTGGAAGCTGTTTGAGGCACAGTGGGGATTCCTTGGCTGGAAGGAGTCTTGTGGCCAGGCTGTCCGCCCACCTGAGGGTGTCAGTCTTCCTGCTTGACTGTGGCCCCTACCTACCTGGCTTGGCTGCCCCTTACCCCCTGAAACCCTTCTTGCCTTGCCCGGTGTAGACTTGACATTTTGGCCTATCTTAGATTCCCTTTGGAGAACACATTGTGAGTGGTGCCCTCTGGAGGTGTGCAGTTAGAAGGCCTCACTCTGAGCCCCTAACTGCAATGGTGATATAGCAACCCCTGCAAGGACTCTGGCCTAGCTTGAGTCACATGCCCAGCCTCTAGCCAAGAGGATAGCTTCCTCTGATTGACTGCCCTGGTGATGTCTGATTGGCAGCCCAAGGTAGAGATGGGAAGGAAGTGTGAGAGGGGACCGATAGAAATCAAAGTTACCCCAGAGCACAGCCAAGGAGGAAGGGGAGGGAGATAACAAGTTGGGGGAAGACCAGGTGGCTGAATTGACAACGTGCCAGCTGCACAGGAAAGGAGGCGGGTGGGTGGATGACATTTTAGAGTGGAGAAGCTCTAAGTTGAAGCCTGCTGCTGCTTCATATGAGACCATTTGCATTACTATATGTCAACTCCTTCACCAAATCGAAGTCTACCATGCTCCCGAGAGCCTTATGTGACTGTGTGTGTGTGTTTACTTCTTATTTTGAAGTCATTATAGACTCACAGGAAGTACAAAGGTCATATACAGAAGTCATGTATGCCCTTCACCCACTTTTCCCCTCCAGTGTCTTACCTAACTATAGTTCAATATCAAAACCAGGAAATTGCAATTGGTACAACGTGTGTGTAATGTCCCATGTCATTTTATCATGTATGTAGGTTCATGCAACCACCATCACAAACAAGATACAGAACTATTCCACACCATAATGATCTTCCTCCTGTCACCTCCTTTATAGTTACACTCACTCGTTGCCCTCACCCCTCCATCCTTCCTGTCTTAGTTATCCAGTGCTGCTGTAACAGAAATACCGCAAGTGGATGGCTTTAACAAAAAGAAATTCATTCTCTCACAGTTTAGGAGGCTAGACGTACAAATTCAGGGTGTCAGCTCTAGGGGAAGACTTTCTCTCTCTGTTGGTTCTGGGGGAAGGTCCTTGTCATCAGTCTTACCTTGGTCTGGGAGCGTCTCAGCACAGGGACCCTGGGTCCAAAGGACAGGCTGCTTCTGGTCCTTCTTTCTTGGTGGTCATGAGGCCCCCCATGTCTCTCTGCTCACTTCTCTCTTTTATATCTCAAAAGAGACTGACTTAAAACACAACCTAATCTTATAGATTGAGATCCGCCTCATTAACATAACTGCTGTTAATGCCACCTTGTGAACATCACAGAGGTAGGATTTACAACACATAAAATCACATCGGATGACAAAATGGTGGACAATCACATGATACTGGGAATCATGGACTAGCCAAGTTGACACATATTTTTTGGGGGGACACAATTCAATCCATAACACTCCCTAACCCCCTGACAACCACTAATCTGTTCTCCATCTCTATAATTTTGTCATTTCAAGAAGGTTATATACATGAAGTCATACAGTTTGTGACCTTTTGAGGTTGGCTTTTTTCACTCAGCGTGATGTCAGATAGATCTTGGCTGAATGCAGAGAATACCAGAAAGATGTATAGCTGTGTTTTATTGACTGCGTGAAGCTATTTGACTGTGTGGATCATAACAAATTATCATAAATTATAAGGAATGGAAATTCCAGAACACTTAATTGTACCCATGTGAAACCTGTACATGTATCAAGAGTTACTCGTTAGAATAGAACAAGAGGATACTGTGTGGTTTAAAATCAGAAAATACATGCAGCAGGGTTGTATCCTATTACCTTGTTTAAGCAAATAATCCAAGAAGCTGGACTATATGAAGAACACAGCTTCAGGGTTGGGGGAAGACTCATTAACAACCTTCAATATGCAGATGACACAACTTTGCTGAAGAAAATGAAGACAACTTGAAGCACCTACCTCTGAACAAAATGAAAATCCTCACAACTGGATCAATAACATCATGATAAATGGTGAATAAATTGAAGTTGTCAAGGAATTCATTCTACTTGGATCAACAATGTCCATGGAAGCAGCAGACCAGAAATCAAATGGCTTGTTGCATTGAGAGAATCTGCTGCAAATGACCACTTTCAAGTACTAAAAAGCAAAGATGTCACGTTGATAACTAAGGTACACCTGATCGAAGTATGGTCTTTTCAATCACTTCACGTGCATGTGAAAACTGGACAATGAAAAAGGAAGATTGAAGGAGAATTGACTCACTTAAATTGTGTGGTTGATGAAAAATATTGAATATGCCAAGAACTGCTTGAAAATGAACAAATTTGTCTTGGAAGAAGTATAGCCAGAATGCTCCTTAAAAGCGAGGATGGCCAGACATCCTCTTGCTTACTTTGGACACATTATTAGAAAAGACCAATCACTAGAAAAAGACATCATATTTGGTATGGATTGGATGTATTGACACGGTGGCTGTCAACAATGGGCTCAAACACATCAGCAATTGTAAGGATAGTGGAGGACCAGGCAATGTTTCATTCTGTTATACACAAGGTTGCTATGAGCTAGAGCTGACTTGATGGCAACTAACAACAACAGTAATGCCTTTAAGAGCCAACCAGGTGTGTGTATCAATAGTTTGTTCCTTTTTGTTGCTGAGTAGTATTCTATGGTATGGATGTACCACAGTTTGTTTAACCATTCACATATTGGAGGACATTTGGGTTGTTGTTTCAGTTTTGGCAATTGCAAATAAAGCTGCTATGAACATTAACGTATAGGTTTTGTGTGGACATACGCTTTTATTTCTCCGGGATAAATGCCTGACTTAGTTTTCTAGTGCTGCTGTAACACAAATACCACAAGTGCATGTCTTTAACAAAGAGGAATGTATTCTCTCAGAATTTAGGAGGATAGAAGTCCGAATTCAGGGCACCAGCTTCACGGGGAAGGCTCTCTTTCTCTGTCAGCTCTTGTCATCAGTCTTCCCCTGATCTAGGAGATTCTCAGCACAGGGACCCTGGGTCCAAAGGACGCATGTGCTCCTGGCTTTTCTTGCTTGGTGTTAGTGCTTGCTCCTGTCTTCTATATCTCAAAAGAGAGTGTCTCAAGGAATAACCTAACCCTGTAGATTGAGTCCTGCCTAATCAACATAACTGCCTATAGTCCTGCCTCATTAACATCACAGAGATAGGATTTATAATCCCTAGGATAATCACGTCAGACAAAATGGAGGACGAACACACAATACTGGGAATCATGGCCTAGACAAGTAGACACATATTTTGGGGGGACACAGTTCAATCCATGACAATGCCCAAGACTGCAATTACAAGGTTGTATGGTAGTTGGTTTTTATGGTAGTTGGACCCCCATGTGTCTGTCAGTGTGTCATACTATGGGGGCTTGTGTGTTGCTGTGATGCTGGAAGATATGCCACCGGTATTCAGATAACAGCAGGGTCACCCATGGAGGACAGGTTTCAGCTGAGCTTCCAGACTAAGACAGACCAGGAAGAAGGACCCAGCAGTCTACTTCTGAAAAGAATTAGCCAGTGAAAACCTTATGCATAGCAGCAGAACGTTGTCTGATATAGTGCTGGAAGATGAACCCCCCAGGTTAGAAGGCACTCAAAATAAGACTGGGGAAGAGCTGCCTCCTCAAAGTAGAGTCTACCTTAATGACATGGTAAAGCTTTTGGAACCTTCATTTGCTTATGTGGCACAACTCAAAATGTGAAGAAACAGCTGGAAACATCCATTAATAATCGGAACCTGGAATGTACAAAGTATGAATGTAGGAAAATTGGAAATCATCAAAAATGAAATGGAACACATAAACATCTACATCCTAGGCATTAGTGAGCTGAAATGGACTGGTATTGGCCATCTTGAATCAGACAATCATATAGACTACTATGCTGGGAATGAAAACTTGAAGAGGAGTGGTGTTGCATTCATTGCCAAAAAGAACATTTCAAGATCTATCCTGAAGTACTACGCTGTCAGTGATAGGATAATATCCATACACCTACAAGGAAGACTAGTTAATACAGCCGTTATTCAAATTTATGCACCAACCAATAAGGCCAAAGATGACAAAATAGAAGATTTTTATCAGCTTCTGAAGTCTGAAATTGATCAAACATGCAGTCAGGATGCATCAATAATTACCAGTGATTGGAATGCAGAAGTACGAAACAAAGAAGAAGGATCGGTAGTTGGAAAATATGGTCTTGGTGATAGAAACAATGCTGGAGATCAAATGATAGAATTTTGCAAGACCAACAACTTCTTCATTGCAAATACCTTTTTTCACCAACATAAACGGCTACTATACACATGGACCTTGACAGATGGAACACACAGGAATCAAATCAACTACATCTGTGGAAATGCATGATGGAAAAGCTCAATATCATCAGTCAGAACAAGACCAGGGGACAACTGTGGAACAGACCATCAATTGCTCATATACAAGTTCAAGCTGAAACTTAAGAAAATCAGAGCAAGTCCACGAGAGTCAAAATACGACCTTGAGTATATCCCACCTGAGTTTAGAGACTATCTCAAGAACAGATTTGATATGTTGAACATTAATGACTGAAGAAGACCAAACCAGTTGTGGAATGACATCAAAGACATCATAGGTGAAGAAAGCAAGAGGTCATTGAAAAGACAGGAAAGAAGGACAAGATGGATGTCAGAGGAGACTATGAAACTTGCTCACGAACGTTGAGGAGCTAAAATAAAAGGAAGAAGTGATGAAGTAAAAGAACTGAACAGAAGATTTCTAAGGGCGAGAAGACAAAGTAAAGTATTATAATGACATGTACGAAGAGCTGGAGAGAGAAAACCAAAAGGGAAGAACATGTTTGGTGTTTCTCAAGCTGAAAAAACTGAAGAAAAAATTCAAGCCTAGAGTTGCAATAGTGAAGGAGTCTATGGGGAAAATATTAAACAACTCAAGAAGCATCAAAAGAAGAAGAGGGAAGGAATACACAGAGTCATTATACCAAAAAGAATTAGTCAACATTCAACCATTTCAAGAGGTAGCATATGATCAGGAACTGATGGTATTGAAGGAAGAAGCCCAAGGTGCACTGAAGGCATTGTTGAAAAACAAGCCTCCAGGAATTAATGGAATATCAACTGAAATGTTTCAACAAATGGGTGTAGTGCTGGAAGAACTCACTCATCTGTGCCAAGAAATATGGAAGACAAACCATCCCCTTGAGAACAGGAACAAGACAAGGATGCCCTTTATCACCACTCCTATTTAACATTATGTTGGAAGTCTTAGCTAGAGCAATAAGGCAAGAAGCAGAAATAAAGGGCATCCAAATTGGTAACGAAGAAGTAAAACTGTCCCTATTTATGAATGATACGATACTATACTTAGAAAATCCAAAGGACTCCACAAGAAAACTACTGGGACCAATAGAAAGATTCAGCAGAGTAGCACGATACAAGATAAACATACAAAAATCAGTTGGATTCCTATACACCAATAAAGAGAACGACGAAAAGGAAATCAGGAAAACAATACCATTTGTAATAGCCCCTAAACAATAAAATAAAGACTTGGGAATAAATCTAACCACGGATGTAAAAGACCTATACAAAGAAAACTACAAAACACTACTGCAAGAAACCAAAAGAGATCTGTGTTAATGGAAAAACATACCATGCTTATGGATAGGTAGACTCAGCATTGTGAAAATGGCAATTCTACCCAAAGCGGTTTACAAATACAATGCAATACTGATCCAAATACCAACAACATTCTTTAAAGAGATGGAAAAACTTATCACTAACTTTGTATGGAAAGGGAAGAGGCCCCAGATAAGTAAAGCACTATTGAAGAAGAAGAAGAAAGTAGGAGAGCTTGCACTACTTGACCTCAGAACCTACTATACAGCTACGGTGGTCAAAACAGCCTGGTACTGGTATAACAACAGATACATTGACCTACGGAACAGAGCTGAGAACCCAGATGTAACTCCATCCACCTATGGTCATCTGATCTTTGACAAGGGCCCAAAGCCCAACAAATGGGGGAAAAGGCAGTCTTTTTAACAAATGGTACTTGTGAAACTGGATGTCCATCTGCAAAAAATGACAGGACCCATATCTCACACCACATACAAAAACTAACTCAAAATGGATCAAAGACCTAAACATAAAGCCAAAAAATATGAAGTTCACAGAAGAAAAAATAGGATCAATGCTAGAGGCCCTGATACATGGCATTAAGAGGATACAAACCACAATCATCAACACACAAGCTCCAGAGGATAAGTTAGATAACTGGGATCATCTAAAAATTAAACACTTATGCTCATCAAAAGACTTCACCAAAAGAATAAAAAGAGAACTTACGGACTGGGAAAAATTTTTTGGCTATTACAAGTCAGACAAAGGTCTAATCTCTAAAACCTACAAGAAAATCCAATACTTCTACAACAAAAAGACAAATAATCCAATTAAAAAATGGGCAAAGGAAATGAACAGATACTTCAACAAAGAAGACATTCAAGTGGCCAACAGACACATGATTAAATGCTCACAATCTCCAGCTATCAGAGAAATGCAAATCAAAACCACAATAAGATGCCATCTCACCCCAGCATTATTGCCATGTTGTTGTAGTTAGGTGCCGTCAAGTCAATTCTGACTCGTAGCCACCCCACGCACAATAGAACAAAACACTGCCCAGTCCTGCACCATCCTCACAGTCATTGTTATACTTGAGCCCATTGTTGCACCCGATGTGTCAGCCCACCTCCTTGAGCGTCTTCCTCTTTTCCGCTGACCCTTTACTTTGCCAAGCATGATGTCCTTCTCCAGGGACAGATCTCTCCTGACTACACGTCCAAAGTATGTAAGATTCAGTCTCACCATCCTTGTGTCTAAGGAACATTCTACTTGTACTCCTCCCAAGACAGATTTATTCGTTCTTTTGGCAGTCCATGGTATATTCAATATTCTTCGCCAACACCACAATTCAAAGGCGTCAATTCTTCTTTGGTTTTCCTTATTCATTGTCCAGCCTTCACATGCATATGATGCAATTGAAAATACCATGGCTTGGGTCAGGCGCACCTTAGTCTTCAAGGTGACATCTTTGCTCTTCAACACTTTAAAGATGTCCTTTGCAGCAGATTTACCCAATGCAATGCGTCTTTTGATTTCTTGACTGTTGCTTCCATGGCTGTTGATTGTGGATCCAAGTAAAATGAAATCCTTGACAACTTCAGTCTTTTCTCCATTTATCATGATGTTGGTCATTGGTCCAGTTGTGAGGATTTTTGTTTTCTTTATGTTGAGGTGTAATCCATACTGAAGGCTGTGGTCTTTGATCTTCATTAGTAAGTGCTTTAAGTCCTCTTTACTTTCAGCAAGTAAGGTTGTGTCATCTGCATAACATGGGTTGTTAATGAGTCTTCCTCCAATCCTGATGCCTCATTCTTCTTCATATAGTCCAGCTCCTAGTATTATTTGCTCACATTAGAAATTGAATAGGTATGGTGAAAGAATACAACCCTGACACACACCTTTCCTGACTTTAAACCAATCGGTATCCCTTTGCTTTGTCCAAACAACTGCCTCTTGATCTATGTAAAGCTTCCTCTTGAGCACAATTAAGTATTCTGGCATTTCCATTCTTCGCAATGGTATCCATAATTTGTTATGATCCACACAGTCAAATGCCTTTGCATAGTCAATGAAACATGGGTAAACATCCTTCTGATCTTCTCTGCTTTCAGCCAGGATCCATCTGACATCAGTAATGATATCCCTGGTTCCAAGTCCTCTTCTGAAACTGGCCTGAATTTCTGGCAGTTCCCTGTCAATACACTGCTGCAGTCGTTTTTGAATGATCTTCAGCAAAATTTTGCTTGTGTGTGATATTAATGATATTGTTCTATAATCTCCACATTTGGTTGGATCACCTTTCTTGGGAATAGGCATAAATATAGATCTCTTCCAGTGAGTTGGCCAGGAAGCTGTCTTCCATATTTCTTGGCATAGACAAGTGAGCACCTCCAGCGCTGCATCTGTTTGTTAAAACATCTCAGTTGAGATTCCATCAATTCTTGGAGCCTTGTTTTTCATCAATGCCTTCAGAGCAGCTTGGACTTCTTCCTTCAGTACCATATACCACCTCTTGAAATGGTTGAACATTGAGTAACTATTTTTGGTATAATGACTCTGTGTATTCCTTCCATCTTCTTTTGATGCTTCCTGCATCGTTTAATATTTTCCCCATAGAATCCTTCAGTATTGCAACTCCAGGCTTGAATTTTTTCTTCAGTTCTTTCAGCTTGAGAAACGCCAAGTGGTTCTTCCGTTTTGGTTTTCTAACTCCAGCTCTTTGCACGTGTCATTATAATACTTTACTTTGTTTTCTCGAGCCGTCCTTTCAAATCTTCTGTTCAGTTCTTTTACTGCATCAGTTTTTCCTTTTGCTTTAGCTGCTCGACATTTGAGAGCAAGTTTCATAGTCTCCTCTGACAACCATCTTGGTCTTTTCTTTCTTTCCTGTCTTTTCAATGACCTCTTGCTTTCTTTGTGGATGATGTCCTTGATCATTCCACAACTCGTCTGGTCTTCGGTCACTAGCGTTCACTGCGTCAAATCTATTCCTGAGATGGTCTCTAAATTCAGGTGGGATATACTCAAGGTCATATTTTGACTCTTGTGGACTTGCTCTGATTTTCTTCAGTTTCAGCTTGAACTTGCATTTGAGCAATTGATGGTCTGTTCCACAGTTGTCCCCTGGCCTTGTTCTGACTGATGGTATGGATCTTTTCCATTGTATCTTTCCACAGATGTAGTCAATTTGATTTCTGTGTGTTCCATATGGCGAGGTCCATGTTTATAGTCACCGTTTATGTTGGCGAAAGAAGGTATTTGCAATGAAGAAGTTGTTGATCTTGCAAAATTCTATCATTCGATCTCCGGCATTATTTCTATCACCAAGGAAGGCCGTATTTTCCAACTACCTTCTTCCTTGTTTCCAACTTCTGCATTCCAATCACCTCTAATTATCAATGCATCTTGACTGCATGTTTGATCAATTTCAGACTGCAGCTGATAAAAATCTTCTATTTCATCATCTTTGGCCCTAGTGGTTGCTGTGTAAATTTGAATAATAGTTGTATTAACTGGTCTTCCTCGTAGGTGTATGGATATTATCCTATCACTGATAGTGTTGTACCTCAGGATAGATCTTGAAAAGTTCTTTTTGACAATGAATGAAACACCATTCCTCTTCAAGTTGTCATTCCCAGCATAGTAGACTATATGATTGTCCAATTCAAAATGGCCAATACCAGTCTGTTTCAGCTCACTAATGCCTAAGATATCGATGTTTATGCCTTCCATTTCATTTTTGATGATTTCCAATTTTCCTAGATTCATACTTTGTACATTCCAGGTTCCGATTATTAACAGATGCTTGCAGCTGTTTCTTCTCATTTTGAGTCACGCCACATCACCACATGAAGTTCCCGAAAGCTTTACTCCATCCATGTCATTAAGGTGGACTCTACCTTGAGGAGGCAGCTCTTCCCCAGTCTTATTTTGAGTGCCTTCTAACCTGGGGGGTTCATCTTCCAGCACTATATCAGACAACGTTCTGCTGCTATGCATAAGGTTTTCACTGGCTAATTCTTTTCAGAAGTAGACTGCTGGGTCCTTCTTCCTGGTCTGTCTTAGTCTGGAAGCTCAGCTGAAACCTGTCCTCCATGGGTGACCCTGCTGTTATCTGAATACCGGTGGCTTATCTTTCAGAATCACAGGAACACTCAAGCTCCCACAGTATGACAAACTGACAGACACGTGGAGGTGTTTGTCTCTAGCTGCTCTTAAAATTCTCTATCTTTGGTTTTTGCAAGTTTGATTATAACATGCCTTGGTGAATTTTTGGGGGATATACCTTGTGTGGGGTTCTATGAGCACCTTGGACAGATATCTTTTCATCTTTCATGATATCAGGGAATTCTTCTGCCAGCAGATCTTCAACAATTCTCTCTGTATTTTCTGTTATCTCTCTCTCTTCTTGTAGTCCAATCACTCGTAGGTTATTCCTTTCCGTAGATTCCCACACAATTCTTAGGGGTTCTTCATTTTTTAAAATTCTTTTATCTGATTTTTCCTCAAATATATTGGTGTCAAATGCTTTGTCTTCAAACTCCCTAATTCTGACTTCCATTTCCTTAGTTCTTCTCCAATGACTTTCTATGAGTTGTCTAATTCTGAAATTTTTTATAATTCTAAAATTTTATTGTTAATCTTCTGAATTTCTGTTTTCTGTCTCTCTATGGATTCTTGCAGCCTATTAAAATTGTTGTTACGCTCTTCTCTAATCTTCTTAAGTTCCTTTAATGTTATGTTTGTGTTTTCCTTGGCTTGTTCTGTGTTTTGCCTGATCTCCTTCCTGATCTCTTAAAGAGTTGTGTGTATTAATCTTTTGTATTCTACCTCTGGTAGTTCTAGGAAGTTATCTTCATCTAGAAGATTTCTTGAATCATTGTTTTGGGAGCTAGCTGAAGCTATGTTGTCTGCCTTTTTATGTGATTTGATGTTGAGTGTTGTCTCTGAGCCATCAAAAAGTTATTGTATTTACTTATTTCATGTTTGCTTACTGTGTCTTAGCTTCTTGTTTTGTTTTGTTTTGTTTTGTTTTGATATGCCCAGATAGGCTGCTCATGAAAGCTAGTTTGATTATTGTGCCTTTGAAGGTCTAACATCTATCACCAGGTGGTTAACGCTGTTACTAGGTATATGACGCCAGGAGTCTGTTTACTTTTCTTGTATGGATTCAGCTCATGTGTCCAGGTAGCTGGTCACCAAGGGTTTGGTGCAGGCTCTTACCTACAGTCTTAGATGAGCAGGGGTGATTGGTATAGGCACAGGTATCCTTCTGCAGTAGGAGTTCACACACTGAGCAACTTAGGGGACTGACAGCCACCCTTGAGTGTCTGTGAGGAAAGTGTGCTCTTGTTCTCCAGGGCACCTAGGTGGGGGGTTTTGCAGCCCAACTATGGGCACCCAGTGCTGCTGGCTGTAAGGACTGGTAGGCACCACTTATACTTGGATCCCTGTCAAGGGTGGCTAGGTGGCGTGGGTGAAGCCACCAGTCCTCAGGGCCCTGATGTGAGTAGGTGAGGACCCTGCTTAATAGGCAGAGAAGTGACAAACATCATGAACCTACCTCTCCACCACATAGCTGAAACTTTTGAAGTTAGACTTCAGGTATATACCCTCTTGTACTGTGGTAATGAGGGTCCATGCTGTTGGAATAGGCCCCCACAGGTCAATGCAGGTGTGAAAGGCATTCAAAGTCCATGGACTGCTTATGCCTATGTGCCTAGATGAAGGAGCTGTTTCTGCCCTGAGTTCCCATCTTAGGGGAGCTGGCAGATTATTTTTTTCCCTGTTCATTAATTTATTCATTCTCCAAGGCTGGGAGGATGGTTTAGGGTGTGTGGCAGGTCCTACTTCTGGCCCAGGGAAAGTGGCTTTCACTGAAGCTGGTTTGGGACAGGTGCAGAGCAGAGAGAAAGGGGTCAGTCAAAATAGAGAGAGTTTTTTCCAAAGAGGTATTTTTTGGTCTACATGGTAGATTAGATGCAAGTACTTACCTTTTCTGAGAGTGCTGCTTTTTGCTGATTCTAGATGTGTGAGTGAACACTCCACCACTCGGTCTCTTCCAATGTGGAAAAGGTGTCCGGAATGCCACTGCTTGACTCACCACTTGCACCAATGGACCTGGGCTGCGGGGTGCCGGTTCCCTCCGGGTCAGATCTGGCAACTGCTTGCTGCTTCTGAACCGTCTCCCCCTCCCCCTGCCGCTCAGTCCGATTCCTCAACTTTGCCTTTGATGTTCAGGGCCCCTAGATTGTCATACATAATCAACTCACTTTGTTTTTTGGGGTTTTTGCAGCAAGAAGGACCACCAAATGCATCTGACTACTCCACCATCTTGGCCCTGCGTCCCACCCCCCTTTTTTAAAAAGATGCTTTTTATTAAATTGAGGCAATTCCTCTATTCCCAATTTTCTAAGAATTTTTATCATAATGAGTGTTGGATTTTATAAAATGCTTTTTTCTGTATCAATTGATAGGATAATATGATTTTTTTAGACTGTTGATATAGTGAATTACATTGATTGATTTTAAATGTTGAACCCGACTTAACATGCCTGGAATAAACCCCATGTGATTTTTTGATCATGGTATTAATTTTTTTATGCATAGTTAGTTTTGGTCTGCTAATGTTTTGTTGAGGATTTTTGAATCTAAGTTTATGAGAGAGATTATCCCTCATTTTTTTTTTTTTGTGCTGTCTTTGTCTGGTTTTGGTATTAGGGCAATAACTGCCTCATAAGATGAGTAGAGAAGTATTCTTTTCTATTTTTTGAAAGATATTTTGTAAAATTTGTGTTAATTCTTCTTTAAATGTTTGGTACAATTCTCCAGTGAAACCATCTGAACCTGGGAATTTCTCTACCAGAACGAACAAATCTGTCTTGGAAAAAATACAACCAAAATGTTCATTAGAAGCAAGGATGGCAAGATTTCATCTCACATACTTTGGATATGTTATCAGGAGGGATCAGTCCCTGGAGAAGGACATCATGCTTGGTAAAGTAGAGGGTCAGCAAAAAAGAGGAAGACCCTCAAAGAGATGGATTGACACAGTGGCTGCAACAATGAGCTCAAGCATGACACAGATTGTCAGGATGGCACGAGAGCAGGCAGTGTTTTGTTCTATTGTTTTTTCTTCTGGTAGTCCATGGTATATTCAATATTCTTCACCAATGCCATAATTCAAAGGTGTCAATTGTTCTTTAGTCTTCCTTATTCATTTTCCAGCTTTCGCATGCCTATGAAGCAATTGAAAATACCATGACTTGGGTCAGGCGCATCTTAGTCCGCAAAGTGACATCTTTGCTTTTTAACACTTTAAAGAGGTCTCTTCCCACAGATTTGCCTAATGCAATGCGTCATTTGATTTCTTGACTGCTTCTTCCATGGACGGTCATTGTGGATCCAGGTAAAATGAAATCTTTTACAACTTCAACCTTTTCTTCGTTTATCATAATGTTGGTTATTGGTCCAGTTGTGAGGATTTTTGTTTTCTTTATGTTGAAGTGTAATCCATACTAAAGTCTGTAGTCTTTGATCTTCATCAGTAAGTGCTTCAAGTCCTCTTCACTTTCAGCAGTCAAAGCTGTGTCTTATCTTTGTTATTTCCTTCCTTCTGCTTGCTTCGGGTTTATTTTGCTCTCCTTTTGGTAGTTCCTTGAGGAAGAAACTTAGATTATTCACTTGAGAACTATATTCTTTTCTAAGGAGCCCTGGTCGTGCAGTGGTTAAGTGCTTGGCTGCTAACCAAAAGGTCAGCGGTTTGAACCCATCAACTGCTCCATGAATGAAAGATGTGGCAGTCTGCTTCTGTAATGATTACAGCCTTGAAAACCCTATGGGGCAGTTTTACTCTGTTCTATAGGGTTGCTATGAGTCAAAATCGACTCAGTGGCAATGGGTTTGGTTTTTGTCTTCTTTTCTAATGTAAGCATTAGAAAAAGCACTGCTTTAGTTGTGTCTTACATCTACGTCTTTTTATATTTTGTGTTTTCATTTTTATTCAGTTCTATGTATTTTTTATTTCCTTTAAGGCTTTCTCTTTGACTCATGTGTGTTGTTTAGTTACCAAGTATTTCAAGATTTTTCTGTTGCCTTTCTGTTATTGATTTGTAGTTTAATTCCATTATGGTCAGTGAACACACTCTGTAATAGTTTCAGTTCTCTTAAATTTGTTGAGGTTTATTTTATGACCCAGGATATGGCCTATCTTTGTGAATGTTCCATGAACGCTTGAAAAGTATGTGTATTCTGCTGTAGTTGGGTGGAATGTTCTGTATGTTTGAATTAGAACGTGTTGATTGATTGTGTTGTTTAGATCTTCTATATCCTTGCTGTTACTCTGTCTAGTAGTCCTATCAGTTCCAGAGAGGGGGTTACTAAAATCCCCAACTATAGTTGTGGATTTGTCTATTTCTCCTTTCAGTTCTATCAGTTTTTGCTTTATGGATTTTGAGACTTTATTGTTTGGTGTGTACACACTTAAGATTATTATGGCTTCTGGTGTATTTACCCTTTTATCATTATCTAATGTCCTTTTTGTTCCTAGCGAGTTTTTTTTTTTAGTCTGAAGTCTACTTTACCTGCTATTTATGTAGCCAATCCTGCTTTATTATTGTTTTTATTTTATTGTTTATTGTTATTATTTAAAGAATAATCCTTGCAAGATGTTTTACTTTCAACCTACCTATCTCATTGAATTTGAAATGAATTTCTTGTAAACAATATATAGTTGGATTTTCATTTGTTCGTTGATATCCATTCTGCCAACACCTGCCTTTTAATAGGTGTGTTCAAACCACCTACATTTAAGGTAATTATTGATATATGTTAGGGCTTAAGCCGACCATTTTAGTATTTGTTTGTTTCCTCTGTTTCTCATTTCTCTGACCCCTCCCCCATCTTTTGCCTTTCTTTGGGACCCTTGAGTATTTTTTAAGAATTCCATCTTGATTGATTTATAGCATTTTTAAGTGTAGCTATATAATAAGTCTTCAAACCAGGTAGAATGATTCCTCCCACTTTCTTATTCTTTTTTGATATTGTTTCAGCTATTCTAGTTCTAATGTCTTTCCAAATAATTTTTAGAATAATTTTATCTGTATCTACAAAAAAATTCGTATAGAAATTTGTATAGGATTTTGACAGGAATTGTGTTAAAACTATGTATCAATTTCAGGATAATTGACATATTGGAAGCCTAAGGTTGAGATGGGGAGGAGGATGGGGACAAATGAAAACCAAAGTTAACCCGGGGGAAAGGGAAGTAGCTAGCAGGGTAACCCAGAGGTGGGGTAGGGGCGGTAAATAATGTTTTAAGAATGGAGAAACTCTAAGTTGAAACTGCTGCTGCTCCATGTGAAGTTGTTTGCATTACTATGATGTCAAATTCTCTTCCATCAAAATAAGGTCTGCGATGCTACCAAGGACTTTGTGTGTGCGTGTATTTTTAAAAGTCAAAGCAAGGCTGAGTTTCACATCTGGGCCCCTGCATGTAGACAAACATGTCAGGATGCAGAGAGACAGAATCCAGGGGCCAGAGTCCAAGGTTTGAGGATGGGCAGAATGGGTGCCCCTAGAAGCCCCATGGCTTTTCTCTTGTACAGGGGGTGGGAATATGAGGTGTTGAGTCTTTCACCTACCTCTGGAGAAGGTCTTGGTGCAAATTATTTGCTGTCAGCAAACTTAAAAACTTTAGCTTTAAAGTGTTAAAAAGCAAAGATGTCAGACATCCTGAAGACTGAGGTGCTCCTGACCCAAGCCATGATGTTTTCAATCTTCTCATAGGCATGCAAAAGCTGGACAATGAGTAAGGATGCCTGAAGAAGATTTGACACCTTTGAATTATGGTGTTGGCAAACAATATTGAATATACCAGGGACTGCTAAAAGAATGAACAAATCTGTCTTGGAAGAAGTACAGCTGAATGTTCCTTAGAAGCAAGGATGGTGAAATTACGTCTCACATACTTTGGACATGTTATCAGGAGGGATCAGTCCCTGGAGAAGGACATTGTGCTTGGTAGAGGGTCAGCGAAAAAGAAGAAGACCTTCAACAAGAAGGATTGACACAGTGGCTACGACAATGGGCTCAAGCATAACAATGACTGTGAGGATGGTGCAGGACCAGGCAGTTTTTCGTTCTGTTGTACATGGGGTTGCTATGAGTCAAAACTGACTTGAGGGCACCTAACAACAACAGCAACAACACCACCACCAACAACAAAAATTCAGCTACTAACTGAAATGTTGGTAGTTCGAATCCACTTGGAAGTGCCACAGAAGTAAGGCCTAGTGATCTGCTTCTGTAAGATTACAGCCAAGAAAACCCTGTGGAGCCCAGTTCTACTGTGAAGTACATGGGGTCACCATAGCCCAGACTTGACTTGGCAGCGCTGGGTTTGGTTTTGTGTTTTTGATATTGAGGGCAGAGGACCCTAGCTGACATCTGTGGTTTGCTTCTCCTCTGCTTTAAAGACAAGCAGAGTTGGAAACTCTCCCAAAGGTCTCCTACCATTGTGAAAAGTGGTGGGAAAAAAGAAGGGGAAATTAAGTCAGATGTCACAGAGTGACACATTTGGGACAGAATTCCTGTCTCCTAGGGACAGAAAAGACCAGCGGGTATGTGTGGATTGTGCAGAGGCCCTTGTCTCCTCTCTTTCTTGGAAAGACATCATCGACCCGTCCTAACCACAGAGTTTACCTTACAAATTGCCTTCACAGGTACTTTCTCATTCCCACACTCACTTCTTCATACTCCACTCCGGGATTTAGAGACAGTTTCCCATCCCTTAGAACATAAGGAGATTAGAGAATGAGGAGGGGCAGCATGAACTAACCCAGCATCATCACTACTTTCCACCCCAATCAAATTTCCGGACTACCCAGCCCTACCTTTAGGCACCTTTATCCCAAGCAAAACTCCATCAGACCAAATCCTAAAATTGGGATATCCTTTGGGGTTGGTAACAAGAATGAAGCATCATCCTCAAGTTCTAGCCTGCCTCTGCCGTTCCCACCTCTGCTCGGGAGCTGGGAGGTGCATTAACCCCAATGCCTCCCAAGGGTGGGTCACATCAACCAATGCCAAACTTTAGTTTGGACTTGAGACACAACCTGCACACATTTGCCTGCCATGAACCAGATGACTCTTCTTTATTAATTTCATAATTTAAGTCTTGATTAACTTCCACAACTTATGAATAACTTGACACCCCAGTTTGGGGAGATTGGTTATAAAAGGCATCACAAATTTCTAAGTACCAATATATATGTGACACTGCACTTAACTGCTATAAGCCTTTTGTCCAGGTCTCCCTCTCATCATGTTCTCTTCATTTCCCTAACCTAACACCCATCGAGAGCCTCCTACTGGTGGAGGAGGCAGATGTTGGGAGCTCACAGCCTGCTGATTCTCAGAGGGGACACTATGGACACAGGATGGGGAGTGTGGGGACTGAGGTCCAGTCCAATCTCTGCCACTCTTGTGTGGTGCTGGGCCACCGATTTCCCCTCTTTGGATTTCAGTTCTCCGATTTGAAAAGCAAGGTATTGGATACTCACTGAGCTTCCTTCCTGTGCCAGTATGAGATCTGTTCAGATTCTTTCGATTGCAAATGATGGACTAAATGTTACTAGCTTCACCCAAAAGGAAGGCACTAGGCTGTCTCATGGACTCTGAGGAAGACCTGAACCCCAAGACCCAGGAAGAGCAGGGGCAGGGCTGCTCTGGAGACCCCAGCAATGGAAGATTGTGGACTTGCCTTCTCATCAGTTGACTCAGTTCCAACTAACAATTCAGTTTCTCGGGAGAAAGATTCTGATTGGTCCAGCTTGTGTCCACTTCTGGGCCAATTATCTATGTCTAGGGTGGCAGGATTACCTAGCATTAGTAGGCGGCTAAGTGGTGGGGTGGACCAGAGAAGAGAGGCTGGCAGATAAGGCCAAGATATTTATTAAACTGAGTAATGAACTGACTGCTAAGGAAGAACCTACCTTGGAAAAGATGAAGCAGAGAAGTGCACAGGGAGATGCACAGAATGTTCCATTTATCCATGTGGTTCTGCACACATGGTCTGTTTGAAAAACCACCAGCTTTCACTTCTTCAACTCCTAGCCACGTTCCAGCACTCTGCCAAGGCCAGATATTAGATAGTCTAATATCTAATTAGATAGTTGCTGTCTCAGTTATCTAGTGCTACTACAATAGAAACACCACAAGAGGATGGCTTTAACAAACAGAAATTTATTCTCTCACAGTCTAGGAGGCTAGAAGTCCAAATTCAGGCTGCCAGCTCCCAGGAATACTTTCTCTTTCAGCTCTGGAGGAAGGTCCTTGTCATCAGTCTTCCCCAGTTGAGGAGCTTCTCAGCACAGGGATCCCAGGTCTGAAGGACGCACTATTCTCCTGGCTCTTGTTTCTTGGTGGTTTGAGGTTCCCATATCTCTCTGCTTGCTTCTCTCTTTTATAGCTCAAAAGAGGCTGACTTAAGACACAACCCAATATTGTAGATTGAGTCCTGCCTCATTAAGATAAAACCCAGATAACCACCTCTAATTATGCCTCATGTACATCACAGAGGTAGGATTTACAACACAAAGGAAAATCACATCAGATGACAAAATGGTGGACAATTACACAATACTGGGAGTCATGGCCTAGCCAAGTTGACACATATTTTGGAGGGATACAATTCAATCCATGACAGTTGCATAGTCTCAGATTTGTTTTTGTAAGTACATTTGTTGTGTCTGATGTGACCTCAAGCCAATTTCCTCTCTTAATCAGAGAACTTGGTGCATCTCTGCTTTGCTTTTATCTACAAAACAGGAGACTCGTATCAGTATTAAGTGAGGCTGAATGGGGTTAAATGAGACAATGTAAGCAAAATGCCTGCCACCAAGCAGAGCCTCACTCATCAGTGCTAGATGAAGGTCTCAAGGAGCTGGGAAATCACGCACCCTCTCCATCTGCAGAGGATTCTTGGCTACTGTACCTGGGGGTTATAGGTTCAACCCTGGACCCTGTGAAAGGGCATAAGAATGCACAAGAGGGGTAAACAAAAGTGTGGTAGTGCTAAGTGCTGGTGAGAAAGCTGAGCAATGGGAACTCTCACACTCTGAGGATGGACTTGCAAAAGAGTAGAATTGAATCTGCAAAATGGTTTGGTAGAAGCTCTTCGAGCTAACCAGCTATTCCCTGCTGAGGACTGTCCTGGAACCACTGTTCACATGAGCCCAGAAGACAGGCACAAAGATGTTCATGGTGGCCCTACCCCAAACTAGAAACAATCTGAAGTCCGTCAGCAGTAAGATGGATAAATAGTGGCATATTCATAAAATGGAATATCATTGTATGGTTCTCTATTGCTGTCTAATAAATTTCCTCAAACTTAGTGGCTTAAACAATCCCTGGGTTGTTTAAGCCAGGGGTCTGGGTGTAGCTTAGCTCTCTGTCTGGGGTCTCATGGCCTGTATTTTCATCTGGAGCTCGGCGTCCTTTTCCAAGCTTATTGGTGGTTGGCAGAATTCAGTTCCTTGCAGCTGTGCAACTGAGGCCCTCAACTCCTAAGAACCACTGCTGTTCCTGATACACGGTCCTCTGACAACATGGCAGTTTGCTTCTTTAAGGCCAACAGGGGAACATCTCTGCTGCTTCTTCTGCCTCTGACCTCTAGACTTCTTGCAAAAGGCTCACATGATTAGACCAGGCCCACCCAGGGTCATCTCTTTGGCAGAAAGATCCAGCGATCTGCTTCTGCTGGCGGTTCTACTCTGTCACATGGGGGTCATTATGAGTCAGAATTTACTCAATGGCAACAACAACAAATAAATTTTTGTTTTTTTAAAAAAGTTTTTTAAATTTTTGATGAAGATATACAAAGCAAAACATACACCAATTAAACAATTTCTACATGTACAAGTCAGTGACATTGGTTATATTCTTTGAGTTGTGCCACAATAGTTTTGGGAGGTCATCCAGCCTCAATAGCTCCAGAAGTCTAGATTTCATGAGAATTTGAAGTTCTGTTCTACACTTTTTCTCCTTTTAATTATGATTCTTCTATAGAATCTTTGATTTAAACTTTTAGTAATGATAGCCAGGCACCCTCCAGTTCTGGTCTCAGGGCAAAAGAGGCAATTGTTAATGAAGGCAACTAGACACGTAATCCATTTTCCCCTCTTATTCTTGATCCTCCTTCATTCTTTCTTGTTCCAGGTGAATAGAGACCAACTGTTCCTTCGTTGGCCACTCACAAGTTTACAAGACCCTGGGCACTACACAGTGAACTAGGAGGTAGAACAAAAGCACTAAAATCAATATTAGGCCAACTGATTGGAAATGCCCCATGAAACCACTACCCTAAACCTCCAAACCAAGAAAACAAATCCCATGAGGTATTTGGTTGTACATAGGCAGTATCAGTAGCTGCCTTTTATTTTTTTTTGCATAGAAATATATAAAATATAATATCTGCCCTATTCAACCATTTTCTACCTTTTTCAGGTATATCAACTACAGTAATATCAACGATGTTACTGATGTTGTACGCCATTCTCCTTATATTGATGTTACATTTCCCTTCACCTTAACAGAAACTCACTAATTCCCAAACAATGATTCCCCCTCTTCTCCTCCCTCCCACCCCTAGTAACCACTAATAAACTCTGGTTTCTATATATTTGCCTATTCTTGTCATTTCTCTCTCTCTCTCTCTCACACACACACACACACACGTATATATTCTGTTAGCCTCTGTCAAGTTGGCTCCCAACTCTTGGAGATCCCATGCACAACAGAACAAAAAGCTGCCAATCCTGTGCCATCCCCATGATTGGCTGTGGACTGGCCCACTGTAAGCCACGTGAAGATCACCCAGGAGCAGAAGCTGAAAAGAGACAAGGAGCTCCCCGCAGAGCCGACAGAGGCCAAAAGGCTTCTCCTAGAGCCAGCGCCCTGAATTTGGACTTCTAGCCTCCTAAACTGTGAGAAAGTAAGTTTCTGTTTGTTAAAACCACCTACTCATGGTATTTCTGTTATAGCAGCACTAGATAACTATGATATTATATATATATATATATATTTTTTTTTTACACAGGCAAAAGCATTCATTAGGGGTGTGGGTAAAAATAGAATGAAAAGAGAAACGATCACCATGAGAGTCTGTTTCCTCTAGGAAGGAGGTTTCTCCTTCTTGACCCTGATGGTGCCGGGTGGTGGTTACACCAGTGTTCCCTTCATAAAAGTTTTTTGTACTGTACATTTATGTTTTATGCACTTTCCCCATAGGTCTCTTACACTTCACACACATCTAAAGCTTAAAAATAAAAAGAACATGGCATTTGTCCTGGGCAAGAGATACGAGGTGAGGAGGGTGGCATGGGCACACTCCCCCGAGGTGCAACTGGCACGGGCACCCTGGAGCCACGTGCACACGCCCTGAGGTGCCCAAGCCAAGATGCCATGGGTGGACGGCAGCCAGGTGGGAGAGCTGGGCCTGCTGCGGGGAGAAGCCTTGTGCACCCACGGGCCTTGGCTCTGCCAGGGAAGCTGCTGCCACCTCCAGGCCCTGGGTAGAATGAGAAAAGGCCTTTCCCCCAGCGCAAACTGAGGGCACCAGGAAAGGGAACCCTGGGAGCTGGCGAAGGTGCTGAGACAGGCCTTAGAGATAACCACTGTGGGGCAGACCTAGTGATCAAGAGTGCTGGCCTCAGCCAGAGCCCTTAGCCATGCAGGACTACATTTGGGAACAGGGGTTTTTAACCTGGATCTCACGGGTAGCTCAGGGGGGCTTTCCACCCATGTATTGTATTTACAGTTTTTTGAGTGTGTGCCTTTTTGGAGGAAAGGGTTTACAGTTTCTATGGCTTTATAAAGGGGCCCAGGGACCTAGAGAGGTTGAGAATCAGCACTCTATATTTAGAGTCCAAAAACCCAAAACCAGTTGCTGTCGAGTCCATTCCGACTCATGGTGACCCGGTAGGACAGAGTAGAACTGCCCCATAGGGTTTCCAAGGAAGGGCTGGTAGATTCAAACTGCCGGCCTTTTGGTTAGCAGCCATAGCTCGCTGTAGTTCTTAACCATTGCGCCATCAGGGAACCCATATTTAGGGTCAGAAATAATAAAATAAGAGATCATCTTTATTTATCTTTTACAATAGAACCTGTGAAAACCGGAACCTGAGTAAGGCGGAAACCTGTCAGAGAAGGAAAATGTAAATATTTTCCACTAAAACAAGTGATAGAAAAGTGGTAAGATTGCACCCTGTCAAAGGCAGAAATCTTGTAAGATCTAGAAAAACAAGGCAGTTCTGTCAAGTTGCAGCTCTCATAGGTTTCACTGTATGTCTTAGTCATCTAGTGCTGCTATAACAGAAATACCACAAGTGGATGGCTTTAACATAGAGAAATTTATTCCCTCACAGTTTAGGAGGCTAGGAGTCAAAATTCAGGGTGTCAGCTCCAGGCGAAAGCATTCTCTCTCTGTCAGCTCTGGGGGAAGGTCTTGTCCTCAATCTTCCCTGGTCTAGGAGCTTCTTGGTGAAGGGACTTTGGGTCCAAACGACACATTTTGCTCCCAGCACTTCTTTCTTGGTGGCATGAGGTCCCTTTCCTCCCTGCTTGATTCTTTCTTTTATATCCCAAGAGATTGACTCAAGATACAAGCTAATTCCGTAGATTGAGCCCTGCCTCATTAACACGACTGCCTCTAATCCTGCCTCATTAACATCATTAAAAAAAAAAAGTAGTCTCTCGAATTGCTTCCAGCTCACAGCGACCCTATAGGACAGAGTAGAACTGCCCTATATGGTTTCCAAGAAGCAGCTGGTCGATTCAAACTGCTGACCTTTTGGTTAACAGCCAAGCTCTTAACCACTATGCCACCATGGCTCCCTCCAGTACCAGTTAATATCACAGAGGTTAGTATAGGATAATCGTATCAGATCACAAAATGGTGGACAACCATATAATACTGGGAAATCATGGCCTAGCCAAATTGATACGTATTTTCAGGGGATACTATTCAGTCCATGACACTGTCCATGTCTCAGCCTCAATGATTCCTTTTCACATGCAAGGAAAGTAAGGCTTAGCATGCTAAGCCCCTTGTCCAAGGTCCCGCAGCTGCAAAGTTGGAATCCTTATCAGATTCTGTGTCCAGAAGTGGGGAGGGCCAAGTGTGTGGCTTGCAGAAAGGCCTGAGCCTCTCCTGGCTCTGAGTGCAGACAGAAGACAGTGGGATGGGATGACTGCCCTGGGCCACTGGTGCAGGAGCTCCAGGATGGGGCACAAGCTGTGGGGTGTGGCCTCCTCTCCTCACTCCTGTAGGGTGGCAGAGGAGGGACTGAACAACGGGACCAAGAAGTCCTCTCCTAGGACTCTGGGATAGCTGGAGAAAGAACTTTCCACAAAGCCCTTTCTGTGGCCTTTAGGTAGCCCTGGGGCAGGGGGTGATCCTGGTGGGCTCCTTAGCAGTGGCAGGCTGGGAGCTGCACCTGGAAGGACAAGAGGAATGACGTGAGTGTATAGGAGTCAGGGCATGTGTGGGCTCAGACTGGAGAAATGAGCATAGGATGTGTCCTGAGGGGTCAAACTGGCAGCGCTAATACAGGGTGGGGGAAGCCGATGAGGCACACATGCCTGAGAAAACGGCCTGGGGGTCAGGGCTGGCCCAGTGCCTGCAGTGAGCAGCACTGGGGAGAACTAGTTGCAGGGTGGGGCCCATTGCAGGGTGTGGAAGGGTTGAGGGCCAGGAAGTGATCTTTCCTCAGCCCTCAGCATCAACTCCACCCTCATTAGAGTGTCCTGTTCTCTGAAGGGCTACCCTGGAATCTGGGGGCACTGGGACGCTCACTTGCCTGTGACTGGGAGGGGGGCACTCTTCTCTGTCCCTCAGGCTCCATTCATACACACAGGCTCTCAGACTAAGAAGGAGGTAGATGAGGCCAGACAGGGGCCTCACAACATGAACACTGCTGCGGGCTGGGATTTTTGGAGAAGCAGGCGCATTGTCTGCCCTCAGTGCCACCCTTTCCCGGCACTTTCTCTGCCTCCTGTCTGTCAGTCCCCTGTCTGTCAGTCAGCAAGCTGAGTCAGAGAAGCCCTGGGGCTGGGGGCTGCCTGCCAAGGGCCTGACTCATAAGAATGGCTGACTGGTTTCCCCAGTCTCCAGGCCTCCCTGTCACAACACGCTGAGGGGGCAAGGGCAGTGGGGAGACACCCGGGCATCTCTGTCCCCGGCGGCTCCTCCCACAGCAAGGGGCATCCGGGCCTCTGTCCTGGAAAGGGCACCCCAACCCTCCCACCTCACAATTGGGGTCCCAAGCTGCCTTCCAGACCCTCTAATGTGGGCTTTCCTCTCTCTGGAGCTGAGCATGAACAAAGTCTGGGCTCACTAAGTACACAGTGACTAGCTGAGTGAATCCCCTCCTTACTGCAGGCTTGAAATGATCCTTCAGCCTTTCCTAGCCATGTAGATCCCCAGCTTCCGCCAGGTCACAAGAAGATTGAGATGTGACACTAATTTTTTGTGCTGTGGTTCAACATGGCATTTTCCTAACATAGTCCTTTCATTAGCTTTGATTTGACATTTTACCTGAATGAGATATAACTCACTGACTTTTGAGCTAGGGAGACAAAATGCTTTTTGCTGTTATGGAAGCATGCTTGAGGATTTCATCGAATGCAGGGATTTGGGCAGGGAGTGGGGACTTTGAATCTATGTGCTATGGACAACTCTTAGAGAGACCAGCCTCCCTGAGTTGTAGCATTGGGTGGACGAGGGCATCTGGGCCTCCATGTGATGCCAGGCTGTGGGCTCCCTCTGCAGCTCTGCTCTGAGATGAGGAATGGCCAGTCTGGGCTGAGGTTGCTCTCAGGATGCTGTGTGGTAGATGGAAGTGGGTGAGGCTAGGGGGCTGGTGGGTTACGGTGCCAGTTGGAAGGAAGCAGAGGCCCAAGCCGCACACAGTGTTCTCTGTTTAGGTTTTTGTCAGTGAAGACCGTTTTTGCTTGCAAGCAACAGGAAACAAGTTCCACAGTGCAACAGAGCGGCCGAGTCCAGAACGAGTCTGACTTCAGGCACTTCATTTCCTGGGGTTCAAATGGGATTCTCTCTCCTGCTTCATCTCTTAGGCCTGATTGTCTGGCTCCATTCTGAGGGAGGACAGGATGGTCCAGGGCTGCACTAGTCCATGCAACTCCAGTGGAAGGGAACTTTTCTCACCATTGTTCATGTAAAAATCCCAAGGAAGACTTTGGCTGTGAGCAGGGACTGGAACAACTGATTAAAAAAAAAAACAAAAAACAATTGATCGGCCAGCTGAATTATGTGGCTGTCTCCATTGAGGGGGCATGTGACTGTCAGTTCTGCCACAAGTACTTGGAGAGAGAAAGAACCCTCCCAAATGTCCGGAAAAAAAAAAAAAAAAAGGGTGGGAAAACATGCTGGGCACAGCCTCTCCTGACCTCCTTCTGGGAGCCTTAGCCCGCTGCTCACTGTGGGGTATTTCCCATGCTAGTTAGGACTCTGGCCCTTGCTAGCCATGTAACTAAGCAAGTCCTGATCCATTGTCTTAGTTATCTAGTGCTGCTGTAACAGCAGTACTACAGGTGGATGGCCTGAACAAGCAGAAATTTATTTTCTCACAGTTTAGGAGGCTAGAAGTCTGAAATGAGAGTGCCACCCGTAGGGGAAGGCTTTCTCTGTTGGCTCTGGGGGAAGGTCCTTGTCTCTTTTCGGCTTCTGCTCCTGGGAGATCTTCATGTGGCATGGCATCTCTCTTTCCCCATCTCTGCTTGCTGGCTTGCTTATTTAATTTCTTTTGTATCTGAAAATAGATTGATTTAAGACATATCCTACACTTATCTTGTCTCATTAACATAACAAAAACAGCCCATGCCCAAATGGGATTATAACCACAGGCATAGAGGTTAAGATTTACAACATATTATTTTGAGGGGACACAATTTAATCCATAACACCCACTGTTGAGCTGTCTACAGACTGAGGCTGATTCTCTTGACCTAATCTTCCTTCTGAGGGGCTAGCAGGTGTCTCAAAAACAAGAATTTCAGTCTAATTCAGGCTGGCAGCCTCAAACAGCAACACTTCTTTTCCCCTTGTGTCCAGCAAACAGACTCCGGGCAGACTGCACACCCTCATTAGGCCTCCAGGAAAAGTTCATTTTGGGCAACTTAGAGAGATTGGCCAGCAGGGGAGTGCAGGTTTTTGTCACCAGTCTTGGCCCAGGGCCCCCATAGGAACCCAGCAAGGCCAGATGTCAGACTCCAGGAGGTAGGGTGAGGGCATGGGGCTCCTCAGCTGCATGACCAGAAGAGTACCATCTACTCCCGGGGTTGGTGGGGGTGGGGAGGGAAGGTGCAGGTGGCAGCCATGAGGATGCTCTTCAACATGGCACACGGGCTCCATCCCCTCTACCTTCTGATTGCCTTGAGTGCTGGGCTGAGGGTGGTTTTTGGGGAGCCCGGAAACCATGGTGGAGTAGTAGTTAAGAGCTACTGCTGCTAATCAAAAGGTCAGCTCTTTGAGTCTACCAGGCACTCCTTGGAAACTCTAGGGGCAGTTCTACTCTGTCTTATAGGGTTGCTAGAAGTCAGAATTGACTCGATGGCAATGCGTTTGGTTTCGGTTTTGCAGAGCCCTGCTCCCTCTCGTGCCAGTTAACCCTTATCTCCCACCTCTCTCAGTGGCCCAGCCACAAACTATCTGCACCTTTATCAGCCGTCTTGGCCACACCCTGAGACCTGCAGGGATGGAGTGGTGTAGAGGGTGAGGAGCTCCTGTCCCAGGCTCTGCCAAACCCTGCACAGCTGCTGGAGGGAATTGTTGACCATTCCTAAGCTTTGGTCACAAATGGAAAGTCCAGCAAGGTGGGATGGCATTTAGCTCCTACATCCAGCAAGTAGGCCTCATGTGTAGGAGAGGGCACAGCCCCCTCCAGAAAGCCGGACTGCTTTACAGACTCCTCTGCCTGAAGCCCCCCAGGTATCCCTGTTCTCTGCTGTACTGAATGCAAACCCAGCCTGCCCATGGTTTGCCCCATCTGAATGCTTGAGTCTCACCTCTTCCCCAACCCACCTTTAGTTCTAGTGAGGCCTCCCAGGTCTGGGCCAGAAACAGGCGGGAGAGCCTTCTCTGAGAGGATCCCTGGGCCACACAGCTCCAGGGATAAGGTCTGCTCCCACCCCGAGTCCACGTGCCCTCCCAAGCCAGCCCCCATTGGGCAACTTCTCTCAGTGCCCGTGCTAGGGGATCTGGCCCTCGACTTGACCCCTCTCTGATTGCATATAGCTCTGTTTTCTCAAAGGGAACAAGGTCTCTTTACTACTCCTTCTGTGACCCTTACACTCTGTAAATGTTTAACAACTAGAGACATAAAGCTAAGATGAACATGAGTTTCATTTGGCCCAAACTTTCCACTCAACAGATGCAACAACCGAGGCCCCCTGAGTGATCTGCCCCTGTGGAGCCTGCCTGTGAGGCCAGAACTATGCGTGAAGCCTGGTCTCTCAGCTCTCAGGCCAATGTCCCGGCTGTACGTACCACCCTGAGTACTGAGTCCATGAATCACACTCAGTGAATATTCCCCTTCTTTGAAATCAGCTACTTGAAGAAGGATGTAGATAAGAATTCTCAGGCCTTCTCATACATGTCAGAATGGGCCCTGTGACTTTTGGCTCAGTAAGCAAATCCTTACATATTACTTGGAAACCCTGGTGGTGTAGTAGTTAAGAGCTACGGCTGCTAACTGAAAGGTCAGCAGTTTGAATCCACCAGGTGCTCTTTGGATACTCTATGGGGCAGTTCTACTCTGTCTTACAGGGTTGCTATGAGTCGGAATAAACTCGATGGTAATTTTTTTTTTTTTTAATGTGTTACTCAGGATTCTTTGGTTTCAAGTGACAGAATCCTCACTCAAACTAGCTTGTCCACAAAAAAGAATTTATTACCTCAGCTTTAAGTTGGTCCAGTGAGGAGTTGACCTTATGCCCAAGAGGTGATTGGTCCACTGGTGCCGACCTGACGTAACGGAGACTTCTTGAGTCTTCCTCCAATCCTGGTGCTGCGTTGTTCTTCATATAATCTTGGATTATTTGCCCAGCATATAGATTGCACAAGTATGGTGAAGGGATACAACCCTGGTGCACACGTTTTCTGATTTTAAACCAAGCAATATCCCCTTATTCTGTTCAAATGATTGCCTATCGGTCTGTGTATAGGTTCCTCATGAGCAGGATTAAGTGTTCTGGAATTTCCATTCCAGAGGCCTCAGGGCCTTTGCACCAGCATTCCCTTAACTTGGAGCAACCCGTCTTCTGCCTTCATTCCATGTTCACCTGACTCACCCCCTCAATTCATTATTTCCTTGCTCAAAAGTCATGTCCTCAGAGAGGTCTTCCTGGACTTTCTTTAATGGGATTTCCCTGCTGGCTGGCCCCATCCCAGGTTGTCACTATTCCCTCATCCTGCTCAATTTTTTTTCCACAAACTTATTACTACTTCACATTATATTATTGTGTAAGTATTTGGTTTATTCACCTTTGTGTCTATAGTACTAGAACTTTACCTGCACACAATAGGTACTCAATAATATAATTCATAAATGATGAAAAAATTTAAATGAAATTTTAAAATTTCTGCCAGTTCTTTGTCTTGCTATAAATCACTGGTTCTTGACTAAACCAAACCAAACCCATTGCCACTGAGTTGATTCCAACGCATAGCGAACCTGAAGGACAGAGTAGAGCTGCCCCATGGGGTTTCCAAGGAGAGGATGGTGGATTCAAACTGCCCGCCTTTTGGTTAGCAGCTGAACTCTTAACCACCGTACCATCAGGGCTCCAGTTCTTCACTAGGGACTTTTTTTCTTTTTTTTTTTTTGCCACCCCCAGGGAACATATGGCAGTATCTGGAGACAGTTTTGGTTTCTCTAGTGGGTAGAAGCCAGGGATGGAGTTAAACATACTACAATGTATAACACAGCCGTACAAAGCAAAGAATTATCCAGCCCAAAATGTCAATAGTGCCAAGGCTAGGAAGCTCTGCTATAGAGCCATAATTGCCTTACTTATTCGGGAAGTTATCTTCTTAGGATTTTTAGAATTATAAATATGTAATAAGATGTTAAAAATGAAAGTTTTACCAAGGCACCTAAATACTGTAGCTTTTTGATACTCAGAGCGTGGTCCTTGGATCAGAAGCATTGGCATCTCAACCCCATCCCTTACCTGTTGAGCAAGATCCTGCAGCAGTAACACCATCAGGTCCTCTACAAAGCACATTTAAGTTTGAGAAGTGCTGGGCTGGGGCACTGGTCCTCATTATTGGCTGCGTATTGGAATTACCTGAAGATTTTTAAAATTGCAATGTCCAGGCCATACCTCAGACCAATTAAATTAGAACCTGGAGGCTGGGACCCAGGAGCTCCATATTTTTAAAAACTCCTGTCTTAGTTACCTAGAGCTGCTGTAACAAAAGATACCATAAGTGGGTGGCTTTAAATGACAAAAATTTATTTTCTCACAGTTCTGGAGGCTAAAAGTCCAAATCCAGTGTTGGGCATGTTGATTCTTTCTGTAAGTCTGTCTCATGTTTTCTGATGTCTGCCAACAATCCTTGGTGTTCCTTTGTTTGTAGACAGGTCTTTTCATCACATGGCATCTGTCTTCCTCTTTTGTGTGTCTCTGTGCCTAGTCTGCTCTTTTATAAGACACCATTTAGAAGTGATTAGTTTTAGGACCCACCCTATTCTGGTATGACCTCTCTAACATAACAAAGAAAACCCCTATTTCCAAACAGGGTCATATTTACAGGTACAGTGGTTAGGTCTTCCACTTTTCTTTTTGGGGGGCATAATTCAATCCATAGCAAAACCTCAGATATCTTTAACAGGCACCCGAAGTTGTAATCCAGTTTTAGACTATACATCGACTTTCCAAGGAGTTTGTAAAAATTGGCTTCATGACTCTTGGGCCCTTTGCCCACATCAAGGGTACAAGCAATTGTGGGAAGGTCAGGCAGGTTGTGGAGGTTACAGAGAATCTGGAGGTTGGGACCTAGGTGTTCCATGTTTTTTTTTTTTTCCGATGATTTTGACTTTTATTCCTGAATGGGATGAGAATTCATTAGACGGTTTTAATTAAAGAAGTTACATGATCTGACATAGGTTTCTATAAATATCTCACAGTGTACAGTTTAATAGATTCTGTAGAGAAAACCAGCTGCCTTCCAGTTGATTGTGACTCATGCTGGCCCCATGCGTGTCAGAGTAGAACTGTGCTCTGTAGGGTTTTTAATGGCTGATTTTTTTTTAATTTTTATTGTGCTTTAAGTGAAAGTTTACAAATCAAGTCAGTCTCTCACACAAAAACTTATATACACCTTGCTATTTACTCCCAATTTCTCTTCCCCTAATAAGACAGCCCTCTTCCTCCCTCCACTCTCTCTTTTTGTGTCCATTTTACCAGCTTCTAACCCCCTCTACCCTCTCATCTCCCCTCCAGGGAGGAGATGCCAACGTAGTCTCAAGTTTCCACCTGACCTAAGAAGCTCACTCCTCACCAGCATCCCTCTCCGTCCCATTGTCCAGTCTAATCCCTGTCTGAAGAGTTGGCTTTGGGAATGGTTCCTGTCTTGGGCCAAAAGAAGGTCTGGGGGCTATGACCACCAGGGTCCTTCTAGTCTCAGTCAGATCGTTAAGTCTGGTCTTTTTACAAGAATTTGGGGTCTGCATCCCACTGCTTTCCTGTTCCCTCAGGGGTTCTCTGTTGTGTTCCCTGTTAGGGCAGTCATCGGTTATAGCCAGACACCATCTAGTTCTTCTGGTCTCAGGCTGATGTAGTCTCTGGTTTATGTGGTCCTTTCTGTCTCTTGGGATCATAATTACCTTGTGTCCTTGGTGTTCTTCATTCTCCTTTGTTCCATGTGGGTTGAGACCAATTGCTGCATCTTAGATGGCCCCTTGCTAGCATTTAAGACCCCAGATGCCACTCTCCAGTGTGGGATGCAGAATGTTTTCTTAGTAGATTTTATTATGCCAATTGACTTAGATGTCCCCTGCAACCTTTGTCCCCAAACCCCCACCCCTGCTATGCTGGCCTTCAAAGCATTCAGTTTCTTCAGGAAACTTCTTCAATTTTGGTTTAGTCCAGTTGTGCTGACCTTGCCTGTATTGTGTGTGGTCACCTAAAGTAGTTCTTATGTGCTATCTAATTAGTGAATACCCTTCTCCCACCCTCCCCTCCCTCCCCACTCTCGTAACCATCGAAGAATATTTTCTTCTCTGTTTAACATATTTCTTGAGTTTTTATAATAGTGGTCTTATACAATATTTGTCTTTTTGCAACTGACTAATTTCACTCAGCATAATGCCTTCCAGATTCCTCCATGTTATGAAATGTTTCACAGATTCATCACTGTTGTTTATTGATGCATGGTATTCCGTTGTGTGAATATACCATAATTTATTTATCCATTCGTCCACTGATGGGCACCTTGGTTGCTTCCATCTTTTTGCTATTGTAAACAGTGCTGCAATGAACATGGGTGTGCATATATCTGTTCTAGTAAAGGCTCTTATTTCTCTAGAATACATTCCAAGGAGTGGGATTGCTGGATCGGTGCTCCATATTTTTAAAAACTCCTGTCTTAGTTACATAGTGTTGCTGTAACAAAAGATACCATAAGTGGATGGAGTTAAAGAACAAAAATTTGTTTTCTCATAGTTCTGGAGGCTAAAAGTCCAAAGCAGTGTTGGGAATATTGATTCCTTCTGTGAGCCTATCTCCTGTTTTCTGGTGTCTGCTAACAATCCTTGGTGTTCCTTTGCTTGTAGACAGTTTTTCGTCACATGGCATTTGTCTTCTTCATGTGTGTCTCTGTGTCTAGTCTGCTTTTTTATAAGACACCATTTAGAAGTGATTAGGTTTAGGACCCATCCTACTCTGGTATGGTGGAATTCGTACCCTTGATGTGGGCAAAGGGCCCAAGAGTCATGAAACCTACTCTGGTGAGGGGGAATTTCCTTGTGGAGTGCAGTGTAGGCCCTGGGAGAACCTGGTCCGTGTCTCCTGGATTTTGAGGACCACAGTGGATGGTGCCTGACTCCTGCCCAGGAAAAAGTGGCAGCTGAGCCGGGAGTGGCAGGGCAGGGGGCTGCTGCCCCGGGACTGAGATCCACTTCCTCCAAGGGCTGCCCAGGCTCGCGGCTCCCTGTGGGCCAGAGTGGGCCATGAGGAGGGAGAACCAAAGAGAAGTGTTATAAATCCCACCCAAGAGAACCTCCTGCAAGGAACCCCCAGTGACGGTCAGTGTGAAGATGGGGAAGGGCCCATGGAAGAAAATGTACCTGCTCCTTCATAGCACGCGCAGTCAGATGCTCCTCATAGCCTCTGAAGAATCCATCAAAACGTGCCAGAAGCCAGTCAGTCCTCTTTAAATCACTGAGCACGAAGCTGTCCTATAACAGCACCAGCCAGGTGAGAAGTCTCCTATTTCCTTACTTCTTCTCTCTCTTCCCCTCACAAACACCCAGCCCTGGAGGTCATATACCACAGTTAGCCAGCTAGGGAAGGTCAAGAAATGCCAGGCAGGAAAAGGGAGAAGTGACATATGCCCAAGACCCCTTGACTCCTGCTGTAACTGTCAAGCCATCCCTTCCTGAGGGAGAAAATACAAATCAAGATTGAGGATTTTATTATCTCATGGGTCTGGATATTTTTAGTTATTGAATTAAGTTGGTATCAAGCAATTTTTATCAACTAAAAGTAAGCAAAAAAAAAAAAAAAGAAGGCAGTGCTCCAATTTTCAACCCAAGGGTTGGGATTAATGTCTCCCAGTGAATAAGGTTTAAAGGAGAGTGATGGGAAACCAAAGTAAAAGAGATTTGGGATGACAGCCTATGAGTCCTGCTTGTTTGATGCACAGACTATGGAAGAAGTCCCCAGGGCACAGTCTGGGAAGGGGAGGTGTCTAATGAGAGGTGAGTTCCTCAGTAAAATCAAGTCGTGGGAACTCTCCATCTTTCTGTCAGGAGGTAAGAGGGTCTGCGATGATAGAAGAGGAGAGAAAGAATGGGGAGAAGAGACTCAGAATTCAAGGAAAGGGCAGGAGGGATTCCCAGAGAGCCTGCACACTGTGGACGAGGAGCCCATGGGGTGGGATAGTCGGATGTGTACTCTGAGCATTAGTGAGTGAGAACTTTGTACTGGCCACATGCAAACACGTTTTGATTTCTGGTTCCGTGTTACCGCACTTTGTCTATGCAAGATGAAGCAGCTGAACCAATAATAATTAGCTTCTATTTTATCTTCTGAGTTTGTGTCAGGATTAAATAGCTGTCCTCCCGCTCCCCCACCACCATCCCAAATTTTAACATCATATCTTGGGAGGGAGGGGCCAGTGAGGAGCAGGTATGCGTTCAGCAGAGGGGATTGAGGGGTGGGAGGTACGTCTCATTTATTCAGATGACCCTCTAAGCTCCTACTTGACTGTTTGCCTTCTCCTGTTCAATAAGCAGACAAAATTGAGGCCCTCAACAGTCAAATGATTCTCATAGAGGGGTCCCTACCAGTCTTCTACTGCTCACCACAAGCATCCTTTGGGAGAGTTTACAGGCCACCCTCGGGTCCTGTCTCAGGACTGGGCAGGAGGACAGGGTGGGGATTTGTGTGCCATCTCTTGGTGTGCTTTTGTTGTCCATGAAACCCCACATGTTAGCCTTTTGACATCTGCCTTACTTATCTAGTGCTGCTATAACAGAAATACCACAAGTGGATGGCTTTAACAAGCAGAAATTCATTTTCTCACAGTTTACTTGTTGCCATCAAGTCGATTCTGACTCATAGAGATCCTATAGGACACAGTAGATTTGCCCTATATGGTTTCCAAGGAGTGGTTGGTGGATTTGAACCGCTGACCCTTTGGTTAGCAGCCAAGCTCTTAACCACTGTGTTAGGAGGCTAAAAGTTCAAATTCAGAGTGCTGGCTCTAGGGTAAGGCTTTCTGTCTTTGTGGGCTCTAAAAGGTCCTTGTCTCTTCAGCTTTTGCTTTCTGGTTCCATTGGAGATCTTCATGTGTCTTGCTATCTTACCCCGTTTCTCCTTTTCTCATTTGCTTGTTTAATCTCTCTTATATCTCAAAAGAGATTGACTCAAGATACATCCTATACTAATCCTGTCTCATTAATTTAACAAAGACAACCCATTCTCAAATGGGATTATAATCACAGGCATAGAGGTTAGGGTTTACAACACATATTTGTGGGGGACTCAATTCAATCCATAACATCATCTTTTACTTTTCCTCTTGCTGGTGTTGAGAGAGCTGGGTGAGACTGGCCTGGGAGGGTGGTTTAAAGACACACTGTCTTCCATTCTTCCACCTTGCTCTGGGGTCATCTGAGAGAACTCTACGGAGGATACAAGTTCTTTTCGATCATTGTTGGGGCCATTTTCAAAAACCATTTTATACCAGGTCACAAAGAAGCTATCAATAATCCCTAAGATGTACAAACTGTACAGGTCATAGTCTCTGACCAGAATTTAAGAAAACTGTTGCAATTGTTGTTAGGTGCCGTCAGGTCAGTTCCGAATCATAGCGACCCAATGCACGACAGAACAAAACACTGCCTGATCATTTGCCAACCTCACAATCATTGTTATGCTCGAGCCCATTGTTGCAGCCATTGTGCCAATCCATCCGGTTGAGGGTCTCCCTCTTTTCCACTGATCCTGTATTTTACCAAGCATGATGTCCTTTTCCAGGGACTGATCCCTCCTGACACATCCAAAGTATGTAAGATGCAGTGCCACCATCCTTGCTTCTAAGAAGCATTCTGGTTGTACTTCTTCCAAGACAGATTTCTTCATTCTTTTGGCAGTCTATGGTATATTCGATATTCTTTGCCAACACCACAATTCGAAGGCATCAATTATTCTCCTGTCTTCCTCATTCATCGTCCAGCTTTTGCATGCATATAATGCGATTGAAAATACCATGGCTTGGATCAGGTGCACCTTAGTACTCAAGGTGACATCTTTGCTTTTCAACTTTGCAGAGGTCCTTTGCGCAGATTTGCCCAATGCAATGGGTCTTTTGATTTCTTGACTGCTGTTTCCATGGGTCTTGATTGTGGATCCACATAAAATGAAATCCTTGACAACTTCAATCTTTTCTCCGTTTATCATGATGTGGCTTATTGGTCCGTTTGTGGGGATTTTTGTTTTCTTTATGTTGAGGTGTAATCAGTACTGAAGGCTGTGGTCTTTGATCTTCATCAGTAAGTGCTTCAAGTCCTCTTCACTTTCAGCAAGTAAGGTTGTGTCATCTGCACCACACAGGTTGTTAATGAGTCTTCCTCCAATCCTGATGCCCCATCCTTCATATATTCCAGTTTGTTGGATTATTTGCTCAACATATGGATTGAATAAGTATGGGGAAAGGATACAACCCTGACACACACTTTTTCTGACTTTAAACAGGGCAGTATCCCCTTGTTCTGTCTGAACAACTGCCTCTTGATTTATGTACAGTTTCCTCATGAGCACAATTAATTGAAATTAAGAGAACTAGAAATTAAAAACCGAAAGAAACAAAGAACAAAAGCATCAACTCACTTGAGAAATTAAAAATCACTTGGATCTAAGAGGGGAGAAACATGTCAATAACAGACTGTATAGAACATAATGATAATGATCACAACACAGAAAAATAAATGAGCCAAACATTTATCCCCCAGATGCCAGAAAAAGAGAAAATCACACAACCGCCATTGCTACCAAGAGCAAAACCTAAGGAAACAAGCAGGAGAACTGAATAATGAGAAACCTCAGAAATTAATGGATTAGAAAATGGGAAAAGTAAATTGATAAATAAATGCAGAGCCTGAGTCTTTAAAAAGACCAATGAATTAGAGAATCCATTGTCAAGCCTAATGAAGAAAAAGAGACATAAGGGAACAGAAATGAAAAATGATGTAGAGTAAATGAAAAATATAAATAGGTTTTATAACTTTATGCTAATCAGCTTGAAAATCTCAATGAAGTGGATAGTTTTCTAGGAAAATACAAATGACCAGAATTGACTCAAGAAATGGTAGAAAAGCTGAGTAGACTAGTAAGCCTTCTAGAAGCTGAAAAAATTGTCAAATAACTATGCTAGAAAAATAAAGTAAAAAAAAAGAGGGGCAAGCTCCTTCAAGTCTTCAAGGAGCAGATAACCTCTGTATTGTTTAAACAGGGTTAAAAAAAAAAACAAAAAACAAAAAACCAAACCCTTTGCTGTCATAGCGACCCTGCTGGGAAAAGAAAAGATGGGCAGCTTTTCAAATCATTTTACTAAGCCAGCATTGCCTGGACACAAAAGCCAACCAGGCAGATGGGCAAAAGAGAAACCGCAGCTCAATTTCACAAATACAGACACAAAATATTAGAAAATTGAGCACAGCCATATGTTTAAAATAACAATACATTATGTACAAGAAAGGCTGATTCCAGGAATGCAAATGTTGTTCCTTATTAGGGAATCTCTTAATGTGACCGAGCACGTTAAGAGATCGAGGTGGAAAGCCACATTATCACTGTCACGTAGCGTTAAGAATTTGGGCTTGGAAGTCAGAAAGCCTGAATTCAAATCCTGCCTTTTCTCACTTCTTGACTATGGACCTTGGGCAGTTTCTATGTCTCTAAAATATAGAAAATAACACCTAGCTATCAGAATCATGTGAATATCAAATTAAATCATGAATATGCAACTCTTGGCACAGAGCTGAGCCCACAATCGGAGCGCAGGAAATGATAGTTTTAGGAAAATATCAAGACACTGTCACTTATTCCTGATGATGTTTTTGTAATTAAGACAAGAATTGGAGAATAGTCCTTTAATATTACGAAGATAAATCGCTCCCAAACGAAAGCAACATCATAATTAACTGTGAAAACATTAGTGACATCCCAATTAAGTTCAGGAACAAGATGAAAACACCTCTACCTCCACTATTATTTATTTGTGTTCTGGAAGTTCTGAGGAATGGAATAAACAAGATCAAATAAAGATCATAAATATTCCCAGGGAGGAAATATTACTATCATCATTTTCAGGGGATATGGTTTTGTAATTTGAACATCTCAAAAAAATCAACTGAAAAAGTCATAGAACTAACAAACGAGTTTAGTAGGGTACCCAGTGCTACCCAGTGCTGTCGAGTTGATTCCGACTCATAGCGACCCTATAGGACAGAGTAGAGGGTAGCCGTCACGAAATACGGAAATATAGACAGAAAAACCAGTCCTTTCCCTATGAAAATGAGCAAGCTGTTAGACTACATCATGGAAATAAATTGCATTTATAATGGCAACAAAATTCATGGGCTCTAATTCAACAGAAAATGTGCAAGATTTATGTAAAGAAAAAGACCTTATAGAGGAACTAAAAATGAGACTTGAACAAAGAGAGAAACAAGCAAACTCTTTTCTAGAAGACTCAGTGATATATGATTTCAATTATTCCCGTCAATCTATAAGTGACCACCTTCCAGTCAACATCTCCATGAGATTTTTTTTCTTAAAAGAATGACCAAATTACTGTAAAGTTTCTCTGGAAGGAGAAAAGCTTGGGTAGGAAAATTTTGATGGACTTGGCTTACCAGATAGTAAATACAATTAAAGCCTGCAACAATTAAAACAGATATACTGGAGCAGAAAAACAGACAGATGGATTTGAGGGACAGATTCCGAAGGCAGGAGCAGATACAAAGTGTGTGAGAGTTTATTATTGCTTTTGGAGGGTTTTACAGTGCGGGGAAGTGACTAGTCAATAAATAACAGCTAAGTTAGAGTCTGTCCTCAAAATACACATAAAAATATTTTTTTTCAGATTTTAATTATGTATATTTTATATTTTAACTTTTTATTTTGAAAAATACTTCCAAATTTACAGGAAAGTTGCGAGAATAGTACAATGAATCCATAATTGTTCTTCACAAAGACTCACCAGTTGTTAACATTTTACAATGGCTTTCTCTCTCTCTCATATATGTGTGTGTGTGTGTATTTCTTTTTTTCCCGTGAAACATTTGAGAGTAAGTTGCAGATAACATGTATCCTTTACCCTTATGTATTTAGGTGAGATTCTCCATAGAACAAGGGCATTCTCTTATGTAAGCACGATGTAATTATCAAATTCAAAAATCTTAACGTTGATACAACACTATCATCTAAAGCTTAGTCCATATTCAAATTTTCCCAGGTTTCACAATAGTATCCTTTACGGGAAGTCTTTCTACCCCATTTAGGATTCAATCTAAGATCATTCTTTGCGTTCAGTTGTCATGTCTTTCGTTTCCTTTAACCTAGACTAATTTCTCAGCCTTTCTTAGTTTTTCGTGTCACTGATATTTTTTGAAATACACAAGCTACCTGTTTTGAAGACTCTCCCTCAACTTGTGTTTATCTGCTATTTCTTCATAATTAGAATCAGGTTATGCACTTCTGGCAGAAATACTGCATAAGACAGGTTGCGTCCTTCTCAGTCCATCACTTCAGGAGGCATGTGATACAGGTTGGTTCCTGTGGGTGATGCCAGCTTCGATCACCTGGCTAAGAGACATTTGACAGATTTCTCCATTGTGAAGTTACTCCAGCTCCCTTTGTGATTAATACAAAATCCGTGGGTGAATACTTTGAGGCTGTGTGAATATGCATTTACCTCCTTTTGCCTAAATCAGTTATTACTAGGACTACTGCAAGGCAATACATTTTCTAACTCTAACATTCTTTCTGTCAGGAAGACCTTTCCCTTCCACCCTCCACTCTCTCTTCTCTCTCTCTCCTTCTCTTCCTTCCTTCCTTGCCTACCTGTCGGTATAAACTCACGGATTCTTGTGTTATTCAATGGACCATTATCTTATTCATTCTGAAGTTCAAATTGTCCCTGATTTGGCCAGTGGGTCCTATGGCCTCTGTGCCCCCTTTTTTGTTTTATTGTGACAAAAATGTATGTAATGAAACATTTGCCAATGCAACATTGTTTACATGTATAATTCAGCAACATTGACTACATTCATCATGTTCTGCAACTATTACCAGTATCAGATTCTAAATTATTCTACTACTATTAACAGAAACTCAGAGTCCCCTAAGCAAAGACTCTCCTTTTTCTCCTCCCTTCTACCTCTGGTAATCACTCATCTGCTTTGGTCTCTATACATTTGTCTATATCATATAAATGGGATCATACAATATTTGCCCTTTTGTGACTGTCTTGTTTCACCCAGCATAACGTTTTCAAGGTTCATCTATGCCGTGGTAGGTTTCAGGACTTCATTTCTCTTTATGGCTGAGTAATATTCCATTGTATGTATATGACACGGCTGAGTAATATTCCATTGTATGTATATGACACATTTTATTTATCCATTCATCTGTTTGTGGACATTTAGGTTCTTTCTACCTTTTGGCTTTTGTGAACAGTGCTAGAAATACACAGTGTACCTGTTATTTTCTGTTTCTTCATTTTTTTTTTTAATCACAGCCATTTTGGGTGGGGGGTGAAGTGGATTTTTGTTGTTGTTGAAGTTGTAAGACTTCTTTATATGCTCTTGATATTAAACCTTTTCTGATATACGGCTCCCCAAATTTTTCTCCCAATCTGTAGGTCGTCTCTTCACTTTGTTGATACAGTTCTTACATGCACAAATGTTTTTAATTTTGATGAAGTTCCATTTATCTACCTTATCTTTTGTTGCTTGTGGTTTTGATGTTGTATCTAAGAATTCATTATTAAAACTAGGCTTTGAAGAATTACCCCTATGTTTCTTCTAAGAGTTTTATGGTTTTAGTTTTCATATTTAGGTCTTTGATCTATTTTGAGTTAATGTTAATATATATGTGAGATATGGGTCCAACTTCATTCTTTCACATGTAGAAATCTAGCTGTCCCAGTCTTGTGCCCCTTTGACATGTTCCCATCACTATCTGCACATTTCTTTATTTTCTGGCACAACAAGATGTTCCAGGCTAATTTTTTACTTTCCCTGCCTTGGAATCAGCCATTTCTTTATGAAACCCTAGTCCTTTGATTGGGAAATGTTACTGAGAAAAAAAAATCTGGACAAATTACATATAAAAAATTAAATTATAAAAGAACCATACAGGAATACTTATCTAACCTTTGAAAGAGAAAGGACTTTTAAAATATAACATTAAAGGCGAAACCCATAGTTTTAACTATATACAAATTTAAGAACTTCTTTCTGTCAGAATTATCATAAATAAAATGTAGAGAGGGCCTAGGCTCCTTCCTTGGATCTCTGCTCTTTTCTTCCCTTCCCTTTGCATTACCTAAGAGAAATGAAAGCATTTGTCTACCCAAAGACTGGTATGTGAATGTTCATAGCAGCTTTATTCATAATTGGACCAAACTGGAAACAACCCAAATGTTTATCAACTGACAGATGAATAAACAAATTGCAGAATTTCCATGGAATACTACCAGCAATAAAAAAGAACAAAATATTGGTACATGCAGTTGACATACAACATTATGCTAAGTGCAAGAAGTAAGACATAAAAGACTCCATACCTTATGATTCCATTTATATGGAATTCTGGAAAATATAAAACTATAGTGACAGACTGTTGATCAATGATTACCTCAGGCTGGGATACTGGGGGAGGGAATTGATACAATGAGACACAGGGAAACTTTTTAGGGTTATGGAAATGCTCTATATCTTGATGGTGATGATGGTTATATGACTGTATACAATGGCCAAAGCTCATCAAACTACACTTCAAAAGGGGAAATTTTAATGTATATAAATTAAAAGTCACAAAAAAGTTCATGGAAAAAAGGTAGAAAAATAATTATACGGATATTCAAAGAAAAGGAGCTACAAAAAATGGAGTGCTCATCCTTAGGATGGGAGAGGATTTCCAGAACCTGAAGGAATAGCATGCACTTAGGTAGAGAACACTGTGATGTGGTGAAAAGTTGTGCTAGAAATGTACCTAAATTAAAGCTGTCATCTGCCCTGGGTCACTCTCCCATACCTCTCCAACGTAATTCTTGAGAAAAATGCTGGCCTAGATAAAACTTTCCCCATTCAATGAAGAATAATAGACAGAAAGGAGTCACCAATAAAACTGTTACAACAGAGAGAGGAAGAAAAGCGCATAAGGAGTAAAAAGCAGATGAAGATTGCATGTCAGAATTACTTCAGGATGTAGAGGAACAGTTCAGAAAAATACCATCTACATGATCTCAAAGAAATTAATGAGAACATGAACGCTTAAGGGGGAAAAAGAAGTCAGAGAAGAGATATGAGACTAAAGAAGCAACGTGAAGAAAATGGATAAAGATTAAAAACTGAGCCAACAAAACTAAAAAATCAGAAAGGTAAGGTAATAACAAATGTGTTGAAAACAAAAGCCACACAAGAGTGTGACGGATTTTTTTTTTTTTTATTGTACTTTAGATGAAGGTTTACAGAGCAAATTAGTTTCTCACTAAACAATTAATACACATATTGTTTTGTGACATTGGTTGTCAACCCCACGACATGTCTACACTCTTCTTTTCTTGACCTTGGAGTCCCCATTATCAGCTTTCCTATCCCTTTCTGTCTTTTTGTCCTTGCCCCCGGGTTGGTGTGCCCATTTAGCCTCATTTTGTTTTATGGGCCTGTCTAATCTTTGGCTGAAGGGTGAGCCTCAGAAGTGACTTCAGTACTGAGTTAAAAGTGTGTCTGGGGGCCATACCCTTCGGGTTTCTCCAGTCTCTGTCAGGCCAGTAAGCCTGGTCTTTTTTGTGTGAGCTAGAATTTTGTTCTAATTTTTCTCCATCTCTGTCCGGAACCCTCAAGTGTGACAGATTTTTGAAAGAAAGTGGAATACATGATGAACAGCTTGAGAAAAATGAAATGGAAAAGAACAAAGAGGAAAAAAAAAAAGGTATTCAAGACAGACAGAAGAAATCCTACACACGTGCAATTGTTCTTTCCAGAAGAAGTAGACATAATAAATGGAGTAGGAAGAAAATTCAAAAACATAATAGCAGAAAACTGTTTTGTAAAGGAAGCTTGGAATGTACAGTTGAAAGGGCATGTTGTGTTCCAGAAAGAACACATCCTAGTGAAGTAATTAAGTACTAATTAAAGCTAAAGAGAGAGTCATACGGCCATCTAGGCAGAAAAGTAAGTCACTCATGAGGGAAAAAACAATACTGAGTTGGCCTCAGGCTTATCCCCAGTAATATTCAATACCAAAAGAGAGTGAAGCATTGTCTCCGGAGTTCTGAGAAAAGTACGATCTAATAAGCTTTCCCTCAGCCAAATTGTCACTCAAGTCTGAAGGTAATAGTCATTCAAGAACATGCAGGTATGCAGAGCCTGTTGTACCCAGAAGTATTTCTTGAAAAACTACCCAGTGATGGAATCCAGTTAATCAAGAAATGAATCTAAATAAAGAACTCTGAAATGGAGAAATCATTCTAATAAAAGAATGGTGACGAACTGTGAATAACTTTATATGTACAAAACCCACTGCAGTCGAGTAGATTCCAACTCACAGCAACTCCACAGGACGGAGTAGAGCTGCCACATAGGGTTTCCAAAGCTATAAATCTTTATGGAAGCAGACTGCCACATCTTTCTCCTGTGAAGGGGCTGGTAGATTTGGACCACTGACCTTTCGGTTAGCAGCCAAATGTCTTAACTACTGCACCACCAGGTCTCCTTAAATTTCCATATAGAACCGTTATATTTATATTGTAAACATTAACATTGACGATGAAAAAACACTTGTGAACCACTGAAATTTTGGGATTGCTTTTACTGCAGCCTGAGCTAGCACAAGCTGATATACCAATATTGGCCTAATGTATCAGAAGTCTAATCGAATGAGAGACTGAAGGGCCTTCTGGGAAAAAATATGTTCTAAAATTACAAAGATACATGTGTAGCATGGTTGGCCTTGGAAAGACTAGATGGATAGCTAGGTAGCAGCCAATGAATTGACTCTGACTCATGGTGACCTATGTACAACAGAGCAAAATGTTACACAGTTCTGTGCCGTCCTTGCGATCACCAGCATGTTTGAGTCCATCATAGCAGCTATTGTGCCAGTTCATCTCACCAAGGGTCTCTCTTGACCTTGGCCTCTACTTCACCAAACATGATGTCTTCTTCCAGCAACTGATGTCTCTTGATGATGTGTCCAAATCAAGCAAATCAGACAATATTCTGATATGATCCATGGGTTTGCATGAAAACAAAATAAAAAATTAAAAACAAAACATATGTTTCACTAAAGCTCTAATGATATTGTTGCCAGAGCAATGTGCTTCAAGATCGTCTCTCACAGTGTAACATAAAGGAAGAGATATTTCTATCCCTTTTTGGGGTAGATGGCTGTGCACCTTGACATTTCAGGAAGTTAGTGGCAGTGCCCAGTGTGAAGTACTGCATACAGGTGCAGTGCTCAGGGATGAGAGCAGAGCCCACTGGGAAATGTAACCAGTGGCTGTGCAGGGTCTTATGTTAGATTGTGGGTCTGGCCTGAAGTGTGTAGCTTAGGAATGGCGATGACAGTTGCAAGTAACAAGATTATAAACAATAAAGGGAATACATAGGTTCAATATATGGAAATGTCCAGTAAAGCATGAGCTTAAGGGAGTTTGATCTAGAGATTCAAGCATGTCACTCAGGCCTTGATTTTTTTAATCTCTCTGTTTTATTTCCATGGTTTTGGCTTCATCCTAAAGCTAGCTCCCCTTGTGTTCGTAAGACGGGTGTCTCCAATTCTTAGGTCTACACATCAAGCAGAGTGAGAAAGCAAAACCACAGAACACAGTTCTTCAACTTCAATCTAACTGAAGCAATTTAGGTCATATGTCCTCCAAGTGTAACCAATAACTGTGATCATGTAATTGGCTGAGACCAGTGGTTCTCAACCAGGAGCAATTTTGCCTCCCAGAGGACATTTGGCCATGTCTAAAGATATTTTGTCAAACAGGAGTGGAGTGTGACTGGCATCTAGTGGGTAGAGGCCAGTGATGCTGCTAAACATCCTACAATGCACCCCCACCCCCAAACACACACACACACACACAAGTACAATTACCTGCCCCAAAATGTCAATAATGCCAAGATTGAGAAACCCTGCCCTAGACCAGTCAGGACCCCCTCTCCTACTTAGGGTTGAGCTGGGGCCAGGACCATTCAAACTGCATAGCTGCGACACAATGGAGGAGGGGTGGAATAGCTGTTGGGAAGGCAGCATGATATCCTTGACAAGGGCCCAGTAGACCACAAGGTGGCAACTGGTCCTATCTGTAGACACAGGCGAGACACCCTTGGGGACTCTCAGAAGTACTTGGAGTGGAGATTGCAAGATGCCAAATTCTTGTATGGCATGGATCAGAGAAATCTGGGTTATTTTCAAGAGGGCAACCCATTTGTTCCCAGAAGTTGCTGAGGCCTTGGCCAACCAGGGTTACACAATTGTAGGATTTCAGAATACCATCTGGAGGCTTGGAATACCTTTGCTTGTTTGAGGAGCTTATAAAGGAGGCTTGGGGTGGATTGCCTAGGGAGTAAGAGCTGGTGTAGGGTGGGAGCTGGAGAGGTAGGCAGCATTAGAATGGACTGCAGGTGAGGCCAGGGGTGTGGATCTCCTCCCAAAGGAGATAAGGATTCCTCAAAGGATTTAAATAAAAGGAATGACATCATCAGATTTGTACTTCATGAAAAACTCCTCGTGTGGAGGATGAATTAGAGTGAGGATGGGGATGGGGGTGGGCAGGGGGTGGGACTGTCAATTAGAGGACCAGCAGGAGACTATGGCAGTGTCCTGGGTGAGGTGAGGTGACACCCAGAACTGAGAAGGAGGTGGAGAGAAGGAAGTGAGTTTGAGAGTTATTAAGGAGGATACCGTTATAGGATTTGAAGATGAGCTGAATGAGGGAGGTAAAGAAAAGGGAGGAGTCAAGGATATCTCCCATATTTCCTTCCAGAATGGCTGCTTGGGTGGTGGAACAAACACAGATGAACAACAGGGAAGAGGGGCAGGTGTGGTGGCATTCTCACACACGAGAGGAGACAATAGGTTTGGTTTTGAACTTGTCGGGTTTGAAGTTTATGTGCGATTGGGCCTGGAGCTCAGGAAGGTCATCATCTCATCAATGGAATTTAATCCATGGGAGGGGATTTGAACAAGGAGGGAAAAGAAAAGTGTGCTCAAGGAAGGACCTTGGGGAATGTCAACATCTAAGGATAAGTTGGCGGCAGTGGTTGTTCAGTAGTAGAACTCTTGCCTTCCATGTGAGAGGTCCTGGTTCAATTCCTGGCCAAGGCACCTCATACACAAAGACTACCCATCAGTCATTGGAGGCTGGCATGTTGCTATAATGCTCAACAGGGTTCAGCAGAGCTTCCAGACAAAGACAGACTAGGAGGAAGAGCCTGGTGATCTACTTCCAAAAATTAGCCAATGAAAAACCTATGGATCGCAATGGTCTGATCCTGTTGTGCATACGATTGCCATGAGTTGAGGCCAACTTGACAGCAGCTAACAACAACGACAGCAGCAACAATGAGGGCAAGTTAAGGAGGGGAGAGCCTGAAGAAGGGCTGGGAAGAAAATCAGAGAGAGAATGTGGGAGTTAAAGGGAGAGAAATTTGAGAGAAGCAGGGAGTTGTCAGATATTAAATACTACCGTGAAATCATGTATGATAAGGCCTGAAAAGTGTCTATTGAAGTTAGCATGGAGGGGCTGCTGGTGACCTTGGAGAACAGTTTTCCTGGAGCAGTAGAGGCGGAAGTCAGTTTGCAAAGGTTTAGAGAGAGGACAGGAAAAGAGGAGATGAGTGGGTAAGTCTGGACCCCTCTATGAAGAAGCTTGCCTGGGAAGGGAGCAAAAGAGACTGTGCCAGGAGGACTGGGAAAATGGAGAGAGTCACTTTTATTAAATTTAAAAACCAAATAAGCCAAAAAGTTAATAGACAGTGAACTAGCCAATTCAATTAATGAAGGACTTCTATTGAATGAAAAAAGTGAGCATTACCATGGACTTTTAAACACTCAATGTTTTTAAATCAATTTTTTTTTTTTGGTTTTTGTTTGGTCATGCTGGCATTTTCTTATTACAAAAGCAACGCAAGGTCACAGAACAGAACATCCTGATATCAACTCAAATAGGGAAATCACAAAAACAACTGAAGATTAATTTTAAAAAGAAAAAAATGCTCAAAATAGGGAATTATTGAAGTCTTTATGTAAAAGATCACAATAATCAAAAAGAGGGACTGAATACAGGTGGCATAGAACTGCCCCATATAGAGATGAAAACAAGGCGATACAGGGCTATACCAGTTAGTTTTTTACTTAGGAAAAAAGGGGTAAATATTAAGGTAACCACAAAGAGGTCTAACAATTCCATAACTCAAAATAAAAACCAAGAAAAACATAATGACTCAGCAAACATGAAAATGAGGAACTCACAATTTACCAAAAAAAAGTCTCAGCACAAAAAAGTAAGTGGAAAAATGAAATTGTCAACAACACCCACATAAAGGCATCAAAATGACAGCACTAAACACATACTTATCTATAATTATGCTGAATGTAAATGGACTAAATGCACCAATAAAGAGACAGAGAGTCTCAGACTGGATAAAGAAACAAGATCTGTCTATATGCTGCCTACAAGAGACACACCTTAAGACTTAGAGACATAAACAAACTAAAACTCGAAGGGTGGAAAAAAATATATCAAGCAAACAACAATCAAAAAAGAGAAGGAGTAGCAATATTAATTTCTGACAAAATAGACTTTAAAGTTAAATCCACCACAAAGGATAAAGAAGGACACTACATAATGATTAAAGGGACAATTGACCAGGAAGATATAACCATATTAAATATTTATGCACCCAATGACAGGGCTGCAAGATACATAAAACAAACTTTAACAGAACTGAAAAGTGAGATAGACACTTCCACAATTATAGTAGGAGACTTCAACACACCACTTTCGGAGAAGGATAGGACTTCCAGCAAGAAGCTCAATAGAGACACAGAAGACCTAATTGCTACAATCAACCAACTTGACCTCATAGACTTATACAGAACACTCCACCCAACAGCTGCAAAGTATACTTTTTTTTTCTAGTACACACGGAACATTCTCTAGAATAGATCACATATTAGGTCGTAAAAGAAATCTTTGCAGAATCCAAAACATCAAAGTATTACAAAGCATCTTCTCAGACCACAAGGCCATAAAAGTGGAAATCAGTAACAGAAAAATCAGGGAAAAGAAATCAAACACTTGGAAACTGAACAATACCCTGCTCAAAAAAGACTGGGTTATAGAAGACAATAAGGAGGGAATAAAGAAATTCATAGAATGCAATGAGAATGAAAACACTTCCTATCAAAACCGCTGGGACTCAGCAAAAGCAGTGCTCCGAGGTCAATTTATATCGATAAATGCACACATACAAAAAGAAGAAAGAGCCAAAATCAGAGAACTGTCCCGACAACTTGAACAAATAGAAAGTGAACAACCAAAAGAATCCATCAGGCACCAGAAGAAAACAAATAATAAAAATTAGAGCTGAACTAAATGAATTAGAGAACAGAAAAACAATTGAAAGAATTAACAAAGCCAAAAGCTGGTTCTTTGAAAAAATTAACAAAATTGATAAACCGTTGGCCAGACTGACTAAAGAAATACAGGAAAGGAAACAAATAACCTGAATAAGAAATGAGATGGGCCGTATCACAACAGAAATTAAAAGAATCATATCAGATTACTACAAAAAATTGTACTCTAACAAATTTGCAAACCTAGAAGAAATGGATGAATTCCTAGAAAAACACCACCTACCTAAACTAACACAATCAGAAGTAGAACTAAATAGACCCATAACAAAAAAAGAGATTGAAACGTTAATCAAAAAACTCCCCCCCCCGCCCCGCAAAAAAAGCCCTGGCCCGGATGGCTTCACTGCAGAGTTCTACCAAACTTTCAGAGAAGACTTAACACCACTACTACTGAAGGTATTTCAAAGCATAGAAAATGACGGAATACTACCTAACTCATTCTATGAAGCCACCACATCCCTGATACCAAAACCAGGTAAAGACACCACAAAAAAAGAAAATTACAGACCTATATCCCTCAAGAACATAGATGCAAATATCCTCAACAAAATTCTAGCCAATAGAATACAACAACATATCAAAAAAAATAATCCACCACGACCAAGTGGGATTTATACCAGGTGTGCAATGTTGGTTTAATATTAGAAAAACCATTAATGTAATCCACCATATAAATAAAACAAAAGACAAAAACCACATGATCTTATCAATTGATGCAGAAAAGGCATTTGACAAAGTCCAACACCCATTCATGATAAAAACTCTCAGCAAAATAGGAATTGAAGGAAAATTCCTCAGCATAATAAAGGGCATCTTTTTTATACAAAGCCAACAGCCAACATCATTCTAAATGGAGAGAGCCTGAAAGCATTTCCCTTGAGAACGGGAACCAGACAAGGATGCCCTTTATCACCGCTCTTATTCAACATTGTGCTAGAGGTCCTAGCCAGGGCAATTAGGCTAGACAAAGAAATAAAGGGCATTCGAATGGGCAAGGAAGAAGTAAAATTATCTCTATTTGCAGATGACATGATCTTATACACAGAAAACCCTAAGGAATCCTCCAGAAAACTACTGAAACTAATAGAAGAGTTCGGCAGAGTCTCGGGTTATAAGATAAACATACAAAAATCACTTAGATTCCTCTACATCAACAAAAAGAACATCGAAGAGGAAATCACCAAATCAATACCATTCACACTAGCCCCCAAGAAGATAAAATACTTAGGAATAAATCTTACCAAAGATGTAAAAGACCTATACAAAGAAAACTACAAAGTACTAGTGCAAGAAACTAAAAGGGACCTACGTAAGTGGGAAAACATACCTAGCTCATCATGGATAGGAAGACTTAACATAGTAAAAATGTCTATTCTACCAAAAGCCATCTATACATACAATGCACTTCCGATCCAAATTCCAATGACATTTTTTAATGTGATGGAGAAACAAATCACCAACTTCATATGGAAGGGAAAGAAGCCCCAGATAAGTAAAGCATTACTGAAAAAGAAGAAGAAAAGTGAGAGGCCTCACTCTATTTGATTTTAGAACATATTATACAGCCACAGTAGTCAAAACAGCCTGGTATTGGTACAACAACAGGCACATAGACCAATGGAACAGAATTGAGAACCCAGATATAAATTCATCCATATATGAGCAGCTGATATTTGACAAAGGTCCAGTGTCAGTTAATTGGGGAAAAGATAGTCTTTTTAACAAATGGTGCTGGCATAATTGGATATCCATTTGCAAGAAAATGAAACAGGACCCATACCTCATACCATGCACAAAAACTAACTCCAAGTGGATCAAAGACTTAAACATAAAGACTAAAACAATAAAGATCATGGAAGAAAAAATAGGGACAATGTTAGGAGCCTTAATACAAGGGATAAACAGAATACAAAACGTTACTGAAAATGATGAAGAGAAACCAGATAACTGGGAGCTCCTAAAAGAGTAAAAAGACCACCTACGGATTGGGAAAAAATTTTCAGCTATGACATCTCCGTTAAAACTCAACCACAAAAAGACAACAACCCAATCAAAAAGTGGGCAAAGGATATGAACACGCACTTCACTGAAGAAGATATTCAGGCAGCTAACAGATACATGAGAAAATGCTCTTGATCATTAGCCACTAGAGAAATGCAAATTAAAACTGCGATGAGATTCCATCTCACTCCAACAAGGCTGGCATTAATCCAAAAAACACAAAATAATAAATGTTGGAGAGGCTGCAGAGAGATTGGAACTCTTATACACTGCTGGTGGGAATGTAAAATGGTACAACCACTTTGGAAATCTACCTGGCATTTTCTTAAAAAGTTAGAAATAGAACTACCATACAACCCAGAAATCCCACTCCTTGGAATATACCCTAGAGAAAATAAGAGCCTTTACACGAACAGATATACGCACACCCATGTTTGTTGCAGCACTGTTTACAGTAGCAAAAAGCTGGAAGCAACCAAGGTGTCCATCAACGGATGAATGGTTAAATAAATTATGGTACATTCACACAATGGAATACTACGCATCGATAAAGAACAGTGACCAATCTGTGAAACATTTCATAACATGGAGGAACCTGGAAGGCATTATGCTGAGCGAAATTAGTCAGATGCAAAAGGACAAATACTGTATAAGACCACTATTACAAAATCTTGAGAAATAGTATAAACTGAGAAGAACACATTCTTTTGTGGTTACGAGAAGGGGGAGGGCGGGAGGGTGGGAGAGGGTTATTTAGATAAGAACTACTTTAGGTGAAGGGAAGGACAATACTCAATACACGGAAGGTCAGCTCAACTGAACTGGACCAAAAGCAAAGATGTTTCCGGGATAAATTGAATGCTTGGAAGGTCAGCGGAGCAAGGGCGGGGGTTTGGGGACTATGGCTTAAGGGGACTTCTAAGTCAATTGGCAAAATAAAATCTGCTAAGAAAACATTCTGCATTCCACTTTGAGGTGTGGGTTCTGGGGTCTTAAATGCTAACAAGCAGCCATCTAAGATGCATCAATTGGTCCAACCCACCTGGATCAAAGAAGAATGAAGAACACCAAGGTCACACGATAACTACGAGCCCAATAGACAGAAAGGGCCACATGAACCAGAGACTTACATCATCCTGAGACCAGAAGAACTAGATGGTGCCTGGCCACAACCGATGACTGCCCTGACAGGGAGCACAACAGAGAACCCCTGAGGGAGCTGGAAATCAGTGGGATGCAGACCCCGAATTCTCATAAAAAGACCAGACTTAGTGGTCTGACTGAGACTAGAAGAATCCCGGCGGTCATGGTCCCCAAACCTTCTGTTGGCCCAGGACAGGAACCATTCCTGAAGACAACTCATCAGACATGGAAGGGACTGGACGATGGGTTGGAGAGAGATGCTGATGAAGAGTGAGCTACTTGTATCAAGTGGACACTTGAGACTGTGTTGGCATCTCCTGTCTGGAGGGGAGATGGGAGGGTAGAGAGGGTTAGAAACTGGCGAAACGGTCACGAAAGGAGATACTGGAAGGAGGGAGAGGGCTGACTCGTTAGGGGGAGAGTAAATGGGAGTATGGAGTAAGGTGTATATAAGCTTGTATGTAACTGACTTGATTTGTAAACTTTCACTTAAAGCACAATAAAAATTATTAAAAAAAAAAGCAATACATGCTACTTAAAACTCTAATTTTAAGTTTAATAGCTGCACAAAATTACATCATATGGAATTCATAGTTTAACCATTTCACTCTTGGTGAAATTTGTTTTGTTTATTAAGATGAGTGGAGCTTTCATGCTGAAGGAGAGAGTTAAGGAGGGAAAAGCTGAAGGACCAGGAGAGAATGAGATGCCTGGTATCTCTTCCTGTTTCCAAATTCATAGCTCACCTAAGACCTTTAAGTTTCCTGCTTCCAGCCATAGTTGTTCTTAGCTGCCATTGAGTCAGCCCCTTACTCCTGGTGACCCCCTGCACAATGGAACAAAACTCTATAGTGTTTGGACCCATCTCCGTGATTGGTTGCAGATTAGACCATTGTGATCCATAAGGTTTTCATTGGCTGATTCTTGAAAATAGATCACCAAGCATTTCTTCCTAGGCTGTCTTAGTTTGGAATCTCCTCTGAAAATTGTTCAGCATCATAGCAACACTGACAGACAGGTGGTGGCTGTTCATTGGCCAGGAGTCCAACCCAAGTCTTCTACATGGAAGGTGAAGATTCTACCAAGGAACCATCACTGCTTCTTCCAGCCATAAGGACACGTCTAATTTCCAGCATATCTGGAGGAAGGAGATGACTAAGCCCAAATGATGAGCAAGGCCTTTTCCAGCTAAAGTCACCAGGCTTCTCCAATGCCCCAAGAAGACCTCACGTCTTTCAAGTATAATAATTTTCTAGACTCTTATCTCTATTGTTTTACACTCATGTTTTAAAATGCACAAAACCATTCATTGAAAAACTGCTGCCTACAGTGAAGAGTCATTTCCTCACACTAGGCTGAGGAGTTTGGACTTGATCTTACAGATGAGAAATTGGCTCATTTGCTAACCACCCCCAGAAGCCCTTCCCCTCTGTGTAGGCCAGGGCTCCTCCTGTTGCCTTTGGGCTGAATTTTCCCTCCCTTTTAAGAAACTGATCCAGAACTTCTGCAGATGTTCCATTCCACTACTGCCTTTTTGAACCTGATTACTCAAACAGTATCCAAACATTGCCCCAGGGTAATCAATCGATGTTCTGATAGCCCACTGATAAACTGCGGGACATGACCTGAAAGCCTGGAAACAATTGTTCAGTTGCACAATTCCAAGTCATCACGGAAACTGGGAGAGGAACAGGAAACCTAGGCAGAGGTCACCTTGAATTTAAAAACTGGGGAGAAGATGGATTATGGTGGAAGGTGTCAAGCCCAAGTGGGCTCCTTGAGTAGATGCATAAGAACAGAGTTTGAGGATCTGTAGAAAGGAAAGTGGCCACTATCAGGAGCCAACCTGGCTCTGCTCAGAAACCAAAACCAAACCAAGCCAGTTGTTGTTGAGTCAATTCCAACTCATGGCAACCCCGTGTGTGTCAGAGTAGAACTCTGCTCCATAGGGTTTTCAATGACTGTAATCTTTTGGAAGCAGATCCCCAGGCCTGTCTTCCAAGGCACCTCTAGGTGGACTTGAACTGCCAATCTTTCAGTTAGCAGCTGAGTGTTTAACCATTTGCACCATCCAGCAACTCAGCTCTGGTCAGAAGACCTAAGAAATCCCTTCATGTCTATTTTTGATGGGTTACAAATCAGGAGGTAGGAGGGAGGGGGCAGGGTGTGTCTGATTCAGGCAGGCATTTTACAGAGTCTTCCTAATCACCCCTGTGGAGCCTATGGAGGGCAGGGGTGGGCAGGGGTGACAGGTCCTTCTCTGACCCTACCTTTTTTATCTCCCTAGAGCTAGGCTAGGTGGATGTCCAGCTAACTACCTGGACGGTGATTCAGGAATAATTCCCACCAGGGTTGTGGGAATGTAAGGAACTAGTTTTGTAATTGGGTATGGTGGTACAGTTATCTCTTGTTTTCAGCCTTGCTCTGACCCAGATCAGGACTCTGATGGTGCTGTGGTTAAGTGCTCAGCTGCTAACCAAAAGGTCAGCAGTTCAAATCCCCCAGCCACTCCTTGGAAACCCTGTGGGGCAGTTCTGCTCTGTCCTAGGTGGTTGCTATGAGTCGGTGGCAGCGGGATTTTTTTTTTCTGACCCAGATCTAGAAACCAGGATTATCCTGAACCCACTCTAATGGGCTCAAGCATAACAACCATTGTGAGAATGGCACAGGGCCAGGCAGTATTTCTTTCTGTTGTACATAGGGTCGCTATGAGTTGGAACCAACTCTACAGCACCTAACAACAGTCTAATGTGGGATCCAGCCTTACTCCTGGGCTCATATCCCTACCTTGGGACTTTCCAGGGCTTCAGTTCATCTAAAAGTTGGGACAGAGTCTTATTCTCACCCATTCCCAGCCTTCCCAGTGAGCTCCATGCAGCCCCTGGGTTGTGCCTCTGCAGTCTGGTTGCCTGGACACCTGGGGCCCTCCACGGCTGCATTCCTCTCTCTGGCCAATCTGCTGCTTTCTACCGGCCCTGTGGCACTTCTGCCACTGAGGACAGCCAGGTGTGTCCCAAGCAAATCGTTGCTCCAGAGTCATATCTAGTCCCAGATCCCAGCTCTCCTATAGACTACAAGCCTAAACTTCTGTTTGCACAGGCGGGGTCTGGAAGTACTAGTCTATGAGACTCCATTGTCTGCCACCCCATTGGTCCCTTCGGTGGACAGCAGCCTTGGGCAGCTCCTTGAAAGTGAATTGCTGGGTATTGTGGTCCAGAACCTGGCTCTTCTCTGACCACAGCTGTTTGACCCCTGAATCAGCACTCAAGTCCAAGGAAAGCATCTGTTGCTAAACCTAGGAGAGACGAACTGCCTGTGAACTCCATGGTAATAGGACTGTGCCCGGTATGGGCGCTCCTTGTTGGATAGTGCCTAGCTGGCCCAGGTAGATCTTCTTTCCTAGGGAATTTTGAAAGTGAGATGACTCATAGGGGGAGGCAGTAAAAAGGAGAAACAGGCAGAGAAGGGACAGGAGGGTCTCCTGCTTCTGAGATGGTGAAGAAAACGCTCTGCAGCAGTGTTGAGTCTTCCTGGGGATCTGGGTGTCATCCTTGTCTCTACCAGGCCTGGCTGAGCCCCTGCTAGGGCATGTTCTGTTTTGTTCACTTCCCCATTTTCTGAGGTTTCCCAAGCCAGGATTTGTTCCTACCCAGAAGGAGCCCGCTCTCCAGGAGTGAATGATCACGCCCAAAAGGTGTTGATTGAGGTCAGATGGAGGGAGGATTCAGCAGAAGGTCTTAGCCTGTTTAGTGATTCTAGCTGCTAAGGAGATGAGGACATAGATGACATGCTTATCAAATGAGGGTGTGACCTAGGGCTGAGAGGGATGCAAATGGGTGCCAGGGTTGAGGGTCAAAGCTTTTCATCAGGCTGGAGAGATAGGTTGAATTAAATGTGATGACACTCAAAATGGACAAACGGGAAATGCTATCTCCACCCACATTGCAGCACCTTGCAGCACAGCAACTCTTTTGAAAAATACTTGGTGCGTCTCATTGGCTGTAGGAAAAAAGCCCACGGAGTGAGGGCGTTGTCACTAAGGGAAAAACATCAAAACACTTGAATCCAGTAAAAATGAGAGTATGGTCTCTGGTTCAGCCTCCACCAATGGCCTTGGACAAAATGTCCTGTTCCAGTAGCCCAAGGGGGCCACTCTAGTTCGAGGAGGAGGCGAAGGGGCAGGGCGTGTGGTTCTTCCCCTGGGGGCACTCTCTGTCTGCTCTTGACTCCGTCACACTCTGCCTTTGCTTCTCTGCTTTGTGGTTTCTGTCACAGGTAGGGCCTGGAGCTGCACCTGTGGAAAAGTGGGAGGAACCAGGGTTGAGCTTTGGGAAAAGAAGCAGGTGCAGGCTGCTCAGGCCTACTTCTGTTGCCTGCCAAGCAGGTAATTTGGTGAGATCTCAGAGTTGGGGCTGGGTGCAGGCCTAGGGGGCCGTCTAGAGGGGCTGCCGGGCCAGCCTTGCCTGGGGCCTGGGCTAATGAGCCAAGGGGTGGGGGTGGGGGGGCACCGTGGTTCACAGGGGTCTGGCCAGCCGACCAGGAAAGAAGCCCACCCAGGACACTGGTGTCAAAATCCTTAAAGGGATGTAAGCTCTTGTCTGCTGGAGCCTCCTCTGGTCTGGCCAGGAAACTAGTTCAGCAGGGGTGTGGGACCAGGGTTGGAGTCTGCCGAGGAGCCAAGGATCCCAGGATCTGAGAGAGACAGCACTCTTGTCACAGAGTCTCCTCAGCCTTGAGAAAGCTACACTTCTGCTCCAAGCTCTCCAAACTAATGTCTTCTCATTGGTCTGTTGCAGGCTGCTGCATTTCCACCCTGCAGCCCCTCACCTGCATCACTCCACCTTGGTGTCACCTGTTTATTTTCTGCCTCTCCTTTTCTCCCCTAGTCTGTCTGTCAGCTCTCCCTCCCTCCCTCCCTTCTCTCGCCTGCCTTTATCAAACACTGATGAAGTGTGTTTGGCCAGGCACCATGGTAGGTACTTGTCCTGACAGGGAGAGCGGGAGACCAAGGAAGTTTCAGAGAAGCTTGTGTGTTGAAGATCGATGCCTGTCAGAAGATTTAGGAGTGGGATGGGTGGAAAGGAAATTCCCGTCTGAGGAAATGGTCAGAAGTATGAACTGACTAGAAGTTGGGGAATGGCAGAAACTGAAGTCCTGATCACAGTGGAAGACATTGTATGCAACCAGAGATTTTGGCCTTTATGCTGAGGCCAGTTATTAAATGTTTTTAAGCAGATCCCTGAATGGCGCAAATGGCTAAGTGCTTGACTATTAACTGAAAGGTTGGTGGTTTGAACCCACACAGCTACTCCTCAAAGAAAGGCCTGGTGATCTGCTTCTGAAAGGTCACAACCACGAAAAACCCATGGAGCAGTTGTACTCTGTCCATGAAGAAGGCCTTCTGCCCTAAGACTAGGGCCCCCTGCCTTTGCAGCCTCAGGCTAGCTGAGCCCCAGGCCTCTGCAGCTGCCCTGGCCTGGGGGAACAAGAAGATGCTTCCCCCGGAGCCTTTTTGCCCCTGCCTGGGAGAGGCTACTTCCTGGGTGGGCCAGTAGATCACCCAGCTCTGGTACTGTCCACCCTCCTGCCTCCTCATCCCACTTCCTCCTTCAAGAGGAGACAAGGCCCTTGAGGCCAAGGTGCGGCTTCTTCCCTGTCCATCTTGTGGGCAGTAGAACCATGTACAGAACTGGTACTACCTGATGGTCAGGGCAGGCCCTAGTGTCAGACCACTCAGCTTCCTGGGTGCAAATCCTAGCTCTGCCTTGCGTGGGAAGAGCAACCATGGTATGGTTTGAACTCTCAACCTCAGTTTCCCGTCTGGACAGTGGCAATAACCGTCCCTACTGCATGGGTGCTGTTGTAAGGATTTAAATGTAGTTATTCAGGAGTCCTGGTGGCACAGTGGTTAAGCGCTTGGCTGCTAACCAAAAGATTATTGGTTCAAACCTACCCAGTGGCTTCTTGGAAGGAAGACCTGGCAATTTGCTTCCGAAAGGATTACAGCCAAGAAAACCCTATGGGGCAGTTCTACTCTGTCACATGGGTTTGCTATGAGTTGGAATGGGTTCCAAGGCGCCCAATGACAACAACAACAATTCATGTGCTGAGCAGGCTGGCAGTCTCCATGAATGGTCAGCTCTATTATTTTAGCACTTGATTCTCCTGGCAGGGCAGCCCCTCTCTCCTGTCTGCCACCCCCCTGCCCTCTGGGGCTGCAGAGGAGCAGACAGACGGGAGACAGCCCATCCCTGACCCTCCTGCCGCAGTCTGAGGGTGGAATGTGCGTGCGTTCGAGTTGAGCTGATCCATGAAGCCAACCCTGGAAAACACTACACTCATCTGCCGAATCTCAGATGGAAACAAATACAAATGCTCTTTATAAACAAAGACAGATTCTTAAGAAGAGAATGAACCGAGGAGCCGGGCTGAACTGGAACCGAAGCTCTGGGCTTTCTGGCAATTTTCTTTCTGTCTAAACAGACCCTCCCATCCCCCGCCCCCAGACCTGGCTGTGCCTCAGGCTGTGGCTGCGGGTGGCTGCCTGGTTGCTGGCACCTCTCTCTCCCACAGGCAGCCACGCGCCTGGGACTCTCAGTTGTGGGAAATTCTTCCATCCGCCAGCAGCTTCTCTTACAGTGTCAGCCCACTGTGAGGAGACCATGTGTCCCTTGCCCTCTGGGGAACTGAGTTTAGCAGACAGGCCCCTCTACACCTGGGACATGTGAGCCTGTGCGTGGCCATTGGGTCAGGACATGGGCACTGCCCCACAACCCCGATGAAGGGGACAGAAGACATGTGTCACCAGCCTCAAGGTGAGATTTGGGACTTCTACCCCCACCTCCTCTCAACCTCAGAAGCAGAGTCATCTTGGAAAGGAAGAGTTCTCACTTTCTTCTGACTTGAAGCAGGCGCCTGAATCCTCCATGTCTGCTCTCGGCACCACCTTTCTCCCATCCTCCTGGGTCAGCTATCTGTCACCTTTGCCCACTCCCCAGCTCCACAGTATCTCAGTTCGAGGCTCCCAAGGCCCCGTTTTCCATCTTCCTCATATATGCCCCTGGCCCTGCCTCAGCTTCTTCTTTGGCCCTTCCCACCTCAGCCTGCCTCCCCTCACCTCAGACAACCATAGAAGCCTTTTTGGTCAGGGATTCACACAATCTACGGACAGTTATTGGGCCCTACAAGGCTAGGTGGAGTCCCCTGGGTGGTGCAAACGGTTAATGCGCTTGACTACTAACCAAAGGCTGGGAGTTAGAACCTGCCCAGAGGCTCCTCCGAAGAAAGGCCTGGCAGTCTACTTCTGAAAAGTCAGCCATTGAAAACCCTATGGAGCACAGTTCTATGGTGACACACGTGGGGGCGCCATGAATCAGAGTCGACTCTATGACAACTGGTTCTGGTATAAGAGCAGGCACAGCACAGTCAGGTCAGTCGTGGTCCAATGCTTGGGGAACATGTAGACCCAAGCACATGCCTCTGTGGCCTTTTCTGCCTGCCTCCCGGGCCTGTCAACACTGCCAGCCCCCTTCCCCACCTGGCTCTGACCTGCTTGCATTCCCAGTAGGTGAAGACCAGGTTCCTTGATGGGACAGTCAGGGTTCTTCACAATCTTTCTAATTTTAACTTCTAATTTCTGCCTTCTGGGTCACATCCCCCTAGACCACTGAGTTTCCTGGCAGGCACCTCCCCCTAGCGGCGGCCATATCTGGGGTGTGCTGGCTCAGGGGCCTCACTAAATGTGTTCAGGCCTCAGCCCCCTGTTTTCTCCAAGTGTATTCTCCTTGTTAGGAAGGCAGGTTGCAGGGCTCCTCAGCCCCCTAGAACCAGGCTTCCTAGGAATGGGATCTGCGCTTAAACCGGCTTGGTTCTGGCTCTTGTGGACTTTCAAGGAGCCCTGGGGCGTGCTGGGGGTGACTGACAGGTGATGTTCAGTCTGTCTTATCTTCAAGCCCTGTGCAAATGCAGCTTTTGAGGCCCCACCGGATAGACCTGCCTGGAGATGGGGCACTAACTTCCATAGGGGTCGTGGGCAGGGTGGAGGGAGGTGGGCACAGGTGGTCATAGGAGGTGGCCACCGATTCTGTGGGCACCAAGAAGGTGGACAAGGGGTCTCTGGAGGTGAGGTATCATGCTGGGGATCCCTACCCTTGGGAAGCCCCAACCTAATGGGAAAAGGAAATAGACCCACCCTGGGGGTGCAAGTCACTGAGACTCCAAACTGGAGACACGCTTATGAATCATCATTATTATTTTTTTCTGAGAAGGAAGGACACCTGCCCAGCCTAGCAGCTGAAGCAGCTGCAACCCCCAGTACCCACAGTGCCTCCTGGGGTGACCAGGTATCCCATAGGTACTGAAGGAAGCCTAGGACAACAGGTAGGAAATGGAGCGGGCAAAGGTGGCCTGATGTATGCCTCCCATCTCCACACCTGTTGACGTCAGGGCAAGGCTGGCCTTCTGTCCTCTGACCTGTTTCTGACATTCGGTAGCACAGGCTGCCTTTCCCTCAGCCCCTCTACCCGGAGGCCTGGCTTGCTCTAACCCCGTTGTCAGCATTCATGCTGGGCCAGAACCACCGTGGTTATGGGCAGTGGTCAGAGCAGCAGGAAAAGAACAATGCATGACTCAGAGTTCCATGCTTCTGTTGTGGGTTCTAATTTTAGGCCACTGTTCCATTCCTTTCTTTGCCTTTCCCAGAATTCTAACGGATGGGGGCAGGAGAGCTTGCCAAGATGGAGGCCAAGAAGGGTTGTTGGGCAAGATCGGGGACTGAGGCACTGGGTTGCTGGGTTGGGAGTGGGAGTTCTGAAGAAAAAGACCCTTATGACAAGGATCGCTACTTTCAGGGAGAGGCCTAAGAGTCAGGAAACTGGTCAGGCTCTGACCCTTGCGGGCCCTCTGATTACTCAGCTATGTCATTCGAGCTACAGGGAGTATCATCTGGAAACCCCACAAACTCTGAGTCACTCGGGTTCGCAGGCGAGTGAAAAGCCCCACAAATTTCAGAGAGGCAGAAGGCTCGTGAGCTGGTGCATGCGTGCCAGTGCATGTGTGCCCTTCTGCCCGAGATTCACGTGCTCTGCGGCCAGGCAAGAGGTGAAGAGAATCTGCTCTATGGCTCGTGGCTTCCCTTACCCCATCCGCGGAGTGACTTGCACCCGCCCCATTCAACAAGTGCTCCAGGAATGAGGGTGGACACTGAGGGTATCTTCACTGCCAGAAATCCCCAGCTGTGTCTTCCTTCCTGGGGTCTCCGGCACCAGCCTTGATTATAAATGGCAGGCAGAGGGTTATTTGTGGAGTCTGCCAGCCTGTGTCTTGGTGTTCACATGTTTCTGGAGGGTTCTTCATTTCCCCAGAACAGAACGTGGTGACTCATAGCTCCTTGCATTCTGACATCTGTGTGTGTGCACGTGTGCACGGTGACAAGTGGGTTAAGTTTCTTCCCTGAGTTGTGAATAACCATGGTCCTGCCTGAAAACTTTGAGCAGAGATGTGAACTACCTCACCTCACCTCACTTCATCTCCCTTCACGTCACCTCACCTTTGCCGCCTTCACGTCCCCCAAGGTGGTTACTCAGGCGCAATCTGGGGGAAAGAACAGAGGTGGGAATCCCAGAGCCCTGGAACCCCAGCTCCACTCTCAGATGGGTAGTGTGGCCCTGGGCAGTTTCTGGTTCACGCTGGGCCTTGGTTTTCCTGGAAACCAGGGCCTTGCCTGCTCTTCTTCTCTCTTTAGATACCTCTGGAGGGCAGAGAACTCTGAAGGGAGCCCAGGGCCCCACAATTGTGCTCTTCTTGCTCCAGGAAGGTCCCCCTGATGGCACCTCTTTTCCCTTGTCTGCTCAGGCAGAGGGGAACAGTTGGGGGCCCCAGAACTACATGAGGGTTTGGGGCCTGGCGTCCCTTCCTGCCTCTTTCCTGCCCTCCTTCCAGAGTGCTCTCTCCTGCTGAGCCCCTTAGCCCTCCACCTCCTCATTCAGGGATGCTCCATTGTCTCCCTCCCCTCTCCCCTACAAACTTCCAGACTTCTCTACCAACTGTGCCCTCTATATCCCCCTTTCATCAGCCTTAGGGCTCATTTCCCCCAATTCAGCTCCCCTTCTTCCTGACCCCATTTTGTTCTTCCCTTCAAAATAAGAAACATTTGCTTTGTCTCCTCCCATGCAAATTCCCCGTGCAAAAAAAAAAAAAAAATTTTTTTTTTTTTTTTTCCAGTAATGTCAACAAACCAAAAGTCCACTCCATCAGGAAGTTTTTCTTAATTTTCGTTTATCCTAGCCTAAGTGATCTGCCCTAGGTATCCGCTGCTGTGTCACAAGCAATCCACATCTTATTACTTCTCACAGGTTTGTGGGATTCAGAAAGGGCTTAGCTGAACAATTCTTTCTCCCCTTTAATGTGGATGAAATTTACTCGGTGAAACTCAACTGGGGAAGGGCTGGTCTGGAGGGTCTAAGAAGGCTTCATTCACCGTCTAGTGACTTCCTTCAGGGGCAGTGGTCCAAAGCCCTAGACAGGAGCTACCAGGTGGGGCTCAGCTGGGGCTGCTGGCCACAGTGCTTACAGGGGTCTCCCCAGTGTGGCTGCCTGACAGCCCATTGGGAGCCAGAGGAGGGAAGAGAACCACTTTCAATGGTAAGACCAGCAAAGACTTAGCAGCCATCTTTAATCTACCACACCATCTTTCAAGGCCTCTCGTTTTGCTCTTGCAGATGTGCTGTTACTTTGTAACCCTCTTCCAGGTCCTTGATGGCCTTAGTTTCCCCAGCTAGGCTGGGACTTCCCGTGGGAGGTCTTTGCTAGGTGCTGTAGGCAGAGGCTCTATCCAACTGATGCTTAAGAAAGACAACAGTTGAGGCCCCAGGAGCTGGAACAAGAATTGCTTAGGCCAAGCATCACACTAACCACACGTGTTCCTATGAGCACTCCAGGCACCAGGTACAAGAGTGGGACAGTGATATCCCAGCTCAAGAACCCCACTGGGGAGAGGGATTGTAGGGTAACAACTGCCTGGTCAGAGTGAGCAGGGGATTGCTGTCTGTCTTGCTGATGGCAGTTTCCATTCAGGGTTCCTGGCTGATGTAGGTTTGAATTTGACTATCTGGATGAAGCTCCTGATTTCTCACCTGTTTCGGTAACAAGAAGCTGTATGGCATGATGGGTTAGGTCACAGGCTCTGGGGTCACGATGCCTGCATTCAAGCCTGGATCTGCCACTTGCTATTATGCAACCTGGGAGAAGGTATTGAATCTCCCTGAACCTCTGGTTCCTTTTCTTTCAGATAGAACAGGAAATAGCACCTACCTCATCGAGCTGTTACAAGGATTAAATAAGATAATGAAGGTTAGCAGCTGTCATTATTGTCAGTATTATTGTCCTCAATTATTAGGCCCCCACCAGGAGGAGATGGAAAGAAGAGGAAAAAGAACCATTTCAGGGAGACTAGTAATTGCAGAGAGGAACACCATTAATTAAAACAAAGAGAAAAGAATTCGTGACAATTTATGTGGCTGTAGTACAAGTCAATTTACAAAACACCTTTATAAACTTTGGCACACTATTTAAACACTTGCTTTATTTTGACAAAGTTATAGACATACCTGGTTTAAAAAGTCTAGTAATTCTACCCTTCCAGCACCCTGAGTCTCACTCCCCAGAGGCAGCCCATTTCAACTCTTTTAGTGATATTAGTCTCTGTCTTAGGCTGACTTCTCTAGAGAAAACAAAACCACTGAAACATATACACACACACACACACACACACATATATAAACATATATAAAAAAATGAGAAAGAAGGATTTATCTCAAGGAAATGGCTCACGTGTTTGTAGAGGATGACAAGTCCCAAGTCCGTAGGTCAGGAGTCAGGCTGGAGGCTTCTCCTGACTCATGAACACAAGATAGGCAGGTCAGATGGCATGTGGTAGGCTGCTGGCCCACAGGCTTCAGAGGCTGATGAATCCCAAGATCAGCAGGCAATATAGCAGGCTGCTGGCTCAGGTCCCAAGAACTGGAGGTCAGATGATGATGAGCTGGATGCAGGATCCAGAGTGAACAAAAGCCAGTGAGCTTTGTCAGAATGTTCATATATACTGAATGGAGGCCACACTCCTAAGGAAACTCCCCTTACAACTGATTGGCTGATCACATCATGGAGGTGATTAAATTATACCACAAAATTAAGGATACCTATATCATTACATAATTGCCAAACTACATCATTACATAATTGCCAAACCACTTAGAATCATGGCCCAGTCAAGTTGACACACAACTTTAACTATTAATGTCTCTATATTTTTAAAGATTATATTTATACAGCTATTTCTTATGTTTTTTCCCTCCCTCCCTTCTTTTTTCAGATTTGCATATTGTCTATTGACTTCCTTTTATGGGAAATGTGGTTTTCACTATCATCTCATTCTCAGCATATAGATGTATTTGACCTCCAATAAAATTATGCCACCTTTTTGGATGGACCAATATCCAGCCTTGACATTATGACCATACTAACCCATTCTTCACAGCTGAGCCATGTAGCATACTATGATCACGTTTTGCTTTTTGTGCAACTTTTAATTTTCCCTGGAGTTAATAAAGATCCGTTTTTGATTACTTAGTTTTTACATATGTCACAAATTAATTTTTTAACTCTCTAAAGGAAGTGAAAACTCCTCTGAACAATCTGAGACATACTGTAATTAGCATTAATAATCAAATGACCCCATTTTATTCTTGTCAACAGCCTTCATCACATGTTGGTGATCCTTGGCTGTCTGCTCATATGTGAGATTGGGGCACTAAAAAACTACTTGGAAACTATGAGTGTGGTGAAGCTTTGCAGCTGTGGGTGACCTTGTTGGTGGCAATCTGGTTAGGATGATCAGTAGGGGTTCCACAGAATGTCATCAGTATGTGCAGGTCTTTTTTTCTGGGCTTGTTGGTTTAATAAGTGGGGGCAGAGGGGGAGTTCTGCATAAATCCTACTGCTAGGACGTGGGAGCTGAGTTGGGAGAGGGAGCTGTATGCAACCTTTAATTAATACCCTAATTTACAGTCCAGAATCCACCCCACACCTTGGCTGTGCCCAGTGCTTCTAAATCTAGAGCTTCTCTGTTTCAGTCTTTCCAGAGAGGGAATCCATAGTCTTCTGCCAGAGTGAGAGAGGCAATGAAGGTCTAATTATCCTTCACAAATATTTTCAATCAAGCCTTCTATTTTCAGTTGCACATGTACCCTCCCTTTCAGAGGTGCCTGGTACTTCCAGTTCTTAGGTAGTTCAGCAGTTCCGAAGCCCAGCTAAACTATTTGGTCTTCCCCAGAAATTCATTTCACCAGACTGTTGTCAGTTACCACTTGGCTGGCCACTTTGTACCTTCTAATATGTTGTGAGAGCCCTGGTTAAGAGCTACACCTGCTAACCAAAAGGTCAGCAGTTCGAATCCACCAGCCACCCCTTGGAAACCCTGTGGGACAGTTCTACCCTATAGAGTCAGTATGAGTCAGAATCAATTCGATGGCAAAGGTTTGGTTTTTTGTGGTTTAATATGTTGTGACTGTTTATTCCTTTCCTGTTTGTCATTGTGGGTTTGTGCCTAAAGAAAGATATTTTACTTTTGTTTTAGTGGGACTTCCAGGAAGAGTGGCTCAGTCTGCCATGTTTAACCGGAAGTTCCAGTGGACATTATTCAGCCACTTCATAATGAGGAAACTTGGGCTCACCAAGGTTGTTGTATCAGTCAGGGTTCTTTAGAGAAACAGAACCAGTAGGACATAACTCTATGTATACGTATGTAGTTAGTTGCTATTGAGTCGATTTGCACTCATGGAGACACCATGTGTGCAGAGTTAGAACTGCCCCATAGGGTTTTCAAGGCTGTGACCTTTTGAAAGCAGATTGCCAGACCTGTCTTCTGAGGGGGCTTGACCCATCAACCTTTCAGCTAGTAGTTGAGCACTTAAGCATTTGCACCATCCCAAAACCCAGTGTCGTCGAGTCGATTCCGACTCATAGTGACCCTAGAAAACAGTAGAACTGCACCATCCAGGTATATATATATATATGTAGGAAACCCTAGTGGCCTAGCAGTTAAGAGCTATGGCTACTAACCAAAAGGTTGGCAGTTTGAATCCACCAGGCACTCCTTGGAAATCCTATGTGGCAGTTCTATTCTGTCCTATAGGGTTGCTATTAGTCAGGATTGACTCGACAGCAATGGGTTTATTTATTTTTTTTTTGGCATATATATACATAAATATGGAAAACCTGGTGGCGTAGTGGTTAAGTGTTATGGCTGCTAACCAAAGGGTCAGCAGTTCAAATCCGCCAGGCACTCCTCGGAAACTCTATGGGGCAGTTCTACTCTGTCCTATAGTGTCACTATGAGTCAGAATTGACTCAATGGCACTGGGTTTGGTTTTTATACATACATATAAACTGAGAGATTGATTTACTGCAAGGAATTGATTTATGTGATTGTAGTATTGGATCACAATCCAGTTCTCTTGTGAGGTTGGAGCGATTTGTCTATAAGGCAAGGAATGCCAAGAATTGCCGGTAGCCACTGGCAGCCAGTAGAGAGCACGAGACGAATTCTCCCTCAGAGCCTGCAGAAGAAATTGCACCTATGAACTGCAGCATCAGTTTCCGCCTGAGAGTTTCCAGCCTACCAGCCTACCATACAGATTCAGGCTTGCCAGCATTGTTGTTGCTGTGTGCCGTCGAGTCAATTTCAATTCATAGCGACCCTATAGGACAGAGTAGAACTGCCCCACAGAGTTTCCAAGCCGTGGCTAGTGGATTTGAACTGCTGACCTTTTGGTTAGCAGCCTAAGCTCTTAACCACCTGGCCATCAATACTTAGTCATTCCCACCGCCTCGCCATCAGTACTTAGTCATTCCCAATACTTAGTCATATCACTGGCTGCCCCTTTTCCTCAGGCCCCTGTGTTTCTCGTCTTTCCCTCCTCACTTTGGTCCTCTTTCCTCCCCCCATCTCTCTCCACATTCCAGGTGACCTCATTCTCTCTTTTTCAGCCTGCCCAGGAAAACTCAATGTTTCCCTCACAATTTTCTGCAGAACAATTGGAGCAGTTTCTTCTGTGTTCTTTTCATACCATGGAAGTAGCTGGAAGACAGGTGGTGGGGAGAAATTTATTTTTACTCACTAAGAATCCCTTCGCTTGGCTGCTAACTAAAAGGCAAGTGGTTCGAACCCACCAGCTACGCCACAGGAGAAAGACGTGGCAGTCTTCTTCCATAAAGATTTACAGCAGTCCTACAGGTTGACTCTGTGGCCGTGGATTTTTTTTAAGAATCCCATTGTATTAGAATAAAAGGGAAAATTGCTGGAATAAAAAGACTCCAAAATTATGTGACTGAAAACAATTTATTTCTCTCTCATGTAGGTTGGGGAATCTGCTCCATCCAACCATTCAGGAAACCAGGCTGATGGCAGCTCTGCCAACTTGAGCATTGACTGCCAAGGATGTTCTAGTCCTTTCTGTCTCAGTCAGCTGAAGGAACGTGAAGAAGTGGATGAGAGGGATTATGAGTCAGGCCTGGTAGAAAGCACATATCATTGCTGCTCAGAGTCTACTGTGAGGCTAGTCACACGGCCTTGCCTTGGGGCAAAAGGGACTAAAAGGGTAGTATCGAGCTGGGATGCTGCTTCTCAGGTAGAGCTACTACTGTGGAGTAAATGGAGAGAGCGTTTTTGTGGACAGCAAATAACTTCTGCTGCAACTATCAAGATATTACTACCCAAATGGAAATCATCTTTCTAAATGGAATGCTGCCTCCTGGCAGGTATGGTGGCTCAAACTGTACCTGGATTTTTGAAGGAAAAAAAAAGGTTTTTTCTTTATGTGATGTCTATCTGCCCATCCCCCCTTTATATGTCTGCGTTAGCTCTTAAAACAAGGGGAAGAAACCATCGGTCAGTCAGGAACTAACTAGGTAGAGATGGATTGGGTTTCCCAACCCTTCTGCTCCTATGAAGTTGTCTCACCCTATTTTCTGTGTATCACCAGTCAGGGATTTTGTTGAGCTTTGCTTTTAGTTTGATATGAAATAAAGAATATTGACGTTTACTATCCTGCCCCTCAACACGCTTCTCCTCACCTACATTCTGATATTCTCCTTTAGGAGATATGCCTTTTGGGGTTTAAGAATTGTTGGGATTGAGGGAGGTGTAGGAAGCTTACATCTTGCATGGAAAGTAAGTAGACAGATTACCTAGAAGACCTACAAAAAGCCCAGGCTTCGAGCAGACAGGCATAGAGTAGAGGGCCAGTTATGACACAAGGTATGCGCAAACAAGGAGTCTCTGGGAGGTGCAAAGGGTTAAGCCCTAAACTACTAATGAAGAGGTTGGAGGTTCAAATACACTCAGAGGTGCCTCAAGAGACAGGCCTGGTGATCTGCTTCTGAAAGGCCACAGCCTTGAAAACCCTACGGAGCAGTTCTCTTCTGGGTGCATGGAGTCACCACGAGTCGGAATCTAATAGTTCTAGCAAAAGTCACTCTCGTTGCCCTGAGATTGGTCACAAGCTCATTGCTTGAACTAATCACCTGGCCAGGGAATTATCGTGCTTTCATTGTCACATATCTGTCCACCTCGTGGGTCTGGAGACCAAGTCATCTTCACTCAGTCCACAGGAATGGAGAACGGAGAAGGGATGATTCCTGAAAGGGAGCGATGGGTACTGTGCCAGCAAAAACAACACCTGTTCACTTACCCAACCTAACTATTCATGTGGAAGGCAATACAGAGGTATTGTTAGATATGCCAGGATTCAGAAAGTAAACCATTCTTGTACTCCCTCTGAAAAACTACTTGAAGAAATACGACTGAGAAATGAATCAAAATAAGAACTCAAATATGGAAGTTATGCTATAAAAGAAATGGTAGCAAGCAATGAAGCCATTGTTAACAACTTTGTTAGAAATTTAATGAAATGAGGAAAAAAAGTCACTAGAAATCTAACCAAACTAAAAAGACATTTATAGTATTAACCTACACCAAAAACCTTTTGTTATTACAAAATGAAATTCTCATGTTAGGTTAAGCCAGCAAGGGAGATAGAGCTGCAGTAGGGGAAAACAAGAGCAAACTGGAACCCACCAGGGCCAACGGGAACCTGTGTTTCTTTCTTAATCAGTTGCTATCAAATCAATTCCAACTTAATGCAACCCCAAGTGTGTCTGAGTAGAACTGTGAGCCATAACGTCTTCAATGGCTGATTTTTCAGAAGTAGATTGCCAGGCCTTTCTTCTAAGTTGCCTCTGAGTGCATTAGAACTTCCAACTTTTTGATTAGTAGCTGAGCACATTAACTGCACCACGCAGGAGCTCCTGTCTGTCTCTCAGAAGCAAAAAATCAAACCTGTTGCCGTTAAGTTAATTCCCACTCATAGAGACCCTATGGGACAGAGAAGATCTGCGCCATAGAGTTGACAGAAGCAGATTGACACATCTTTTTCCCACGGAGCAGCTAGTAGGTTTGAACCAGGGACTTTTTGATTAGCAGCGGAGCCATTAACAATTGCACCATCAGGGCTCCTTGTGTCTTGCCACTGCCAATAAACTGACACCAGCTTCACATTCAATGGACCAGAATTCTGAGAAGCAGAAGGAGATCTGGTGGGACCCAAGGGCCTGGTTGCTGCCCACATCAATGATCAGACAACAGATTAACAAAAACATTTGTGAATTGTAATAGTACCTGGCCCTACACTGACCTTCATGTAAAAAAATGACTGCCTCTTCACCCTTGCCCTCTTGGGGACCAACCCTAACCTACAACCATATAACGGAGGGAATTCTGTGAAATTTAGTTCTTCCCGACTAGCTAAGTGGTCAGGGTACAAAGTTACCACGATAATTAAATAAAAGAGGATGAAAGCTAATGTATTCAACAGCTAATTAAAAAATTTAGAAAAGAGTAACAAAACAAACTTAATGAAAGTCAAAGGAAGAAATTAATAAAGAAAAAAGCAAAACTTAATGAATCAGGAAACGAAGACTCAATGGATTTATTAAACAAACCAAAGTGTTTATTTGCATAAAGGCTAATAAAATAAAATGAACCTTTAGCAGGGTTAATAAAACAAAAAAGAACATTTGATACGTTATGAATGAAAAATGGCACAAAATCTTAGAAAGAGAGATTTCTAAAGAAAAAGACAGCCATAGACAATTGGAAATTGAAGTAAAATATACAATTAATAAGGGCATTAAAGCCTTAAAACAATCAAGGATACATGTAACAATTATGTGCAAGACATATGCACTGACAATTATAAGACATTGCTGAGAGATTCACAAGTGAAATAGAGAGATATGCCGTGTTCATAAATTGGAAGACTCAATATTATTGAGATTTCAGTTGTCCCCAAAATGGTCTATAGGTTCAAAACAATTAAAATTCAATTCCCACTAGGTCTTTTTTTTTTTCTTTTGGTAGAAATTGACAGGGTGATTCTAAAATTTATATGGAAATGCAAAAGACAGAATAGTAAAAAAAGTTTTTTAAGGCAGGACAAAGTTAGAGGACTTTTACTATCTGATTTCATGAGTATAAACTTCAGTCAAAAAGACAGCGTTGTATTAGTGGGATGATGGACACACAGATCAATGCAACATACACGGCCAGCTGGTTTTCAACAAAAGTGCTAAGATAATTCAATGGGGGTAGGGTATACTTTCCCACAAATGGAACTATCGGATATTCCCATGCAAAAAGCAAAACTTGATCCTTACTTCACACCATAAAAAATTTAAAATGAAATGTATCACAGACCCAAATGTAAGAACTAACACTATAAAGCTGCTAGAAGAAAATCATTGTGACCTTGGGCTAGGCAAAGATTTCTTAAATAAAACACAAAAACACAAAGTGTAAAAGAAAAAAATATATATACTAAATCAGACTTCATGGAAATTAAAAATCTTGCTTTTTGAAAGACACTATTAAGAAATTGAAAAGACATGTTGCAGACTGGGAGAAAATATTTACAAATATATCTGATACACAATGAATTCTTACAATTTGACAATGAGAAGGCTCAGAATTGATTAAACAATGGACAAAATATTTGAATAAACACATCACCAAAGAAGATATATAAGTGGCAGAAAAACATGAAATGATACCCAACATCATTAGTCATGAGGGATATGCAAATTAAAACCACAGTAAGATATTACCCAGCACACACTAAAATGGCTAAAATTAAAAAGACTGACCATAAAATTATTGTCAAGGGTATGGAACAACTGGAATGCTCATGTATTACGAATAGGAATGAAAAATGCTATAGCTACTTTGGAAAATAGCTTGTCAATTTATTATAAATGCAAGCAGCGATCCCATTCTTAGGCATTTATCCAAGAAGAGTGAACTATATGTCCATGTGTAGTCTGTACACAAATGTCCATAGCAGCTTTATCTGTAATAGTTTCCTGTGGCTGCTGTAACAAAATTACCACAAACCTGGGGGCTTAAAACATTAGAAATGTATTCTCTCGTGGTTCTGGGGGCCCGATTTCTGATATCAGCCTCACTGGACTGTCATCAAGATGTTGGGAGGGCTGTACTCCCTCTGGAGGCTCCAGGGGGAATAAATTCCTTGCCTTTCCAGCTTCTGGTGGCTGCTGGACTTTCTTGGCTTGTGACTGCATCGCTCCAGCATCTTCAAGCCTCTCTGCACCGTTTTCACATGACCTTCTCTGTGTGTGTGTGAGCTCTCTCTGCCTTCCTTTTGTGCAGACACATGTGATTGCATTTAGGGCACAGCCTGATAATCTAAAATCATCTCATTAACTTAATTATATTTGCCAAGATGCTTTTTCCATATAAAGTAACATTGACAGATTCCAGGGATTAGGACGTGAATATCTTTGTTTGGGGTGGGGGAGGGTATTTTTTAGCCTACCACAGCCATAAAAAAAAGGAAATAATTCAAGTGTTTATCATCTGGTGAATGGATAAACAAATTCTGATATATCCACATAATGGAACACTACTCAGCAATATAAAGGAACAAACTACCGATATGTGTATGGTAGGGATGGGAAGAGGGTGTTGGCTGCAAAGGGGCACAGGGGGACTTTTTGACATAAAAAATATTCTATATTTTTGGTGGAGATTACACAGAAGCATTCATTTGTTGAAAGTCATTGAACTGTACATTTAAAGTGGATGATTATTTAAAATGTAAATTATACTTTGATAAAGCTGATTTTAAAAAGAAAAAGACAACAAGTTTAAGAAATTTGAAAACCTAGATAATCGGTGAGTTTTAAGGAAAATATAAATGAGTCAAGAAGAAACAGAAAGTCTGAACAGACCAATAAACATGGAATAAATCAAGACGTTTGTAAAGAAGTTTGCCCCTTTTTCCCTACTTTCTCCAAATTACACCACTGGAACAGAAGGTAGATGGGTCTGCAGGCGATTTATTTCAAACCTGAGAGGAATTCTATGCAATTTAAATTGCTCTAGTGCATAAAAAAGGAAAACTTTTTCAGCTCACTCAATAAAATTTATTTAGCCTGAATACAAAAGCTTAATAAAGCAGCACAAAACAGAAAATTATCGAATAATATACTTAGGAATACTTATGAATATATGTGCAAAAATTCCAGTAAGACATTAGCAAATCAAGTGCATTCATAAATGAAAATAACACACTCTGCTAAAGTAGGGCTCATTCTAGAAATGCAAGGTAACTTCGTGGAACTAAGAAAAACAAACAGATATTAATGAACTTTGGACACTTGCTTCCCACCCCTCCTTCTCCAAGTCCCCGTGGCTGGTGAATTACATTCCCGGAAGGGTCTCCTCATAATATTGTTTATTTGGGGGCTGCAAAGGACTGAAGCCCAGTTCCAAAGAGTTGTTTTGTGAGGTAAAGAGTGATTGACATGGATTCTGGTGCCTGGGCTCACCACTCTAGGACTCCTCTACTTCCATATCCTAAGCTCATGGGACTCACACAGACAAGGGTCTGGCCTTCTCCTAATTGGACCGACTGACAGAGAAGGCAAAATTCCCAATGGAAAATGAGCTTAGGCCAAAGTAACACATTTTAGAATCATAGCCAGTTCGAACAAAAAACAACACACAACCAGATTCCATATGAAGGAGAAACAGTAGAACAGATGGACCACTGATTTAAAATTAGAGTAATAAACTAAAAGGATGGGGAAGATATTAACAACTGGAAACAAGAAAACATAAACAAAGATCAGGCAGAAGAAGATCAATGAAAAATATAGTGTTAAAATATATATATATAGAATATATATAATAGATAGGATAAACACAGACTGGATCTACCTGTGGAGTGAGTAAGCGATTTGGAAGGCCAGACTGAGATCATGTCTCTTAACGAAGAAGGAAAAGATAGAGAATGTATAAAAGAAAAGCCAAGACACATGGAAGATAATAGTAAAGTGCTAAAATTCAGGTAATATGAGTACCAGGAAGAAAGAAAAATAAAAAATGAAGAGAAGGACATATATGAAGAAATAGTGATGATGAATTTCGCAGAATTAGGGGCGAGGCGGGGGTGGGGGTGGGGGAGACAGAGAAGGTAAAAGAAAAGAAAGATTGAAAGAGGCTTCAGGGAATACATAGGGCAAGTGAAATAAGAAAGTGAAATTTAAGAATAGGGAAGTCTAAGAGAAAATTCTAAAAGCTTCCAGAAAGAGTAGTTCACACACAAAGGAACAAGAATTTGACTGACCCTTAGATTTTCAAAAAAACACTGGATACAGGAAGTCAACAGAATATTATTCTAAAAATGTTATAAGGAAAGAACTGTGACTCTAGAATTTTGTGTCTAGCCAAATGTTATTTAAATATGAGGGCATGATAAAAATACTCTTAGTCCTAGAAACCTTCAGAAGGTTTGTCACAAAAAGATCCACATTGGATGAAGCATGTAAAGAGGAAACTGAAACCTAGGATTTAGCTACCATGCTGGACAACGCAAGTTTAGATTCTCGCTATTTATTCAAAGGGTGGTACTGGAACTAGTATCTGTACCTCCTGAGAGCTTCTTGTTGTTGTTAGGTGCCATTGAGCCAGTTCTGACTCATAGCAACTCTACGTACAACAGAACAAAACACTGCCTGGTCTTGTGCCATCTTCATAGTCATTGCTGTGTTTAAGTCCATTGCTGCAGCCACTGTGTCAATCCATCTCATTGAGGGTCTTCCTCTTTGTCGTGAACCCTTTACCTTACCAAGCGTGATGTCCTTCTCCAGGAACTGTTCCCTCCTGATAACATGTCCAAAGTATGTTAGATGAAGTCTTGCCATCCTTTCCTCCATGGAGCACGCTGGCTGTACTTCTTCCAAGACAGACATGTTCATTCTTCTGGCAGTTCATGGTATATTCAATATTCTTTGCTAATTCAAAGGCATCAATTCTTCTTCAGTCTTCTTTATTCATTGTCCAGCTTTCACATGCTTATGAGGTGATTGAAAATACCACGGCTTGGGTCAGGTGCACCTTAGTCCTCAAAGTGACATCTTTGTTTTTCAACACTTTAAAGACGTCTTTTGGTAGGTGGAGCCAACATGGTGCTATATACAGAAGCACCATGCTGTCCCTCCAGAGAAAAGACCCAAAAGACTAAGTAAAACAGAGACAAATGTCAATCCTGAAACCCTAAGCATCAAAAGAAGGTATAAAGAACTCAACCAAGCACTGAATGGAATAAGAAACTGAAAGAGAACAGACACCTAGGAGAGATAAGAACAGAGGTCCTCTATCAGCTAACGCACCACGGATTTGCCATCTTGGGCTCCTGTCAGAGATCAGCGGACAGGGAGTATGGGAAAGCAGTTTCACGGAGCTCCCAGCAGGAGACAGAGCACCCAGTAACCATCGATACACACTTTCCCAACCTCTACACTTCTTCCCCCCTGCTCGGCCTCCACTACTTCCCAGTGGGCCAAGCAACCGAGGCCTGGGAGGCACCGGCCCCATGCCACCCACACCCACACCAGGCAGCTCCTTCAGTGCCATTTCTTTGTTGCTGGTGTTGTTTTTTAGGCTTCTTTTTGTTTCTTCCCTGCCTTTCACCTCCTTCCCCTCCTTTCTCTTGAGCACCTGGCTCTGTGGGCCATCTTTGCTTCTTCTTGACAGGCTGTGAAATGCCACTCGGCTGGGGAACTGTTTCCCCAGTCTGAGCCACCACACTGGTGGGATCCCTAGGGCCTTCCTGTTTTGTTTGCTTCTTTGTTTTCTTTTTCTTTTCACGGCTTGGGAGCTTCTTCTAGCTGGGCTGTACTGTGCAGCTGGGGAGCCGCTTCTCCAGTCTGTAAAGCCTTGTTGGTGGGATCCCTGGGGAAATTTCTTTTTTTTTTTTTTCTTTTTCCTTTTTGTTTTTCTTCATTTCTCAGTTTCTCGTCTCTCTCTACTTACCTTCTTTTCCTGTCTCTGAATAACTGGTGCAGCGTGCCATTTCTGCCCCTTCTAGCTCTGCTGTACTGTGTGGCTTGGTGGCTACTTCCCTGGTCTGTGCAGCCACACCAATGGGATCCCTAGGGACTTTTCTTTCTTTTTTATTACTTTTTTGTTGTTGTTGTTTTTCTTCATTTCTCAGTTTCTTGTCTCTCTCTACTTACTTTCTTTTCTTGTCTCCTGAATAACTGGTGCTGTGTGCCATCTCTACCTTTTCTAGCCAGGCTGTACTGCACGGCTTGGGAGCCACTACCTCAGTCTGCGCAGATGTGCCAGTGGGATCCCTGGGGGCCTTTTATTTATTTATTATTTTCTCTTTTCCATTTTCCCCCCTTTGTGTCTCTTCATTTCTCAGTTTCTCTGCTTTCCTTCTTTTCCTGTTTCCTGAATACCTGGTGCTTTGTGCCATCTGCACCCCTTCTAGATGGGCTGTGCCCCAAGGCCTGGGAACCACTTCCCCAGTCACTGGTGGGATCCCTAGAGGCATTTCTTTTTCTTCCAAATTTTTATTTATTTATTGTCTCTTTTTCCTAATTCCTCAGTTTCTCGTCTCTCCACTCCAAAGGCAAGATCCTTCAGCACTTTATTGTTTTGTTTTTGGCTCCTGTTTCTCTCTCCTCTCCCTCTTCTCTCCCATATCCATCTTAGCTCCACACATTACAGCCTCCTCCCTCCCTCCTGCCTACCTGCACTGTGTGCTGAATATCACACCCCCAAGCAGCACAGGCATGGTCTACCAGAACCTGCTCTGCGCTGACCCCTGGCTTGCCCTGTTAGCCCTAGTATGTGCCACAAGCAACCCATCCTAGCTCACCCCCCTCAGCTAGACCCACTCTGCTGCACCACAGCTGAGCCACTGGCTCTGCCCCTTAGACAAGGAGGTGAAAAGTATTGTGCCCACAGATGAGCAAACAACAAAGAACGCACAGCCCGCCTGCTCAGACATAACCAAATAAAACAAACAAACAAACAAATCTACAATCAATAAAGGAGGGAAATAACTACTGAATGTCCCAAAGACAGCAGATAATATCAAAACACATTTGGAAAAAAAAGGACAAGATGGTTCCAGTAGGCATCCAAAATAAAATAGTAGAAGAAAAGGCACTAGAGCTACCTGATAGGGAATTCAAATGTCTAATATTCAGAGCTATCCAAGAGTCAAAGCAAAAAGGAGACAAAAATGAGGAAAAAATAGACAAAATCATGGAAAAGGCAGAAAAATTCAGGGAAAATACAGACCAAAAAATGGAATTATTCGGGAAAATAATACAAGAACAAAATGTCAAAATAAATTCACAACTAGAAATCAAACAAAAACAGCAACTTGAAATCCAAAAGATAAACAACAAGATTTCAGAAATGGACAATGTCATAGAAGGGCTGAGCAGCTGGTTTGAAACAATGGAAGACAGGATCAGCGAAATCAAAGACAAATACTTGGATACCACTTTGAAGAAAATCAGAAAAAAGAATGAAGAAAAATGAAACCCTGAGAATGATGTGGGATAAAATCAAAAGCAAAAATCTGTGAGTGATTGGAGTTCCAGAACAGGGGGAGAAAACAAAAAACTCAGACAGGATCACTGAAGAACTACTGACAGAAAACTCCCCTAACATCTTGAAAGATGAAAAGCTGACCATCCAAGAAACTCAACAAACCCCACATAGGATAGACCCCAAAAGAAAATCACTAAGGCATATCATAATCACACTTGCTAAAACCAAAGACAAAGAATGAATCCTGAGAGCAGCTCGAGAAAAATGAAAAGTCACATACAAAGGGGAAGCAATAAGACTAAACTCGGATTACTTGGCAGAAACCACACAGGCAAGAAGGCAATGGGGTGATATATATAAAACCTTGAAAGAAAAAAAATTGCCAACCAAGAATAATATATCCTGCAAAAATCATTCAAATATGATGGTGAAATTAAGACGTTTCCAGATAAACAGAAATTAAGGGAATATGTAAAAACCAAACCAAACTTCCAAGAATTATTAAAGGAAGTCCTTCAGTTGGAGAACAAAAAACATCAGACTACAACCTGAATCTAGGACACAAGATTGCACCAGCCAGATACCAACCTAGGAAATGAACTCTCAAGGACTATTCAAAACCAAAAGATTTACAACAGGGAGCCAGAGAGGTTAACCTGTAAATGACAACAATGCCAGAACAATAAAAGCGGAATAAATGGTGTAGGTATAGAACTTTCTAATGGAGAGGAAGAGAAGGTGATACTAAGTAATAATAGACTGGTTCAAACCTAGGAAGATAAGGGTAAATTTTAAGGTAACCACGAAGAAAGTTAACAAACCTACTCATCAAAATAAAGAAGAAAAACAGGAATTCTCAGTAAAAACAAAATTTACAAAAACAAAAGAAATGAAAAAATCCACGAACAAAAGGAATTTAGCACAGGAGAGTAAGACAAACAAAGAAAACATCAGCATCACAAAAAAAAAGCACTACAAAATGCCAGCAATAAACTCACACCTATCAATAACTATGATGAATGTAAATGGCCTAAATGCACCATAAAGAGACACAGAGTGACAGAACGGATAAAAAACCAGGATTCATCAATATGTTGTCTACAGGAGACATACCTTAGAAACAGAGACACAAATTTATTAAAAATCAAAGGGTGGAAAAAGAATACATCAAGCAAACAGGTACCAAAAAATGCAGGAGTGGCAATACTAATCTCAGATAAAATGGACTTTAAAACAAAATCCACCATAAAAGACAAAGACGGGCACTACATAATGATTAAAGGGATGATCCATCATGAAGGCATAACTGTAATAAATGCACCCAGTGACAGGGATCCAAAATACTTAAACTCTAATGGCACTGAAAAGAGAAATTGACAGCTCCACAATAACAGTAGGAGACTTCAACACACCACTCTAGGTAAAGGACAGAACATCTGGAAAGAAACTCAACAAAGATACAGAAGATCTAAAGGACACAATCAGCCAACTTGACCTCATAGACGTATATAGAACACTCCCTCAACAGCTGCGAAGTACACATTCTTTTCCAACGCACATGGAATGTTCTCTAGAATAGACCACATCTTAGGCCATAAAGCAACCCTCAAAAAAATCCCAAACGTTGAGATAATACAAGGTACCTTCTCCGACCACAATGCCATCAAAGTAGAAATTAACAACAGGAAAAGCAAGGAAAAAAAAAAAATTACATGGGAACTGAATAACATCCTGCTTAAAAACCACTGGGTAATAGAAGAAATCAGAGATGAAATAAAAAAGATTCCTAGAATCAAATGAGAATGAAAACACATCATACCAAATCCTCTGCGACAAAGCAAAGGCAGTGCTCAGAGGTCAATTTGTAGCAATAGATGCACACATTGAAAAAGAAGAAAGGGACAAAATCAAAACCTTAGCTACACAACTCTAACAAATAGAAAGAAAGCAGCACAAGAAGCCCACAGCCACCAGAAGAAAATAATAAAATCAGAGAAATAAATGAAATAGAGAATAGAAAAACAAAAGAAAGAATCAACCAAACCAAAAGTGGTTCTTTGAAAGGATCAACAAAATCGACAAAACGCTGGCCAATTTGCAAAAGAAAAACAGAAGAGGACACAAATAACCCAAATAAGAAACAAAATGGGGTGCATTACAACAGACCCTACTGAAATAAGAAGGATCATAACGGAGGATTATGAAATACTCCAACAAATTGAAAACCTAGAGGAAATGGACAAATTTCTGGAAACACACTACCTACCCAAACTAACACAAAATGATGTTGAAAATCTGAACAGATCCATAAAAAGAGAAGAGATTAAAAAGGTTAAAAAAAAAAAAAAAACTCCCAACGAAAAAAGCCCTGGTCCAGATGGCTTCACTGGAGAACTCTACCAAGCATTCAGAGAAGAGCTTACATCAGTACTACTCAAATTATTTCAGAACACAGAAAAGAAAGTGATACTTCCAAATTCATTCTATGAAGCCTGCATAACTCTGATACCAAAACCATGCAGACACCACAAAAAAATAAAATTACAGACCAATGTCTCTCATGAATGTAGATGCAAAAATTCTCAACAAAATTGTAGTCAGTAGAATTCAGCATCATATCAAAAAAGATAACGCATCACTACTAAGTAGGATTCATACCATGTACGCAAGGATGGTTCACCATTAGAAAATCAATGTAATCCATTGCATAAAGAAATCATGTGCTCATCTCAATTGATGCAGAAAAGGCATTTGACAAAGTCCAACACCCATTCCTGATAAAAACTCTCAATAAAATAGCTATAGAAGGGAAATTCCTCAACATAATAAAGGTCATCTATACAAAACCAACAACCAACAGCATTCTTAATGGAGAGAGGCTGAAAATAGGAACAAAACAAGGATGCCCTTTATCACCACTCCTATTTAATATCACGCTGGAAGTCCTAGGTAGAACAATAAGGCAAAGATGGACAAATTGGATTTAAAAATTCAGATGCATGCTATTTACAAGACACTTAAAACTAAGTACAAGAACAGGCTAAAAGTAAAAGGAAGAGAAAAAAAAGTATTTTTCAGCAAATACCAACCTCAAGACAATTGGTATAAAAAAAAGAAAAAGATAGCTATATTAATATCAAATAAAATTGATTTCAAGACACACAGCGTTATTAGGGATGGAAAGTTGCAGTTGTTAGGGTCCATCGAGTCGATTCTGACTCATAGAGACCCCCTATGACAGAGTATAACTGCCCCATAGAGTTTTCTAGGTTATAATCTTTATAGGAGCAAATCAGCAGGTCTTTTTCTCACAGAGCCCCCGGGTATGTTCCAATCGCCAACCTTTTCAGCTAGTAGCCGAGGGCTTACCCTTTGCACCACCAAGTCTCCTGAGGGATGAATAGGGCACTACACAATGCAATAATAAAAGGTTCATTTTACCAAGGAGATATAGTAATTTTAAACAAGTATGCATCTATTAAACAGCTTCAAATATATAAAACAAAAATTGATAAATAACAAGGAGGAGATAAATGTCCTGGTATTGGAAGATCCGGCCTATCTCAATTGTATCAGCAAGGACGTGAAAGATTTCAAATGAAAAAATAAATAAATAAAAGATTTGAATAATACAAATTACAAGCTTGACCTAAAGGGCATTTTAAAAGTTCTGCATCCAAAACTTAGAGCTCACACACTTCCTCAAGCACACCAGAAATACTTATAATTTCTAATACAGGTCTCCGCCCTCTCTGAAAGTTGAGTGTTCCTATGAAACCTTTCCTAAGCCGAAGTGCCGTAAAGCGAAGTAATTACCATTAATTTATATGGGAAAAAATTTTGAGCTTTTTCAGACCAAAAAAATTATCTACCGATCATGCCAAATAACACAGAAAGCCTGGGCGGGGGCTGCGAAGGACTGTCCGGGCAGGGCAGCCACCACGACCTCCTCGACAACTTTGAAGGAGAGAAGCCAGATGATCAGGAGGAAGAGGAGGCGGCAGGGCAGCGGAGGAAGGCAAGGAGAAGACAGTGGCATGGGGGGAGAAGCCGCTGGGTTTTCTGACCAGGCTGCCCAGGCCCCAGCAGCCAGATCTGCAGCCCCTTCAGGCACATCGCACATGGAGTTCCTGGACGACGCACTCCTGAGGTTCCTGAGATGATCGCTGGGGGCTGGAGCCGGTCTAGCATCAGCCAAATGGGTTTTCACCTGCTGAGCCCACCGTCAGCAGGGTGCGCACGCCCCCAAAACACCTGTTTACAAACGGGAACACTAAAAGTGAAAATCCTCTTCCAATTGCTTTTCGTTAGTGCAAACAGGTAGTAATGTAGGTCTTTCTTACATGCAAAGTGGCTTAAGGCGAGCATTCTGATGGTGAGGGAAACCTGTTGTAGGCATGATCTCTGACCACAGCACACTTAATTAAGAAGCTAAAACAAAAAGATAAATAAGAAATCTCACATATTTGGATGCTTTAAAATTACACTGCAAATTAACTCATATGGATCCCTGGTGGCACAGTGGTTAACTCCACTGCTAACTAAAAGGTTGGTACTTCAAACCTACCAGCTGCTTCATAGGAGAAAGATGCGGCAGTCTGCTTCCTTAAAGTTTTACAGCCTTGGGAATCCTATGGGGGCAGTTCTACTCTGTCCTATAGGGTGGCTATGAGTCAAAGTTGGGGGGTTAATAACTCATGGATCAAGAATTCATAATGAAAATATAAAAATATATGGATCAGAATGATCAAGAAAACAGTATCAGAGATTGTGGAATTTCAAGAACCGTACAGCTTTAAATATACAGATGAGAAAGGAAAACAGCCTTGAAGTTAATGAGCTATGTGTCTAGCTTAAGAACGTAGAAAAAGAATAGAATAAACTGAAAGAAAGAAAAGAGAAACAGATAAAAATAAGGATGAGAATCATGAAGTAGGAAAAAACAGTAAAGAATATCAGCAAAGCCAAAAGTTAGTTATTTGAATATACTAATAACTTGTTGCTGTGGAGTCAATTCCAACTCATAGTGACCACATAGGACAGAGTAGAACTTCCCCACAGGGTTTCCAAGGAGCAACTGGTGGATTCAAACTGCCCAGTTTTTGGTTAGCATCCGAGTTCTTAACCACTAGGCCACCAGGTGAGCAAAGATGGTTTAATATTAGAAAGTCCATAGACATTAACAAAATTAAAAGAAAAAAACCACATAATCATTCCAAGATGTGGAAGTCATTTGATAAAAATCATTCATGATAACCAAACCAAACCCATTGCCGTCGAGTTGGTTTTGACTCATAGAGACCCTATAGGATGGAGTAGAACTGCCCCATACGGTTTCCAAGGAGCCCCTGGTGGATTTGAGCTGCCAACATTTTGGTTAGCAGCGGGGCTCTTAACCACTATGCCACCAGGGTTTCCATTCATGATAAAAATTCTCAAATAAAATGAGAACGGACATTTATAAACTTCATAAAGAATACCTATAAAAAGCCTAGAGTAAACATCATCCAAAGTGGGGAAATTAGTTTGTTTATAATCAGGAACGAGACAAGGATGCCAGCAAGGGCTACTCACATTATTGGATGTTCTTACCAGGACAATAGGATAAGAGATAGAAGTTAGAGGCGTAAGATTGGAAAAGAGAAGTTAAAAACATCATTGTTTATAGATGATCATATCATTATAATAAAACACCAAAAAATCTGCAAATATATTATTAGAAATAATATATTCTAGGAAGAAGAGTCCATGTAATATGAATAAACATAGAGCAATTGCATTTGTACGTAGCAGCAGCAAGCTAGAAAGCGCTATTAAAGAGACTCTTTACAATATTATCAGAGAATCTCAAATAACTAGGTATAAATCTGACAAATGATGTGCAAGACTTCTGCAGGGAAAATTCTAACACTGTATTAAGAGAATTTGGAAAGACATGAATATATGGGGAGATTCATTGTTCAAGGATAAGAAAACAAAGTAGTGATGCTGTCACTTCTCCCCAGACGAATTCATAGATGCAATGCAACTCCAGCAAAAATTCCAACAGTATTTTTTCTTTTTTCTGGAACTTAAAACCATTCTAAACTTTACACATCAGAATAAAAGGCCAGGAATAGCCCTTAAGGCCTTAAGCCCTCACGGTTTAAAAGACAAAGATTGACAGATTATATTTAAAAAATTCAGATGTATGCTTTTTATAAGATACTTCAAGCTATGTACAAGAATAAAAAATAGGTTAAACAAAAGGAAGAAAAAAAGATGTATCAGCAAATACTAACCTAGATACAACTGGTATAGCTACATATATTTTTTAAATTTATTGTGCTTTAAATGAAAGTTTACAAATCAAGTCAGTCTCTCATACAAAGACTTATGCACACCTTGCTATGTAACCCTAGCTGCTCTTCCCCTAATGTAACAGCACACTCTTCCTCCCTACCCTGTATTCCCCATGTCCACTCAACCAACCCCTGTCCCTGTCTGCATTCTCATCTCGCTTCCAAATAGGAGCTACCCACATAGCCTCATGTGTCTACTTGAGCCAAGAAGTTCACTCCTCATAAGTACATATTCTGTCTTATGTTGTTGTTGTTAGGTGCCGTCGAGTTAGTTCCGACTCATAGTGACCCTATGTACAACAGAATGAAACACTGCCTGGTCCTGTGTCATCCTTAGAGTTGTTGTTTGCTTGAGCTCATTATTGCAGCCACTGTGTCAATCCACCTCCTTGAGGGTCTTCCTATTTTCCACTGACCTTGTACTTTACCAAGCATGATGTCCTTCTCCAGGGACTGATCCTTCCTGATAACATGTCCAAAGTACAAGTCTTGCCTTCCTTGCTTCTAAGGAGCATGCTGGCTGTACTTCTTCTAAGACAGATTTGTTCATTCTTTCGGAAGTCCATGATATATTCAATATTCTTCGCCAACACCACAATTCAAAGGTGTCAATTCTTCTTTGGTCTTCCTTATTCATTGTCCAGCTTTCACATGCATATGATGCTATTGAATATACCATGGCTTGCGTCAGGCGCACCTTAGTCTTCAAGGTGACATCTTTGCTTCTCAACACTTTAAAGAGGTCCTTTGCAGCAGATTTACCCAATGCAACGTGTCTTTTGATTTCTTGACTGCTGCTTCCATGGCTATTGATTTGTGGATCCAAGTAAAATAAAATCCTCGACAACTTCAATCTTTTCTCCGTTTATCATGATGTTGCTCATTGGTCCAGTTGTGAGGATTTTTGTTTTCTTTATGTTGAGGTGTAATCCATACTGAAGGCTGTGGTCTTTGATCTTTATTAGTAAGTGCTTCAAGTCCTTTTCACTTTCAGCAAGCAAGGTAGTGTCATCTGCATAATGCAGGTTGTTAATGAGTCTTCCTCTAATCCTGATGCCCAAGTCTTCTTTGTATAGTCCAGCTTCTCAGATTATTTGCTCAGCATACAGATTGAGTAGGTATGGTGAAAGGACACAACTCTGACCTACACTTTTACTGACTTTAAACCAATCAGTATCCCCTTGCGCTGTCCGAACAATTGCCTCTTGATCTATGTACAGGTTCCTCAGGAGCACAATTTAGTGTTCTGGAATTCCCATTTTTCTCAATGTTATCCTCAATTTGTTATGATCCACACAGTCGAATGCCTTTGCATAGTCAATAAAACACAGGTAAATATCCTTCTGGTATTCTCTGCTTTCAGCCAGGATCCATCTGACATCAGCAACGATATCCCTGGTTCCACAACCTCTTCTGAAACCGGCCTGAATTTCTGGCAGTTCTCTGTCAATATACTGCTGCAGCCGTTTTTGAATGATCTTCAGCCAAATTTTGCTTGCATATGATATTAATGATATTGTTCTATAATTTCCACATTTGGTTGGAATGTGAAGCCTATTCCTTTCTTGGGAATAGGCATAAATATGGATCTCTTCCAGTCAGTTGGCCAGGAAGCTGTCTTCCATATTTCTTGACATAGATGAGTGAGCACCTCCAGCGCTGCATCTGTTTGTGGAATGACAATTTCAAGTTTTTCTCCATTTATCATGATGTTGTTTATCGATCCTGTTGTGAGGATTTTTGTTTTTTCACATTCAGGTGTAACACATGCTGAAGGCTGTAGTTTTTGACCTTCATCAGTAAGTGCTTTATCTTCATTTTCAGCAAGCAAGGTTGTGTCATCTGCATATTGCACTTTGTTGATGAGTCTTCCTCTAATCCTGATGCTGAGCTCTGCTTCATATAGTCCAGCTTCTTGAATTATTTGTTTAGCACACGGATTGAATAAGTAAGGTGAAAGGATACAACCCTGCTGCACACCTTTTCCAGTTTTGAACTATACAGTATCCACTTGTTCTGTTCAAACCATTGCCTCTTGACCCATGCTCAGGTTTCTCATGAGCACAATTAAGTGTTCTGGAATTCCCATTCTTCTTAATGTTTTCCATAACTTTTTATGAAGATGAATCTTAATATTATGATATTAAGTGAAAAATACAAGTCCCAAAAGACTACATCCATCATGGTACCATTTAAACAATGTTAACTAAAATAAAACTATGTACTGTTTTAATCAATACAAAAAGGAAAGCAAGAAAATGATGACTATGGGATTATGGATGACGATTAACTTGAGTTCAAGCAGACAGGGAAGTGGGCTGAAGGGAGACAATATGGTTAGATGCAGGTTATTGTCAAGGTCCAAACTTTTGTTCTGTGTGGTAGATTCGTAGATGCTTACATAATTATTAACACTAAGTCACTAACTCAATAACTAAACCTATTATTTATTGCTACATAACAAGCCACCCTCACTCAGTGGCTTAAAATAACGTTTATTATTACTATTATGCCTCATAATTCTGTGAGTCAGCAATTCAGACAGGGCACAGAAGGGCTTGTCGATGTTCTGGAATGCCTGGAGGTCTCAGTTGGATGAGCCCAATAGCTGGAGGCTGGAACAACTGGGGGCTTGCCAAGCGTTTCTCTCTCTTTCTCTCCATGAGGCTTGCATAGACTTAACTGCAGCATGGTGGCCTCAAGGTAGTTGGATGTCTTACATGGTGACTGAGAGCTCTAATAGTGAGTATACTATGAGGCACAGGTGGGAGCTGTGAGACTTCTTATGACCCAGCCTCAGAAATCCCAGAAAATTGCTTTTGCTATAGATTCAAGGCAAGGGGAGGAATAGACTGCCTTTCAAAGGGGAAAAAGTATGCAGCACAGGAAAGGGAGGAATTGACAGCATCTCTCTTGGAGACAAGCTACCACACGACCTACTGAACTAAATAACTGAAGACATAAAAGCAGATCATGCATGGACCAATAATGAGGGTGAGTCATGAACCAACAGGTGTGACTAATCCAATTCTCTACCCCTGAGTTCCACTGACAAATAGAAAAACAAACATAAAAAACAAATAATTTCCTGTCTATTAGGTTAAGCAATATAAAATTGCTGTTACTGTAGGTAAAAAAAATTCAATTGCAATTTTATGCAATTCTACCTAATAGCAATAATTATAGATATCGATATCATATTTAACATCTCTTTGGGAAGACTGCTCGTAACTATATCAATTCTCCCCAAGTTAATCTATGAACTTAATGTAATCTTCAACAAAACTCAATGATTTTTTCCAACCTGAAAAAAATATTCTAAAGTTTATGTAAAGATTCAATATGAAAGAACAGTTAATAAAATTACGAAAAAGAGAAATAATGAAATCTTTATTTTACCAAATATTAAAATACATTCTAAAGACAGAAAATAAAACAGAGTGGTGACAACAACAGAATACCAAAAAAAAAAAAAAAGAAAGAAAGAGAAACCCGTTGCCACTGAGTCAATTCCAACTCATAGTGACCCTATAGGACAGAGTAGAACTCCCCTATAGAGTTTCCAAGGAGCGTCTTGTGGATTTGTACTGCCAAACTTTTGGTTAGCAGCCAAGCTCTTAATCATTATACCACCAAGGGTTAACATCAGAATAGACAAATGTAAAAATGGAAGTAAGAGAATGTCCAAACCCAGAGACATGTTTATTAGGATTTAGTATAATATAAAGACTAGATTTCATATCAGTAGGGAAAGAAAAGATAAATCTTCACAACTGGACCAATAAGCAACATCATGCTAAACGGAGAAAAGATTGAAGTTGCCAAGGATTTAATTTTACTTGGATACACAGTCGATGCTCATTGAAGCAGCTGTCAATAAATCAAACAATGTATTGCACTGGGCAAATCTGCTGTAAAAGACCTCTTTAAAGTGTTAAAAAAGCAAAGACGTCAGTTTGAGGACTAAGGTGTGCCAGACAGAAGCCATGTTATCTTCAATTGCCTCACATGCACGTGAAAGCAGGACAATGAATAAGGAAGACTGAAGAAGAATTGATGCCTTTGAATTATGGCGTTGGCGAAGAATATTGAATATACCGTGGAGTGCCAGAAAAACAAACAAAACTGTCTTGGAAGAAGTACAGCAAGAATGCCCTTTAAAAGAGAGGATGGCAAGAGTTCAGCTCACGTACTTGGGACATGTTATCAGGAAGAACCAGTCCCTGGAGAAGGACATCATGCTTTGTAAAGTAGAGGGTCAGTGGAAAAGAGGAAGACCCTCAACCAGATGGATTGACGCAGTGGCTGCAACAATAGGATCAAACAAAGCAATGATTACGAGGATGTCACAGGACTGGGCAGTGTTTCCGTTCTGTCGTACTCAGGGTCGCCAAGTGGGAACAGATTCAACCGCACCTAACAACAGTAACAAGGGAAAAGATGGGCTCTATGATAAATAGTATTTGGATAATTGTCTTCTTTTTAAGAAATATGTGTTTGCATTCCCTTCTTTATTCCTTACACCAAAAGTAAATTGCATATTGATTACATATTTAAATGAAAATATTATGTCATGAATGTATTAAAAGAGAATATAGAGTATTATTTTTACTGTCTCAGATGGGGAAAACCCATCCACTATTGACATCAAAAGCAATAAAGTTAGATACTCATAGATTTGGGTACATAAAACTTACAAATTTATGCTGTAAAAATTATTATGATAGAACTAAAAGATAAAGATGTCAAAGTGAGAACAATTCACAATAAAAATACAGAAGGAGTTAATAGTCTCTATATAAAGAACTCTCAAAAATCAGTAAGAAAATAAACAGTGTAATTGTAAAAATGGATAAATTACTTGAGCAGACAATTCAAAAAAAGTAAAAGGCAATAAATACATGAAAAACATTGTCAGGAGAAAAATAAAAATAAATGCAGATGAGATATCTTTTTCCCCTTAACTGTTAGAAGAGATTAAAAGGAATAATACTGCACAATGCATGTCTGAGTATAGAGAAGCTGACATTTTCACACCCCACTGGTGTGAGGATAAATTAGCACTGCCATTCTGGAAGGCAATTTGACCATCTCCATCAATAGCATTAAAACTGTGCTAACCTTTTGATACAATAATTCCATTTCTGGGAAGGAATTCATCCTAAACAAATAATTGTAGCACTTTGAGTTAAGCATGGTGGATAGAATATATGGAATTATTTCTGCCCCCTCCTGAAACTCCGCTAGCCTGCTGTAAAGTTAAAAGGGAAGTGTAAAATAACAAGGAGATGACAGTAGAATAGAGCTGTCAACATAGCTTTGGAAGCTGAAAAATGGATGGATGAGGAGAGAATGGCAAATTGAACACATGCATTTAATTTTGCTCTCTTCTGAAATCCCACTAAGGATACAGTAAAGGAGTTGTTTAAAAAGGCCTGAGCCCACAAGGGTGGGAAGAATGGGAGAGAAGAAAGAAGCAACACAATTTTGTAAGCTGGAAAGCTGGTGGATGAGGGATAACTTGCTGGACATACCTGAGAGAGCTGAGAACTCCCCTGGTTTATACCACCAGTGCCAGTACCAGTTGTTGACAAGTTGATTCTTTTTTTTTATTTTAGGGATTAGGTAAAAAAATCCAATAGACAACAGGATTACTCAGTATTACCCACATATCAAGAACTAGAATGGGATGTAGATAGAGGTCATGAGGAGTCTGCAATGTGAATGGCAGATGGGCAGGATGAACTGAGGAATAGGAAAAAATAGGCAGATACTGGAATTATTGTGTAGAAAGGAGTAAGGGCATGACAAAATATGAGATGTTGAAGTGTTTGTGTTGCTGTAATGACCTCTTGGTTTCTCCCGCAATCAGTAGATGAGAAGACTGACTAGTTTGTATGGTGATAGGGCTGGGCAACAGCAAATTTTCTAACTAATTAATTTCTTCATTTATGTGAATATTTTGTTGTTGTTAGTTGCCATTGAGTTAGCTCTGATCTTTGGCATGTTTGAGTCCATTGTTGTGGCTACTGTGTATTTTGATTGCCTTCCAACCTAGGGAACTCATCTTCCAGCACTATATTGGACAATATTTTGTTCTGACCCATAGGATTTTCATTGCTAATTTTTGGAAGTAGGTCGCTATACTTTCTTCATAGTCTGTCTTAGTTTGGAAGCTTTGCTGGCACAGCTTCCAGAATCAAAGCAACACATAAAGCACCACAGTTTAACAAACTGAAAACTGACAGACTGGTTGTGGAATCCAAATATAAAAGCCAAACTAATTGCCTTCAAGTCTATGTGTGTCAGAGTAGATACATGCTCCATATAGAGTTTTCAAATGCCTATAATCTTACAGAAGCAGATAGCCAGGCCTTTCTTTTGCAGTACCGTGGGTGGATTCAAACAACCAACCTTTCAGTTAGTTGCTAAGAGCTAAACATTTGTGTCACCCAGAGGGTATTTAAATCAGTGAGTATAAATACTGACTGCGTTTTAGTTGTAACTGGAGAGCTTTTAAGAAGCTGTAATGCCTGGGATCTACTCCTCAATATTTTGATTTAATTAGTTAATGAACCCAGGATTTTCATGAAAGCTCTTCAAGAGACTCTAAAATGGCTTAAGGCTTAAGAACCACCGGTCTAGATGAGAATACAAGTGGAGAGAATTAGGAAGCTGGTAAAATATGCATTCTGGAGGTAAAAATTATTTTTCCCTGGGTGAAAGGATAAACATAACTCAAACTGATGTCTGCCAAGAGTCTGATATACCTAATATGTGCCCGCTTTCTTCGGGTGAGTGCTGACTTCAAGTGCATGAATGAAATGAATCAGAGCGACACTCAGGCTGACCTCAAACTTTCTCCCCCTCATCTTTATGCTCTATTTTTTAATAAATTTTATTTTTTTAAAGCAGTTTTAGGTTTGCAGAAAATACAGAGAGTTCCCCTGTACCCCTTACCTCCCCCCAATTTCTCCTATTACTGTCATCTTATATTTCTGTGCTACATTTGTTACAATTAATAAATCAATATTGATACATTACTATTAATTAAAGTTCGTAGTTTACGTTAGGACTCACTCTGTCTTGAACAGTTCTATGAGTTTTGACAAATGCATAAGTCATGTATCCACTATATGAGTTTTTTTTTATTAACTTTTATTGAGCTTCAAGTGAACATTTACAAATCAAGTCAGTCTGTCACATATAAGTTTATATACATCTTACTCCTTACTCCCACTTGCTCTCCCCCTAATGAGTCAACCCTTCCAGTCTCTCCTTTCGTGACAATTTTGCCAGCTTCCAACTCTCTCTATCCTCCCATCCCCCCTCCAGACAGGAGATGCCAACACAGTCTCAAGTGTCCACCTGATATAATTAGCTCACTCTTCTTCAGCATCTCTCTCCCACCCACTGTCCAGTCCGTTTCATGTCTGATGAGTTGTCTTTGGGAATGGTTCCTGTCCTGGGCCAACAGAAGGTTTGGGGACCATGCCTGCCGGAATTCCTGTAGTCACAGTCAGACCATTAAGTATGGTCTTTTTATGAGAATTTGGGGTCTGCATCCCACTGATCTCCTGCTCCCTCAGGGGTTCTCTGTTGTGCTCCCTGTCAGGGCAGTCATCGTTTGTGGCCGGGCACCATCTAGTTCTTCTGGTCTCAGGATGATGTAGGTCTCTGGTTCATGTGGCCCTTTCTGTCTCTTGGGCTCTTAGTTGTCGTGTGACCTTGGTGTTCTTCATTCTCCTTTGCTCCAGGTGGGTTGAGACCAACTGATGCATCATAGATGGCCGCTTGTTAGCATTTAAGACCCCAGACGCCACATTTCAAAGTGGGATACAGAATGTTTTCATAACAGAATTATTTTGCCAATTGACTTAGAAGTCCCCTTACAGCATGGTTCCCAAACCCCCGCCCTTGTTCCGCTGACCTTTGAAGCATTCATTTTATCCCAGAAACTTCTTTGTTTTTGGTCCAGTCCAATTGGGCTGATCTTCCATGTATTGAGTGTTGTCCTTCCCTTCACCTAAAGCCGTTCTTATCTACTAATTAATCAGTAAAAAACCCTCTCCCTCCCTCCCCCCCTCGTAACCACAAAAGTATGTGTTCTTCTCAGTTTATACTATTTCTCAAGATCTTATAATAGTGGTCTTATACAATATTTGTCCTTTTGCCTCTGACTGATTTCGCTCAGCATAATGCCTTCCAGGTTCCTCCATGTTATGAAATGTTTCACAGATTCGTCACCGTTCTTTATTGATGCGTAGTATTCCATTGTGTGAATATACCACAGTTTACTTACCCATTCATCCATTGATGGACATCTTGGTTGCTTCCAGCTTTTTGCTATTGTAAACAGTGCTGCAATAAACATGGGTGTGCATATATCTGTTTGTGTGAAAGCTCTTGTTTCTCTAGGGTATATTCCGAAGAGTGGGATTTCTGGGTTGTATGGTAGTTCTATTTCTAACTGTTTAAGATAACGCCAGATAGATTTCCAAAGTGGTTGTACCATTTTACATTCCCACCAGCAGTGTATAAGAGTTCCAATCTCTCCGCAGCCTCTCCAACATTTATTATTTTGTGTTTTTTTGGATTAATGCCAGCCTTGTTGGAGTGAGACGGAATCTCATCGTAGTTTTAATTTGCATTTCTCTAATGGCTAATGATCGAGAACATTTTCTCATGTGTCTGTTAGCTGCCTGAATATCTTCTTTAGTGAAGTGTGTGTTCATATCCTTTGCCCACTTCTTGATTGGGTTTTTTGTCTTTTTGTGGTTGAGTTTTGACAGAACCATGTAGATTTTAGAGATCAGGCGCTGGTCTGAGATGTCATAGCTGCATATTCTTTCCCAGTCTGTAGGTGGTCTTTTTACTCTTTTGGTGAAGTCTTTAGATGAGCATAGGTGTTTGATTTTTAGGAGCACCCAGTTATCTGGTTTCTCTTCATCATTTTTGGTAATGTTTTGTATTCTGTTTATGCCCTGTATTAGGGCTCCTGGGGTTGTCTGTATTTTTTCTTCCATGATCTTTATCGTTTTAGTCTTTATGTTTAGGTCTTTGATCCACTTGGAGTTAGTTTTTGTGCATGGTGTGAGGTATGGGTCCTGTTTCATTTTCTTGCAAATGGATATCCAATTATGCCAGCACCATTTGTTAAAAAGACTATCTTTTCCCCAATTAACTGACACTGGGCCTTCGTCAAATATCAGGTGCTCATATGTGGATGGATTTATATCTGGGTTCTCAATTCTGTTCCACTGGTCTATGTGCCTGTTGTTGTACCAGTACCAGGCTGTTTTGACTACTGTGGCTGTATAATAGGTTCTGAAATCAGGTAGAGTGAGGCCTCCCACTTTCTTCTTCTTTTTCAGTAATGCTTTGCTTATCCAGGGGTTCTTTCCCTTCCATATGAAATTGGTGATTTGTTTCTCTATCACCTTAAAAAATGACATTAGAATTTGGATCGGAAGTGCGTTATATGTATAGATGGCTTTTGGTAGAATAGACATTTTTACTATGTTAAGTCTTCCTATCCATGAGCAAGGTATGTTTTTCCACTTAAGTAGGTCCTTTTGAATTTCTTGTAGTAGAGCTTTGTAGTTTTCTTTGTATAGGTCTTTTACATCCTTGGTAAGATTTATTCCTAAGTATTTTATCTTCTTGGGGGCTACTGTGAATGGTATTGATCTGGTGATTTCCTCTTCGATGTTCTTTTTGTTGATGTAGAGGAATCCAAGTGATTTTTGTATGTTTATCTTATAACCTGAGCCTCTGCCAAACTCTTCTATTAGTTTCAGTAGTTTTCTGGAGGATTCCTTAGGGTTTTCTGTGTAAAAGATCATGTCATCTGCAAATAGAGATAATTTTACTTCCTCCTTGCCAATCTGGATGCCCTTTATTTCTTTGTCTAGACTAATTGCCCTGGCTAGGACTTCTAGCACGATGTTGCATAAGAGCGGTGATAAAGGGCATCCTTGTCAGGTTCCCGTTCTCAAGGAAAATGCTTTCAGGTTCTCTCCATTTAGAATGAAGTTGGCTGTTGGCTTTGCATAGATGCCCTTTATTATGTTGAGGAATTTTCCTTCAATTCCTATTTTGGTAAGAGTTTTTATCATAAAAGAGTGTTGGACTTTGTCAAATGCCTTTTCTGCATCAATTGATAAGATCATGTGGTTTTTGTCTTTTGTTTTCTTTATGTGGTGGATTACATTAATGGTTTTTTCTAATATTAAACCAGCCTTGCATACCTGGTATGAATCCCACTTGATCGTGGTGAATTATTTTTTTGATATGTTGTTCAATTCTATTGGCTAGTATTTTGTTGAGGATTTTTGCATCTACATGCATGAGGGATATAGGTCTATAATTTTCTTTTTTTGTAATGTCTTTACCTGGTTTTGGTATCAGGGAGATGGTGGCTTCATAGAATGAGTTGGGTAGTATTCCTTCATTTTCTATGCTTTGAAATACCTTTAGTAGTAGTGGTGTTAACTCTTCTCTGAAAGTTTGGTAGAACTCTGCAGTGAAGCTGTCCGGGCCAGGGCTTTTTTTTGGGGGGGGAGTTTTTTGATTACCGTTTCAATCTCTTTTTTTGTTATGGGTCTATTTAGTTGTTCTACTTCTGAATGTGTTAGTTTAGGTAGGTAGTGTTTTTCCAGGAATTCATCCATTTCTTCTAGGTTTGCAAATTTGTTAGAGTACAATTTTTCATAATAATCTGATATGATTCTTTTAATTTCAGTTGGGTCTGTTGTGATGTGGCCCTTCTCGTTTCTTATTTGGGTTATTTGTTTCCTTTCCTGTATTTCTTTAGTCAGTCTAGCCAGTGGTTTATCAATTTTGTTAATTTTTTCAAAGAACCAGCTTTTGGCTTTGTTAATTCTTTCAATTGTTTTTCTGTTCTCTAATTCATTTAGTTCAGCTCTAATTTTTATTATTTGTTTTCTTCTGGTGCCTGATGGATTCTTTTGTTGCTCACTTTCTATTTGTTCAAGTTGTCGGGACAGTTCTCTGATTTTGGCTCTTTCTTCTTTTTGTATGTGTGCATTTATCGATATAAATTGACCTCTGAGCACTGCTTTTGCTGTGTCCCAGAGGTTTTGATAGGAAGTATTTTCATTCTCATTGCTTTCTAAGAATTTCCTTATTCCCTCCTTGATGTCTTCTATAACCCAGTCTTTTTTCAGGAGGGTATTGTTCATTTTCCAAGTATTTGATTTCTTTTCCCTAGTTTTTTTGTTATTGATTTCTAGTTTTATTACCTTGTGGTCTGAGAAGATGCTTTGTAATATTTCGATGTTTTGGATTCTGGAAAGGTTTGTTTTATGACCTAATATGTGGTCTATTCTAGAGAATGCTCCATGTGCGCCAGAAAAAAAAGTATACTTTGCAGCAGTTGGGTGGAGAGTTCTGTATAAGTCAATGAGGTCAAGTTGGTTGATTGTTGTAATTAGGTCTTCCGTGTCTCTATTGAGCTTCTTACTAGATGTCCTGTCCTTCTCCGATAGTGGTGTGTTGAAGTCTCCTACTATAATTGTGGAGGTGTCTATCTCACTTTTCAATTCTGTTAAAATTTGATTTATGTATCTTGCAGCCCTGTCGCTGGGTGCATAAATATTTAATATGGTTATGTCTTCCTGATCAATTGTCCCTTTTATCATTATATAGTGTCCTTCTTTATCCTTTGTGGTGGATTTAAGTCTAAAGTCTATTTTGTCAGAACTTAATATTGCTACTCCTCTTCTTTTTTGCTTGTTGTTTGCTTGATATATTTTTTTCCATCCTTTGAGTTTTAGTTTGTTTGTGTCTCTAAGTCTGAGGTGTGTCTCTTGTAGGCAGCATATAGACAGATCGTGTTTCTTTATCCAGTCCGAGACTCTCTGTCTCTTTATTGGTGCATTTAGTCCATTTACATTCAGCGTAATTATAGATAAATAAGTGTTTAGTGTTGTCATTTTGATGCCTTTTTATGTGAGTTGTTGACAATTTCATTTTTCCACATACTTTTTTGTGCTGAGACGTTTTTCTTAGTAAATTGTGAGATCCTCATTTTCGTAGTGTTTGACTTTATGTTTGTTGAGTTGTTCCGTTTTTCTTGGCTTTTCTGTTGAGTTATGGAGTTGTTATACCTCTGTGGTTACCTTAATACTTACCCCTATTTTTTTAAGTAAAAACCTAACTTGTAATGTTGTATATCGCCTTGTCTCACTCTCCATATGGCAGTTCTATGCCACCTGTATTTAGTCCCTCTTTTTGATTATTGTGATCTTTTACATTTTGACTTCAGTGATTCCCTGTTATGAGCATTTTTTTTTAATTAATCTTAATTTGTTTTTGTGATTTCCCTATTTGAGGTGATATCAGGATGTTCTGTTTTGTGACCTCGTGTTGTGCTGGTATCTGATATTATTGGTTTTCTGACCAAACAATATCCCTTAGTATTTCTTCTAGCTTTGGTTTGGTTTTTGCAAATTCTCTAAACCTGTGTTTATCTGTAAATATCTTAATTTCGCCTTCATATTTCAGAGAGAGTTTTGCTGGGTATATGATCCTTGGCTGGCAGTTTTTCTCCTTCAGTGCTCTGTATATGTCGTTCCATTCCCTTCTTGCCTGCATGGTTTCTGCTGAGTAGTCTGAACTTATTCTTATTGATTCTCCCTTGAAGGTGACCTTTCTTTTCTCCCTGGCTGCTTTTAAAATTTTCTCTTTATCTTTGGTTTTGGCAAGTTTGATGATAATATGTCTTGGTGTTTTTCTTTTTGGATCAATCTTAAATGGGGTTCGATGAGCATCTTGGATAGATATCCTTTTGTCTTTCATGATGTCAGGGAAGTTTTGTGTCAGGAGATCTTCAACTATTTTCTCTGTGTTTTCTGTCCTCCCTCCCTGTTCTGGGACTCCAATCACACGCAAGTTATCCTTCTTGATAGAGTCCCACATGATTCTTAGGGTTTCTTCATTTTTTTTAATTCTTTTATCTTTTTTTTTTTTTTTTCAGCTATGTTGGTGTTAATTCCCTGGTCCTCCAGATTTCCCAGTCTGCATTCTAATTGCTCGAGTCTGCTCCTCTGACTTCCTATTGCGTTGTCTAATTCTGTAATTTTATTGTTAATCTTTTGGATTTCTACATGCTGTCTCTCTATGGATTCTTGCAACTTATTAATTTTTCCACTATGTTCTTGAATAATCTTTTTGAGTTCTTCAACTGTTTTATCAGTGTGTTCCTTGGCTTTTTCTGCAGTTTGCCTTATTTCGTTTCTGATGTCTTGAAGAAGTATTCTGTAAATTAGTTTTTTATATTCTGTATCTGATAATTACAGGATTGTATCTTCATTTGGGAAAGATTTTGATTCTTTTGTTTGGGGGGTTGTAGAAGCTGTCATGGTCTGTTTCTTTATGTGGTTTGATATCAACTGCTGTCTTCGAGCCATCAGTGGGAAACTTGTTTTTCCAGAAATTCCGCTGACTGGGACGCTGGCTCCAGGCTCCGAAAACCGTCGCTGCTTCCCCGTATTTGTTCGTTTTCCGTCTCTAAATCTGTGTTTGTTGTTCAGGGTTCGTAGATTGTTATGTATGTGATCGATTCACTTGTTTTTCCGAGTCTTTGTTGCAAGAGGGATCTGGGGTAGCGTCTATCTAGTCCGCCACCTTGGCCCCCCCTCCAACAAGTTGATTCTGATTCATGTGTCAGAGCAGAACTGGAAGTAGATTGCCAGGCCTTCCTTCCAAGGTACCTCTAGGTAGACTCACACCTCCAACCTTTTGGTTAGCAGCTAAGTGCATCAACCTTTTGCACCAGTGAGGGACTCAGTTTACACCACAGAGTCTTCAAAAGGCCCAAGAATGTCATAATAAAATCTATTGAGAAAACATTCTGCATCCCACTTTGGAGAGTGGCGTCTGGGGTCTTAAATGCTGGCAAGCAGCCATCTAAGATATATTAATTGGCCTCAACCCACCTACAGCAAGGAAGAACGAAGAACACCAAAGACAGAAGGTAATTATGAGCCTAAGAGACAGAAAGGACCACATAAACTAGAGACTACATCAGCCTGAGACCAGAAGAACTAGATGGTGCCCAACCACAGCAAATGACTGCCCTGACAGAGAACTCAACAGACAATCCCTGAGGGAGCAGAAGAGCAGTGGGTTGCAGACCCCAAACTCTCATAAAAAGGCCAGACTTAATGGTCAGACTGGGACTGGAGGGACCCCAAAGCCCATGGTCCTCAGACCTTCTGTTAGTCCAGGACAGGAACCATTCCCAAAGCCAACTCTTCAGACAGGGATTAGACTGGAATAGGGGATGGAACATGATACTAGTGAAGAATGAGCTTCTTGAATCAAGTGGACACATGAGACTATGTTGGCATCTCCTGTCTGGCCGGGGAGTGAGAGGGCAGAGGGGGCCAGAAGCTATCCGAATAGACACTAGGAGAGAGAGTGGAGGGAAGAACTGTGCTGTCTCATTGAAGGGAGAACAGTCAGGAGTGTATGGCAAGGTGTATGTAAATTTTTGTATGAGAGATTGACCTGATTTGTAAACTTTCACTTAAAGCACAATAAAAATTAAAAAAAAAAAAAAAAAGGCCCAAGAATTGAAGGTACCAGGTACTTCTAGAAGGAAGTGGGGGAAAGAGTGTGTGTGGCTTACATATGAAGGATTGTTTAAATGTTAAGAGGAAATTAGACCCCCAGGGCCCCTCTCCAATTCTGTGCCACCTAGTGGCTGTCTCTCCCCGACTCAGGCAGAAGACTGGAGGTTTATTCTCCCAAGAGGGCAAGACAGAGAAAGTCTGGACTTGGGAACACCAGGCATTATTAAGGATGGGTGCATCATGTTGAAAACATGAGTACAGTTGAATACACACATAAATATGTATATACATATGTTGAACATATATATTAAATGCAGACACTCCTAGCCGCCTTCCCTTACTGGGCTCCAGAATGCTTGCAGCTGGGCCCTCACCCTCTAGGGAGTAGATCAGAAAAGTCTTCTCCATAGAATCTGTGCAGCCCCAAAGGAAAGCGTTCCCGAACAAATGGTGCAGCCAGCCCGCTGTGCGGTGAAACTCAAACTCAACAAGCCCCTCCATCATGCTCACAGTTTCTAATCAGATTTTTTCTTTTTTAAAAAACAATGCTTTAAATAGAGGTAACATTTGGCATACATATTTAAATATATAGATCTTAAGCCTACAATTTAATGAGTTTTGACATATTTACCCCATGTAACCAACAGCCAAACCAAGATGTAGAACATTTTAATTACCCTAGAAGGTTCTTTTGTGCCCTGCCACTCATTCAGAACCGCTGTTGTGATTTCTCAACATTTTGGTTCATTTTGCCTGTTTTTCCACTTTATACTAATGGTGCATACAGTCTATAGCTTTTATATCCGGCTTCTTATTAACAGCATGTTTTTGATATTTACCTACATTGTTGCATGTTTCAGTGGTTTATCCTACTGTGTTGCTGAGTATTCTTCCGTTTGTATGAATATATACCATATCTTGGTATGATTTCAAAGGGTGGCTCAAGTAGACAAAGTAAAGTATTATAATGACATGTGCAAAGACCTGGAGTTAGAAAACCAAAAGGGAAGAACATGCTTGGCATTTCTCAAGCTGAAAAAACTAAAGAAAAAGTTCAAGCCTAGAATTGCAATGTTAAAGGGTTCTATGGGGAAAATATTAAACGACGCAGGAAGCATCAAAAGAAGGTGGAAGGAATACACAGAGTCACTGTACCCAAAAGAATTGGTCGATGTTCAACCATTTCAGGAGGTAGCACATGGTCAGGAACCAGTGGTACTGAAGGAATAGGTCCAAGCTGCACTGAAGGCATTGGTGAAAAACAAGGCTCCAGGAATTGATAGAATACCAAATGAGATGTTTCAACAAACGAATGCAATGCTGGAAACACTCACTGGTCTATGCCAAGAAATATGGAAGACAGCTTCCTGGCCAACCGACTGGAAGAGATCCGTCTTTACGCCTATTCCAAAGAAAGGAGATCTATCCGAATGCAGAAATTATGGAACAGCGTCATTAATATCACCAAAAAATCCTTTGCCTTTGAGTCGATTCCGACTCATAGCAACCCTATAGGACAGAGTGGAACTGCCTACCTTTTAGTTAGCAGCCTGAGCTCTTAACCACTGTTTCATATCACACGCAAGTAAAATTTTGCTGAAGATCATTCAAAAGCGGTTGCAGCAGTATATCAACAGGGAACTGCCAGAAATTCAAGCCGGATTCAGAAGAGGACGTGGAACAAGGGATATCATTGCTGATGTCAGATGGATCCTGCCTGAAAGCAGAGAATACCGGAAAGGTGTTTACCTGTGTCTTATTGACTATGCAAGGCATTCAGCTGTGTGGATCCTAACAAATCATGGATAACATTGGGAGGAATGGGAATTCTAGAACACTTAAATGTGCTCATGAGGAACCTGTACATAGACCAAGAGGCAGTCGTTCAAATATAACAAGGGGGTACTGTGTGGTTTAAAGTCAGGAAAGGTGTGTGTCAGGGTTGTATCCTTTCACCATACTTATTCAATCTGTATGCTGAGCAAATAATCTGAGAAGCTGGACTATGTGAAGAAGAACAGGGCATCAGGATTGGAGGAATACTCATTAACAACCTGTATTATGTTGATGACACAATCTTGCTTGCTGAAAGTGAGGAAGACTTGAAGCCCTTACTGATGAAAATCAAAGACTGCAGCCTTGAGTATGGATTACACCTCAACACAAAGAAAGCAAAAATCCTCACAACTGGACCAATTAACAACATCGTGATAAACAGAGAAAATATTGAACTTGTCAAGGATTTGGATGTACAATCAACGCCCATGGAAGCAGCAGTCAAGAAATCAAAAGACACATCACATTGGGCAAATATACTGCAAAATACCTCTTTAAAGTGTTGAAAAGCAAAGATCATCTTGAAGACTAAGGTGTGCCTGACCCAAGCCCTGGTGTTTTTGATTGCCTCATAGGCATTCGAAAGCTGGACAATGAATAAGGAAGACTGAAGAAGAATTGATTTATTTGGGCTATTATTTCCATTACTGGCTTATTAGCAGTATCTCTCTTTTCAGTTACTGCTTTTTCGGTTACTATATACATCTTTAACTTATTGTGTAATTTCAAATAATATATCACTTCGCATTTAGTTGCAAGTACCTTAAAAGAGTTTACATCTATCCCCTTTAACATTTTATTTTTTCCTTCTACATATGCTGTAAACTGCACAATTGGTTGTTAACATTTTTTACTTTAAGCAGTCTATTATCTGTTAGTTTTCTTCCTGCCTTATGATCTTCCTTTAACTTTTCTTACAGTGCAAGTCTGCTGGTGATGTATTCTCTGTCTTTGTTGTTGTTAGGTGCCATCTAGTTGATTCCAACTCATAACGACTCTAGTACAACAGAACAAAACACTGCCTGGTTCTACACCATCCTCATGATCATTGTTATGCTTGAGCCCACTGTTGCGGTCACTGTGTCAATTCATCTCACTGAGAGTCTTCCTCTTTCGTTGACCCTCTACTTTACCAAGCATGATGTCCTTCTGCAGGGACTGACCCCTCCTGCTAACATATCCAAAGTATGTGAGATGTAGTCTTGCCATCTTGCTTTTAAAGAGCATTCTGGCTGTACTTCTTCCAAGACAGATTTTTTTTTTTTTAATTAACTTTTATTAAGCTTCAAGTGAACATTTACAATTCCAATCAGTCTGTCACATATAAGTTTACATACATCTTACTCCCATCTCCCACTTGCTCTCCCCCTATTGAGTCAGCCCTTTCAGTCTCTCGTTTCATGCCAATTTTGCCGTCTTCCCTCTCTCTCTATCTTCCCATCCCCCCTCCAGTCAAGAGTTGCCAACACACTCTCCAGTGTCCACCTGATTTAATTAGCTCACTCTTCATCAGCATCTCTCTCCCCCCCGCTGACCAGTCCCTTTCATGTCTGATGAGTTGTCTTCGGGGATGGTTCCTGTCCTGTGCCAACAGAAGGTCTGGGGAGCATTGCTGCCGGGATTCCTCTAGTCGCAGTCAGACCATTAAGTTTGGTCTTTTTATGAGAATTTGGGGTCTGTATCCCACTGATCACCTGCTCCCTCAGGAGTTCTCTGTTGTGCTCCCTGACAGGGCAGTCATCCATTGTGGCTGGGCACCAACTAGTTCTTCTGGTCTCAGGATGATGTAGGTCTCTGGTTCATGTGGCCCTTTCTGTCTCTTGGGCTCTTAGTTGTTGTGTGACCTTGGTGTTCTTCATTTTCCTTTGCTCCAGGTGGGTTGAGACCAATTGATGCATCTTAGATGGCCGCTTGTTAGCATTTAGGACCCCAGATGCCACATTTCAAAGTGGGATGCAGAATGTTTTCATAATAGAATTATTTTGCCAATTGACTTAGAAGTCCCCTCAAACCATGTTCCCCAGCCCCCAGCCCCTGGTCAGCTGACCTTTGAAGCATTCATTTTATCCCGGAAACCTCTTTGCTTTTAGTCCAGTCCAATTGGGCTGACCTTCCTTGTATTGAGTGTTGTCTTTCCCCTCACCCAAAGCAGTTCTTATCTACTGATTGATCAATAAAAAACCCTCTCCCTCCCTCCCTCCCTCCCCGGCTCGTAACCACAAAAGTATGTGTTCTTCTCAGTTTTTTCTATTTCTCAAGATCTTATAATAGTGGTCTTATACTATATTTGTCCTTTTGCCTCTGACTAATTTCACTCAGCATAATGCCTTCTAGATTCCTCCATGTTATGAAATGTTTCAGAGATTGGTCACTGTTCTTTATCGATGCGTAGTATTCCATTGTGTGAATATACCACAATTTATTTACCCATTCATCCGTTGACGGACACCTTGGTTGCTTCCAACTTTTTGCTATTGTAAACAGAGCTGCAATAAACATGGGTGTGCATATATCTGTTTGTGTGAAGGCTCTTGTATCTCTAGGGTATATTCCGAGGAGTGGGATTTCTGGGTTGTATGGTAGTTCTATTTCTAACTGTTTAAGATAACGCCAGATGGATTTACAAAGTGGTTTTACCATTTTACATTCCCACCAGCAGTGTATGAGAGTTCCAATCTCTCCGCAGCCTCTCCAACATTTATTATTTTGTGTTTTTTGGATTAATGCCAGTCTAGTTGGTGTGAGATGGAATCTCATCGTAGTTTTAATTTGCATTTCTCTAATGGCTAATGATCGGGAGCATTTTCTCATGTATCTGTTGGCTGCCTGAATATCTTCTTTAGTGAAATGTGTGTTCATATCCTTTGCCAACTTCTTGATTGGGTTGTTTGGCTTTTTGTGGTTGAGTTTTGACAGAATCATGTAGATTTTAGAGATCAGGCGCTGGTCGGAGATGTCATAGCTGAATATTCTTTCCCAGTCTGTGGGTGGTCTTTTTACTCTTTTGGTGAAGTCTTTAGATGAGCATAGGTGTTTGATTTTTAGGAGCTCCCAGTTATCTGGTTTCTCTTCATCATTTTTGGTAATGTTTTGTATTCTGTTTATGCCCTGTATTAGGGCTCCTAGGGTTGTCCCTATTTTTTCTTCCATGATCTTTATCGTTTTAGTCTTTATGTTTAGGTCTTTGATCCACTTGGAGTTAGTTTTTGTGCATGGTGTGAGGTATGGGTCCTGTTTCATTCTTTTGCAAATGGATATCCAGTTATGCCAGCACCATTTGTTAAAAAGACTATCTTTTCCCCAATTAACTGACACTGGTCCTTTGTCAAATATCAGCTGCTCATACATGGATGGATTTATATCTGGGTTCTCAATTCTGTTCCATTGGTCTATGTGCCTGTTGTTGTACCAGTACCAGGCTGTTTTGACTACTGTAGCTGTATAATAGGTTCTGAAATCAGGTAGAGTGAGGCCTCCCACTTTCTTCTTCTTTTTCAGTAATGCTTTACTTATCCGGGGGTTCTTTCCCTTCCATATGAAATTAGTGATTTGTTTCTCTATCCCCTTAAAATATGACATTGGTATTTGGATTGGAAGTGCGTTATATGTATAGATGGCTTTTGGTAGAATAGACATTTTTGCTATGTTAAGTCTTCCTATCCATCAGCAGGGTATGTTTTTCCACTTAAGTATGTCCTTTTGAATTTCTTGTAGTAGAGCTTTGTAGTTTTCTTTGTATAGGTCTTTTACATCCTTGGTAAGATTTATTCTTAAGTATTTTATCTTCTTGGGGGCTACTGTGAATGGTATTGATTTGGTTATTTCCTCTTCGGTGTTCTTTTTGTTGATGTAGAGGAATCCAAGTGATTTTTGTATGTTTATCTTATAACCTGAGCCTCTGCCAAACTCTTCTATTAGTTTCAGTAGGTTTTTGGAGGATTCCTTAGGGTTTTCCGTGTATACAATCATGTCATCTGCAAATAGTGATAGCTTTACTTCCTCCTTGCCAGTCTGGATACCCTTTATTTCTTTGTCTAGCCTAATTGCCCTGGCTAGGACTTCAAGTACGATGTTGAATAAGAGCGGTGATAAAGGGCATCCTTGTCTGGTTCCCGTTCTCAAGGGAAATGCTTTCAGGTTCTCTCCATTTAGAGTGATATTGGCTGTTGGCTTTGCATAGATGCCCTTTATTATGTTGAGGAATTTTCCTTCAGTTCCTATTTTGGTAAGAGTTTTTATCATAAATGGGTGTTGAACTTTGTCAAATGCCTTTTCTGCATCTATTGATAAGATCATGTGGTTTTTATCTTTAGTTTTATTTATGTGATGGATTACATTAATAGTTTTTCTGATATTAAACCAGCTTTGCATTAAAAAAAAAAAATACCTGGTATAAATCCCACTTGATCAGAGTGAATTATTTTTTTGATGTGTTGTTGGATTCTATTGGCTAGAATTTTGTTTAGGATTTTTGCATCTATGTTCATGAGGGATATAGGTCTATAATTTTCTTTTTTTGTAATGTCTTTACCTGGTTTTGGTATCAGGGAGATGGTAGCTTCATAGAATGAGTTGGTTAGTATTCCATCTTTTTCTATGCTTTGAAATACCTTCAGTAGTAGTGGTGTTAAGTCTTCTCTGAAGGTTTGGTAGAACTCTGCAGTGAAGCTGTCCGGGCCAGGGCTTTTTTTTGGGGGGGGGAGTTTTTTGATTACCGTTTCAATCTCTTTTTTTGTTATGGGTCTATTTAGTTGTTCTACTTCTGAATGTGTTAGTTTCGGTAGGTAGTGTTTTTCCAGGAATTTATCCATTTCTTCTAGGTTTTCAAATTTGTTAGAGTACAATTTTTCGTAGTAATCTGAAATGATTCTTTTAATTTCATTTGGGTCTGTTGTGATGTGGCCCTTCTCGTTTCTTATTCGGGTTATTTGTTTCCTTTCCTGTTTTTCTTTAGTCAGTCTAGCCAATGGTTTATCAATTTTGTTATTTTTTTCAAAGAACCAGCTTTTGGCTTTGTTAATTCTTTCAATTGTTTTTCTGTTCTCTAATTCATTTAGTTCAGCTCTAATTTTTATTATTTGTTTTCTTCTGGTGCCTGATGGGTTCTTTTGTTGCTCACTTTCTATTTGTTCAAGTTGTCGGGACAGTTCTCTGATTTTGGCTCTTTCTTCTTTTTGTATGTGTGCATTTATCGATATAAATTGACCTCTGAGCACTGCTTTTGCTGTGTCCCAGAGGTTTTGATAGGAAGTATTTTCATTCTCGTTGCTTTCTAAGAATTTCCTTATTCCCTCCTTGATGTCTTCTATAACCCAGTCTTTTTTCAGGAGGGTATTGTTCATTTTCCAAGTATTTGATTTCTTTTCCCTAGTTTTTCTGTTATTGATTTCTAGTTTCATTACCTTGTGGTCTGAGAAGATGCTTTGTAATATTTCGATGTTTTGGACTCTGCAAAGATTTGTTTTATGACCTAATATGTGGTCTATTCTAGAGAATGTTCCATGTGCACTAGAAAAAAAAGTATATTTTGCAGCAGTTGAGTGGAGAGTTCTGCATAGGTCAATGAGGTCAAGTTGGTTGATTGTTGTAATTAGGTCTTCCGTGTCTCTATTGAGCTTCTTACTGGATGTCCTGTCCTTCTCTGAAAGTGGTGTGTTGAAGTCTCCTACTATAAATGTGGAGGTGTCTATCTCACTTTTCAATTCTGTTAAAATTTGATTTATGTATCTTGCAGCCCTGTCATTGGGTGCATAAATATTTAATATGGTTATGTCTTCCTGATCAATTGTCCCTTTTATCATTATATAGTGTCCTTCTTTATCCTTTGTGGTGGATTTAAGTCTAAAGTCTATTTTGTCAGAAATTAATATCGCTACTCCTGTTCTTTTTTGCTTATTGTTTGCTTGATATATTTTTTTCCATCCTTTGAGTTTTAGTTTGTTTGTGTCTCTAAGTCTAAGGTGTGTCTCTTGTAGGCAGCATATAGATGGATCGTGTTTCTTTATCCAGTCTGTGACTCTCTGTCTCTTTATTGGTGCATTTAGTCCATTTACATTCAGGGTAATTATAGATAAATAAGTTTTTAGTGCTGTCATTTTGATGCCTTTTCATGTGTGTTGTTGGCCATTTCATTTTTCCACATAGTTTTTTGTGCTGAGACGTTTTTCTTAGTAGATTGTGAGATCCTCATTTTCATAATGTTTAACTTTATGTTAGTTGAGTCGTTACATTTTTCTTGGCTTTTTTCTTGTGTTATGGAGTTGATATTCCTTTTTGTGGTTACCTTATTATTTACCCCTATTTTTCTAAGTAAAAACCTAACTTGTATCATTCTATATGGCCTTGTATCACTCTCCATCTGGCAGTTCAATGCCTCCTATATTTATTCCCTCTTTTTGATTATTGTGATCGTTTATCTATTGATTTCCATGATTCCCTGTTATATGTATTATTTTGTTTATTTATTTATGTTTTAGAATTAATCTTAGTCTGTTTTTGTGCTTTCCCTATTTGAGTTGATATCAGGACGTTCTGTTTTGTGACCTTGTATTGTGCTGGTACCTGATATTATTGGTCATCTGACCAAACAATCTCCTTTAGCATTTTTTGTAGCCTTGGTTTGGTTTTTGCAAATTCTCTAAACTTGTGTTTATCTGTAAATATCTTAATTTCTCCTTCATATTTCAGAGAGAGTTTTGCTGGATATATGATCTTTGGTTGGCAGTTTTTCTCCTTCAGTGCTCTGTATACGTCGTCCCATTCCCTTCTTGCGTGCATGGTTTCTGCTGAGTAGTCTGAACTTATTGATTCTTCCTTGAAGGAAACCTTTCTTTTCTCCCTGGCTGCTTTAAAAATTTTCTGTTTATCTTTGGTTTTGGCAAGTTTGATGATAATATGTCTTGGTGTTTTTCTTTTTGGATCAATCTTAAATGGGGTTCGATGAGCATCTTGGATAGATATCCTTTTGTCTTTCATGATGTCAGGGAAGTTTTGTGTCAGGAGTTCTTCAACTATTTTCTCTGTGTTTTCTGTCCTCCCTCCCTGTTCTGGGACTCCAATCACTCGCAAGTTATCCTTCGTGATAGAGTCTCACATGATTCTTAGGGTTTCTTCATTTTTTTTAATTCTTTTATCTTTTTTTTTTTTTTTCCAGCTATGTTGGTGTTGATTCCCTGGTCTTCCAGATGTCCCAGTCTACATTCTAATTGCTCGAGTCTGCTCCTCTGACTTCCTATTGCGTTGTCTAATTCTGTAATTTTATTGTTAATCTTTTGGATTTGTACATACTGTCTCTCTATGGATTCTTGCAACTTATTAATTTTTCCACTATGTTCTTGAATAATCTTTTTGAGTTCTTCAACTGTTTTATCAGTGTGTTCCTTGGCTTTTTCTGCAGTTAGCCTAATTTCATTTGTGATGTCTTGAAGCATTCTGTAAATTAGTTTTTTATATTCTGTATCTGATAATTCCTGGATTGTATCTTCATTTGGGAAAGATTTTGATTCTTTTGTTTGGGGGGTTGTAGAAGCTGTCATGGTCTGCTTCTTTATGTGGTTTGATATGCAGTGCTGTCTCCGAGCCATCACTGGGAAACTAGTTTTTCCAGAAAATCCGCTAAAAAAAAAATGCAGTCAGATCCCTGTCAGAGTTCTCCCTCTGGCTCAGGCTTTTCGGATGTTAATGGAGCCGCCTGGGGAGGGTGGGGGAGGGATCAGAGAGCTCGGAGTGTAGCACCTCAGAATATAGCCAGAGTTGTTTGTCTTATTTGGAATGACTCTTATATCTGAGATTTCCGGGGGGTGCGTCACCTATATGTACTGGGTGTGTGGAGATTGCCCCCCGGGGGGTCTGGCCCACTGGCGTCACAGTCAGATCCTCCGCTGTCAGCCCCACCCCAAGGTTAAGGCTCCCCTACTGGGACGGTGCACTCTCGACTCCAAAATCCGTCGCTGCCTCCCGGGGGCTCCCCGTCCCTCCAGCCGCATCGTGCGCAGCTCCTGCGAACCAGGTGCGACTGTGCGTCCCGGATGGGATGCCGCTCTCCCTGCTCCAGGACCAGCCACTGCCTCCCGGGGACTTCTCCCTCCAGCGCACCACGCCGCTCGCGCGAACTGGGTGGGCGCCTCCCACACGAACGACTGGACCCCCCCCCAGGGTCAATTCAGGGAAATGTAGGTGGTCCCCGCGCTCGCACCCCGCCCGCTTCCCGCCAAACTCCCAGTGGGACGGCTCCCCGGCTGGGACGCTGCTCTCCCTGTGCCAAGACCAGTCACTGCCTCCGGGGGACTTCTCCCACCGGCTGCGCCGCCACGCCGCCCGCGCCAACTGGCTGGGCTCACTCCCGGGATGAGTTCGGGGGCTAGGGCTGGGCCCCTTGTCTCTGCCATCTGCCCCCCTGGGCTCTGCCCCAACTCGGGCTCCGAAGGTCACCTGCCTGGTGCACTGGCTCCTGGCTCTGAAAACAATCGCTATCTCCCCGTATTTGTTCGTTCTCCGTCTCTAAATCTGTGTTTGTTGTTCAGAGTTCGTAGATTGTTATGTATGTGATCGATTCACTTGTTTTTCCGAGTCTTTGTTGCAAGAGGGATCCGCGGTAGCATCCACCTAGTCCGCCATCTTGGCCCCCCAAGTGAGATTTTTTTTTTTTTTTGGCAGTCCATGGTCTATTCAACATTCTTCACCAACACCACAATTCAAAGGCATCAATTCTTCTTTGGTTTTCCCTATTCATTGCCCAGATGTCGCGTGCATATGAGATGATGGAAAGCACCATGGCTTGGGTCAGGCGCATCTTAGTCTTCAAGGTGACATCTTTGCTTTTCAACACTTTAAAGAGGACTTTTATAGCAGATTTGCCCAGTGCAATGAGTCTTTTCATTTCTTGACTGCTGTTCCCATGGGTGTTGTTGTGGATCCAAGTTAAACAAAATCCTTGACAACCTTTTCTGCGTTTAGTTTTACTTTTTGTTAGTCTGAAAAAAGTTCTTTATTTCATTTTCAGTTAAAATAATATTGTGCTGGGTAAAACTTCTAGGTTGACAGATTGTTTTTGCTCAGTATTTTAATGCTATTTCTTCTTTATCTTCTGTATTGCATAGTTTCTGATGAGGTCAGTTAACTGACACAATCATAGAGCTCATCTTATTTGTTTCCCTTCTTTCAGTTGTTGAAGTCCTGTATGGGTCTTTGTCCTATGTCTGAAAACCATTGTTACTTATATTTGTCAGGTTTTCTCATTGTTCAATATAAGAGAGTGAGTCTTGTCATTATTACTCAATGTTAGCTAGAATTTTTATGTTCTGACATTTTTAGTTTTTATTATAATTTCTCTTTTGAGCCATTATTTGGAATATGTTTTTACAATAATCACATTTTTGTTCTTGAGTTCTAACTTAATTGCATTGTGATCAGAGATTGTAGTCTGAAAAGATAACAGTTGTTTGAAATGTCTTGAGGTATGCCTTATGCCTTGGTGTGTAGTCAATTTTTGTAAATCCATGTGTATTTAAGAAGCATGGGTATTCTCTAAATGTGGTGTGCTGAGTCCTATAAATATCCACTAAATCATTCTTCTCCAGTGTGTTGTTCAAATTCTGTGTATCTTATTTAATATTTATTCTCATTTACCAAAAACCAAACCCGCTGCCACTGAGTTTATTGTGACTTATTGCGACCCTCTAAAAAAAAATTTTTTTTTTTTTTTTTAGGACAGTAGAACTGCCTTGCAGCATTTCCAAGGCTGCTTTTTTTAATCTTTACGGAAGCATACTGCCCCATTTTTCTTCAGCAAAGTGAGTGGGTTTGAACAGCCAATCTTTTGGTTAGCAGCCAAGCACTTTATTCTTCTTTAGCCATAATTAATTGAGTGAGTTGTACTGAAATTTCTCTGTATAATGATGGATTCGTCCATTTATCCCTGTATCTATCACCTGCTTTAACACGTGTAAGCAAGTTTGCAGTTATACATTCTCAGTACATTAAACGTTTTCTCATTATGCAGTGACTCTTTTTATGCCTAATAATGCTTTTTTGTCTTAAAGTTAAAAAAAAACTTTTATTGGTATAGCTTTTCTTTGTAAACATTTACTTGCAATACCTTTTTTTCATTCTTTTACTTTCAAATTTTTTCTGTTTTATATGTGTCATTTTAAAACAGCACATAGATGAATTTAAAAAAATCTAATCTGGTCATATCCATCTTTTTAACTGGTGGATTTAGTCTATTTAACTTTATGGTGATTATTGAGATCTTCAGGTCTCATGTTCTTATTTTCCTTATGCTTCTTTTTCTCTTCACTTATTTTTTAATATGTAGAGTTTTGGGTTGATTTTTGTTTGTTTTATCATAGTGCTAATATCTTCATGCCCTCAAGGTCACTCCTCTATAATTTGCTAATATTTCTCCTCTCCAAGCTTCCTTTTTTTTTCAGTTTTGTGTGTATGCGTGTTTCTTTGTTTTTGCTTGTTTGATTGCACTTGGATTTGTTTTTTTTTTAAAACTACAGATAAATTTGACTTGATTGTAAATCCCTGGAAATTATGATTCAGTATGTTTTAGGGATGGTGTGAGCTGGATTTTGTATTAATATAAGGTAAAACAAAACTTCTCATCTAACTCTGACACACAACCTGATTTAAGAACCTTTGACCTGGAGAAACTATGGATTCCTTACCGATAAATAATATAGAGAAAATTCTCATCCTCACTGATTAGGATGTGAAGCAGCTAATAAAGGTGTTTTGAGATTTTCAGTTGAATGACTTAGCAATGTAAATTCAAAGGTAAATCAAAGAACATAGGCTCTTTGCTTTGTTCATAGTCTTTTTATTGTTAGTTAAAAAAATCTATGTTCATCTTCCTTGCAGACAATTAAATCAGATTCTAAGGGTGGGGTCTTGATATCAGTTCGTTTGTTTTTTAAAACTCCACAGCTGAATATAATACAAAAACAGTGTTGAGAACTTGACCTAAATTACAGCTCTCATGATAAAAAAAAAGTTTTTTGACCTTTTTATTTTTATTTTCCTTATTTTTCCTGAGCCTGACTATAAATTAAAAATCGCATTTCAGGTAATTTTTTTAGGATCTGTTTATATTTTAGTGGGAGGGTCCTATTTAGTATAAATTCAGAATTTTATACCCAGGCAAACCATCACACAATTTCCAGTGTAGAATAAAAATATTTTTAGACATCTAATTTCTCGAAAATTGTATCTGTGAGACATATTTTCTTCAAAAAACGACTAGAAGTTGTGCTCCAACAAGATAAGAAAATAAATCAAGAAAACGAAAACAGGTGAGCCAGGAAACAAGGTAGGCAACGCAAGAGAGGCAAGGAGAATTTACAAGATGATGCTGAAAGAAATATTAAAAGAATAGTGGCATGTAGTGCTAGAGATCCATACCAGATGGGAGCAGCCGCGTAGATGGCTCACCAAGAGAAAAAGGAAAAGGCAGATCGCTTGAGGCATTTGTCTTACTTAAAGGGGTTTTATGGTTCTGTCATAAAGGTTGAGGAGAATTAGCAATAGGTATCTTTTTTTAATCTGGAAAGCTAGGTAAATAAAAAATGAGGCAGTTATTTATTCAGGAATAACTGAAAATTTACAGGAAAGGATATGTAATCATAATATACTCAAAAACCAAACCAAACCCATGGCTGTCGAGTCAATTCCAACTCATAGCAACTCTGTAGGGCAGAGTAGAACTGCCCCATAGAATTTCCAAGGAGCACCTGGTGGATTCGAACTGCCAACCTTTTGGTTAGCAGGCATAGCTCTTAACCACTAAGCCACCAGAGTTTCCAATGGTATATACATATAGTATATATATATATATACACATACACACATACATACATACTAAAAAAAAAAATACTACTAGGCTTAAATATAGAAACATTATAATTTAACTCTATTGGAAGATCAAAAAGGGAAAATGTTTGTGTGTGGCAGCATAATAGTGCTGCCTTTTCATCCTCCATAGATGATGTTTAAATTTTATTAATCAAAAATGCAGAATATAACCAAATTATTTAGATGTATGCAACTAAATACCAGGAAAAATGTTAAAGTAATTGCAAGGGGTTAGTTCTAAGGCGTGGGCTTTCAGGGGAGGGGAGGAGGGGGGCAGAGCACTGCTAATTTTTATCATAGCTTCGTAGAATTATTTGACTTTTAAAAATTCTTTTTATGTATTACTGTATTTTTACACAAAGAACACGTGCCTTCTATGTTTGTCAATCGCTCCCTCCCCCACAAGATATTTTCATAAGCACTGCTATGCCAATATTTCTTTTACATGTTTCTATTAAAAAATTAGAA